>NC_064768.1:3618338-3942706 GCF_011397635.1 Epinephelus fuscoguttatus | reverse complement strand
CAAGTTGCTCATATTTAGGTCATAGACTTAGACTTTTATTGTCATTTAGTACACAAGTGTAACAGAACAAAATTTCATATGGCTCAGCACAGAATTAAAAATATATAAAATATATGCTCTGGGTCCACGTGCTGCAGCACATGACACAACAACCTATACATATCACGTTGCTTCTCATGAATGAAATCATTATGTTGAGTAAGTAGGTAGTTAGCAAATGTTAGAAAACAAGACAGTGCACAGTTCACGTTTACACCCAGCTATGTCTCTGTCGGATCCGTGACCGTGTCTCTGCTGGCGGCAGGACCAGGAGCTGCTGCTGACAGCGGTCCTGATGAAGCTGTGGACACCGAAGGCACCGCTCCGGGTGTGAGTCGCAGCTGGTTCTTGCTTCGGCATCCCATGTTGAACTCTATCAGATCGCTTGGATGATAATCCTCCGGTCTAAAGTGAGCGCCACACACGACCGCGCTGTGTGGCGCAGAGGTGAAGTCCCGTGGCTGATAGTGTTCTGGCGCCATGCCGGCTGGCGAGCCGCCATTGCAAAAATAAAGGAAAGAGCATGCGCCCTTCAATTCGGCCAGATCTGGCCGAATTTCCCGACAGCAGCCAGATCTGGCCAAATCGAATGGCGCGCACTCTTTCAACGGCGGCTCGCCGGAGATCCGACGGCAGGTGTTGCCGGAACGCTATCATGTTCAGCTATGTGTTTCTTCAGCTGCACAAAACACACCCAGGCACGGAAGATAGCACCGTTTTTTTTCCTGTTAGGAAAAACGATAGACGCAAACCGGTGGACTCAGTGTCCTGACAGGCTGGAGTTTGTGCAACCTCCACAAAGACAATAATTTACCATGTTGATGATAAATTAACGCAATCCAAAACTACTGTAAACACACTGACTCACTGTAACACAACCGCCCCCACACCGATGGCAGCGCTTAGCCTAGCATGTAACTCCCTCTCGTGACGTAATATGACGCAATGTTGAAAAAAAAGCGTTTTTCGGCGCCTTGCTCCAAACTGTCACTTTTTCGGTTACATTTGTGCCCTAATGTCTTGAAAAACATTTGAAATCCTCAATCAACTTTTCAAAAGGTAATTTTTAGACAAGATTACACATGCATTTTGTAAATAGTATAAGCTGCAATATGCTCTTTAAACAGCTCATTCTGACAGGGACTGCAACTGGCAAGAATAGAGCTGGTGAGATCTCTTTATGTGACAGTGATTTTGTGCAAAGAACTTCATGAACATGTTTTGTATAGTCCATAGACCTATTCTAACTTGTTTATAAAGAGTATAATATGTCCCCTTTAAAAGAAGTTACTGAGTCCGCAAGCCTCATCTCCTCAGGTAGGTCGTTGCAAAGTCGGGGGGCTCTGATGGAAAAGGCCCGGTCACCTTTAGATTTCAGTCTCTACTTTGGGACGGCCAGGAGGCCCCCACCCGAGGATCTAAGGCTGCGGACTCGCTCGTATGGAGTCAACATTTCTGTCAAATACCTTGGAGCCAGACCCAGACGAGCTTTAAAAGTGATCAGTAAAATCTTAAAATCAATTCTAAAACGAACAGGGAGCCAATGAAGGGAAGCCAAGACTGTGGTAATGTGATGTCATCTGTTAAAACCAGTGAGAAGCCTAGCTGCTGCATTTTGGACCAGGCGACAGAGGGACTTTTGCTGTTTGCCGGAGAGGAGGGAGTTGCAGTAATCAAGTCTGGAAAAAATGAACGCATATTAGGGGTGTGCATCTCTCCAATAAAAGACGATTCCATATGTATCTCGATACATGGGGTAAGATACGATTAAAAAATGATACATTTTAAAACGGAACGATTTGATTAGGTTCGATTCAGTAGGATTTCGATACGATTTGATTCGATATGGCACGGCTCAATTCGAGGGGGTATGATGCAATGATAGTTCCTTTTTGAAAGTAGACAATCATTTTACAATATGAATTAACATGTCAGTACTACAAATGTGGCATTTCCTTCAAAAAATAAAAAAAAATAAACAATATTCAGGTTTTGTTGGCACAAATTAAAGTCAAAGAAACAACAAAGAGAGAGATCTGTGTATAAACTCACAGCGCCAACTGACTGCGACAGTCTTGTGAGAGTTTTATTTGAGGGAGTGGGAGAGAGTCAACTGTGCTTAAATTAACCGGATGTTTTATTTTGTTTCTGCACACGACTTCCTGTCCCACACGATCTGCTCTGTGCTGAATTGCTGCGTTGTGCTCCGGCGTAAAAATAGTAGCTCTGCATATCTGCTGCAGATGCTCCGGAGCGCCGCAGTTGTGACAGAGCCGGTGGAACCACAAACATTGATTGGAATTGAAAAGTATCAGCTCCGCTGCACACGTATCTGGTGGAATTTAGGGGTTACGGGAGGGAGCAGGAGACGGTCAAAGAGGGAGATGCAGCTTTCAGCAGCTGCATCAGAAACATTAAACCGATTTATAACTTTTCAATCGGGCCATTGGCCGGTTCAAGCTACATTGAGACCGATTAATTAATCTGTGTACCGATGCCCTCGCATCTTTTAAATCAAAACTGATTTTCCGATTCAAATCAGTTATTCGTTACACCCCTAGCTGATATAATTTTTCATGTGTGTCAGGTCAGTTTTCCCGTAATATCAATCTTTCACTATTAGTCTATTCCTATTTCATATTGCATGTAGTTTGGGCCTTTTCTGTCTGTCTCCATGTCTTAAACCTTATCTGGCCCACAAGGTCAGCATATGTGAAGTAGTTTCTGTCTGTGTACGCAAAGGCATTATCTGTTTCTCTGGCATAAGTACTTCCACTCTGTATGTCAATTTGTCTCTCATTCACCCAGGAGCTGGGGTTCCAGGGTCTGAATGCTTGATAATTTATTTCAAAGAAAATAAACGCCCAAAGGACAGCTCTCTGTGTTTTTCATGATCACCACGAATTATTGCCATTACACAGGCATTTGACTGGTGAGCCAAAAATATAATTTTAGACCCTGCATTAGCTGTTTAAAGCCAAGCCGTAGAAACTTTTATTTGTTTGTATGATAGTGTGACGTGTGTTGCAATAAAAGATTATCTAACATGACTTTTTTTCTATTTTACAGGAGGGTGAAAGCCAGGACTAGGGCTGTGTTCCTCCATCTACTTCCTGTATGTTTCTATATGTTCCTGTTGCAGTGTTCCGCCATTTATGTTACGTCCTGTTAGTTTCTGTATGTTCCTTAGCAGAAAGTGTTCCTGTTTTGTTTTTTTCTCATAGTTTCCAATAAATCAGACAAATGTCAATGTTGACAGAATTTTTTTCTCTCTGGTTTTTCAGTGAATATGTGATGGTGACACTTTAAATGTATTGGTATTGATGTAAATGGTATTGTTAAAAAATTCTAGGAACATTCACTGAGTGTTTTAATTTCCTAGGAGTAGGAACAGAATCACATTTGTTTTATAATTTTCATGAAGGGAACATTAAACTGAAAACATTGTGGTAACCTTCCTATAATGTTCAATTAACCTTGGGAACGTCAGGAAAACTTGCTGTTTATAATTGTGTTTAAAACATTCAAACATTTTGGCAACCGTCCTATAATATTCAACTTACTTTCCTAGAACATTCTGGGAACATCAAAATAACCTTCTGGTTACGTCAGGAAAACTTGCCGTTTTAACTTGGAAGGAACGTTTGATGGGAGGTGTTTTGGTAACGTTCTTATAACGTTCAATTAACCTTCCAAGAACATTCAGGGAACATCAAAATAACCTTCTGGTTACGTCAGGAAAACTTGCCGTTTTAACTTGGAAGGAACATTCTAGGGGAAACATTCTGGTAACCTTCTTATAACGTTCAATTAACCTTCCAAGAACATTCAGGGAACATCAAAATAACCTTCTGGTTACGTCAGGAAAACTTGCCGTTTTAACTTGGAAGGAACGTTCTAGGGGAAACATTCTGGTAACCTTCTTATAACGTTCAATTAACCTTCCAAGAACGTTCCGGGAACATCAATTTAACCTTCAGGTTACGTCAGGAAAACTTGCCGTTTATACCAGTATATTACGTTGTGTTGCAACGTTCAAAAAACGTTCCTACAACTTAAAACAACCATTAACGGTTAAAAGTTATAATTTCGCTATGTCAACATCCAAAACTTTGTTAACTTGTTAAACTAATGTCAACTTATAGGAGCCGACTACCAGCGCCGGAAGACGAAGCAGTTAAGTCCATTTAAAACTGCGGAACTGGTGAGTCGTGCTAACAGTTAGCTTTGCATTGTATTCATACTATGGGGTTAGCCTAGCTTAGCTGCTTCCATTATATTAGCTGGAGCGGTTAGCATGCTCGTTTATGCCCGTTTTCTCTAAATGTATGCAACTTAATGAAGTGTAACTTTTGTCGAGTCACTTTTAAGATGTTTACTGTTGGTCATTGTTATGTTGCAATTGAAAGCACTTTAAAAAAAGGGGCAAACTTAATAATTGTTTGCAGCCATTGCTCAGATGCATTTCCATGCACTTCAATGCATTTCAATGCACTTTAAAGGTAAACCTAGTGCTGCTTTACTTCAGGGATTATTTGTATTAATATTATACACTGTCTTTTGATATTTGAACTGATAATGAATAACTTTGTATGCATTTGTTATTTATTATAATATGACTTGTTAATATTGTACAATATGGGAAATATGGGAATCCACAAGGAGCTGTGTGACAGACTGGAGCAGCAGCCAATGACGCACCAGGCCTTCCAGGAGCAGTTGACAGGTGAGCTGTGTGGAGTGCCATCACAACGAGTCCCGGAGAGCTATCAGCACATCCCTGTTGCCATCGTTGAGGGGGTATCTGGCTCAAAAAAAGCAACTGAGGCACGTAAAGTTCCTCTGTGTGTCACTGTGGACAGGAACTGTCACAAGATCTTTCACGGCTCCCCTGGTGCGAGTGAGAAGTAATGTTCGACTTTGAACTCTGAACTCTGATGGCACTTTTGTAAATAGCTTGTTTAGATGTACATGTATTTTTGCATATTGTGCACAACGTGCATTTTATTGTCGTTTTTGTTACGGGTTATGAAAATGAGTATCTGTGTGTCATTGTGGACAGGAACTGTCACAAGACTTATCACAGCTCCCCTGGTGCCATTGAAAAGTAATGTTCGCTCGATTAGGTTCATTTTGTCTACTCAATTACACGGTATAGAGTTTTTTTCTTTTGTCAGACAAAGAGATTAGGAGATGTTAACTGTCAACTGTCTGACGTTATCTGATAGTCGTGACATGTCTTTATAAGCTGGTGTTTCCTTGAAGGCGTGACCGGCCTGGCAATCTGATAGATCTGTCAGGCCGGTCATGCTCCCCTGCCGCCCGATGGTCTCCTTGGATCAAGGAGACCATAGAGATCAGGAAGAGGGCCGGTCACGCCTTCAAGGAAACACCAGCTGATAAAGACACGTCACAATGCACGTCAGATGACGCTTCTGAAGAAGACTGAAGTTGACAGTCGAAACATGTCAAGGTAAAGCAACATTTCCTAATCTCTTTGTCTGATAAAAGAAAAACCTCTATACTAAGTAATGTTCAACTTTGAACTTGGAACTTTGGTTGTTTTATTGTACATAGTATATTTTGATGTACATGTTGTAGTTTGGCAAATTGTGCACAATGTGCATTTTATTTTCGTTTTTGTCACATTTTATAAAAATGAGTGTATCTCAAAAATGAAGTTATAAAAACACTCAAAATAAATTTTCTGTGGTTTGAAAGGATTTTGTGCAACTTTTTTACATTTACAATTATGAGGGATACAGCCATGATATTTCTGTATTTATAAAAATATGTGTAAAAACAAAAACGATTTTCATTTTTTTTGTGGGTTATTGTCCTTTTTAGCAATTTCTTTCATTAGTATGGACATATGTCCACACATATTATTAAAATTTGGGATTTAAGGGTTGTATTGATGTATAGCACATTAAAATACTCCAAAAAATGGCCTACAGCAGGTTAAATTGTAAAGATATGCTCTGGCAGACTTGTTCTATGGTAGGTCATAAAGGGTTAAACTTAAGGGAGGTCAAAACCACACCCACTCTCAGGCATTTTTCCAAAATTCTCGTCTTTTCTTCGAACTGGGACTATCCTTAGAGGCTACCCCTCTAATGGACGTAAGTTCAAGAGTAACCTACCTTCTGGTGCATAACCGCACTAACGAAAACATATTGATCCCCAAATCCACTCCTTTGGGATGGTTGGTAAGCACCAAATTCCATGACTTTGAACTAAGAATTCCGGTGACGCACGCCCCCTGGAGTGCAGGTCTGTACCAGCTCCATGACGTGGACAAACGCGTTGTAGCCTATGCCAGCAAAACTCTGCTGGCCCCTGAGCTCAAGTACACAGACTGCGAAAAAGTACTGCTTGCCACGGTGTGGGCTGTCAAGCATTTCTCAAACTATCTTGGTGGCCAGAAAGTGATTGTTGAGACCAACCACCAACCTGCAACTTCTTAACAGTCAACGAATTCGAGAAGGTGTGGTGACCAACGCTCGTGTCGCCTCATGGCTGATGGCTTTACAGAGCTTTGACATGGAAGTGCATTACAACAAAAACCGAAAGAACCCCTTAGGCACCGAACTCGCTGCCTGTCAACGATGTGCTGATGATGTGCCTTCAACTTCCATTCTGAATTGAAGACCTCCTCCGTCTGAACCCTTGCGTTACCACTACTTCGATCAGAACATCTTCAAAGACATGATCACGGCATACGTGGATGGGTGCTCCTTTCATCACGAGGCTCAGGTCCGTGCCGGTGTTGGTGTGATATGGGTCAACAACATATCATACGACCCGAAGAAATTCCAATTGGGTCCACAAACCTCCCAATATGCTGAAATTGTGTGCATTCTCATTGTGCTTCAGTTGGCTGTTTAACAAAACGTCAAAGCTATTGTCATCTGCACTGACTCTAACTACGCGCGTCAGTTTTTCCTGCCATTTGCTGTCATGGAAACACAATGGCTTCGTAACGTCAAACAGGAAACCTGTTCGACACAGAGAGCTCTTCATGGCCTGTATCACCTGGTCGAAACACATGACATGCAGATCTACTGGAATAAAGTCAAAGGACATTCCCGTGCACCTGGCCAAGACAAAGAGCTCAATGACCAAGCGGACTCTCTGGCTAAACAAGGTGCCATCAACGGGACACCCTGGCGACTCTGCCCAGAAGCTTTTCCCAACCCTCCCATCCCTTCAGTTTATGCAATCACTCAGGCTCGAGAGGCAGCCTCCACTCCGACTGCCACGCCTGTGTGGGCTCCTCTCGCAGTCACTCCTGCCTTCACTGACTCTGATCTGGTTTCCCTCCAGTGTCTTGATCCTGCCATCAATAAAATGCTGCTTTCCTTGTCTGATCTTGCTGTCCATACCATCTCCGGCAACGACCTTGAATCCATTCCCAGCCTGCACCACCTGTACAATGCACGTCCTACGCTACGTGTCGTCAACGGTCTTCTGGTGCATGTCTCTGATACACTCGCTTCACCTGTGTTTGTAGTGCCTCAAAGATTGGGATGTAAAACTGCCTTTGGACTTGATGGCCATCAGAGCCACTCCCCACCAAACAACAGGAGTTTCTCCCTTCCAAATGATGATGGGTCGACAAATGACCCTCCCCCTACACCTGCTCTACCAGCCAGGTAAGGGTAACATCGCAACGGCATATACGACCCATCAGTATATGACTGACTTGAGCAAACACTTAAAGGCCACATTCGCCTTTGCCCAGAAAAATCTAGAAAACAGCATGGAAGGATGCAAGGCCTACTACGACCAAAAAGTGTCCTGAAAGGAGTAGTCAAACATTTGGGGTGACAATTACTAATGGAAAATAAATTGTGAATTGCAAAACAATAAAACAGAGTGCCAGTATTGTGTAACACCGGTACCAAAACTACCTCAAAGCCAGGTTTGACACCAACAGCTTCACCACAAGTTATTGTCTCTCCCTCTCTCCAACCCAATCTTATCATTTTGTTATAAGTGGGGGTGACACTATATTTCACCCACTACTGATTCTTTAATCCAATCTACATAGCACAGTCCAAATTTCTCCCTAACCATGTACATTTCCCTCATCAGGATGATTTGGCTGCTCCAGGTGAACTCCAGGACGAAATCTCAGACATCAGAGCCCAAATTAACCAACAACAAAGCCAACTTCAAACCATAGGACAGACAGTGCGAGGCACCAACCTAGTGGTAAACACCCACAGTGAGACATCAAACAAAACACTCCGTGCGGGTGATTCCCTCCTCTCTGTTTTGCAAGTTGATTATGCTCATACGCAACTTGTTAGCGCACTGATGTCAGACATGCTGCGAGATATTGGATCCTCCATGGACAGCTTAGCTATAGGTAGGATTCCTCCATATCTTGTCCCTCTTTCTCTGGTACAGAGACTCCTGACTGCGGCTACTCGAGGTCAGGTCACTCCCCTTCAAGCCCATTTGGCCTACACTTTAGGTAATGCGGTCCCAATCTATGTCAATCCTGAAGACAGACAATTGGCTTTTATTATCAATCTGCCAATCGTGGCCTCCGAAAACATCTATCGACTAAAAGATGTAGTAAATGTCGGATTCTGGCAGGGTGACGTGCACATTAAAGTGCACACCACTCCAGTCATAGCTTACCATGATAATAGCCCGGACCTATACCTAGCCCCATATTTGCGCATGTGCACCCTGACCAAAGATATCCATTACCTATGTCCCAGTAAGCAGTTTAACCGCGATAGCACGGATGGGATATGTGACCTCAAGTCTATGGCATCGGATGCCTGCATGAAGCAACATGGTAAGTAGGCACGGGGCGGAGTATCTGAGATAAGCTTTTTGTAGTCCATCTTCGGTAAACTGTAGTCTCACCACGGTATGATATCCACCGTCGCATGATGACGCCGCCCAGTGTAAGTGCGGTCGGATTCTCTCAGCTCCGCGGTTCTCTTTTCCTAAGTCCTTATGAATTCTCCTACTCATCTGTCCTTGACCTCATAACGTTTTCTAGCGAGGTGAAGGAATAGTGATTAGGAATAGACGATAGGAGAGACTTTCCGACCGCAGCCCTGCTCTCCACACACTCATGGCCAGATTGTTCTTCAACCTCATGCAAGACATTCCAGTATTCCTTACCTGCCGGCAGGGGCGAAAATCCCATTTCATAGTTGGGGGGGGGGCAATAAACAGTCAGATTTTAGACAATAATTCCAGGGGGGGACAAGGAGAAAAAGTTGTAGCCTGTCTTTTATACAGCATCTTTACCGCAATTTGATGCTTTAATCTTTTCTCTATCTCTCCAACAGGCAGAGTGAATGTCTATACTAACTAAACTAAAACTAAAACTAAACATTTCCTGCAATTAAACTGGTAAACTGGTTTATAAACAGTGTGCTGTGAGATCTGCCGCTGCGCACCTCACAACGGTGCATAATAGTTGCGCGTAATGACCGTTCCTCGTCTGCACGTCTTTGATGTTTGTCTCACTGATAGGAGGAGAGCCAACAGACAGTTACCCATACGAGCAGCTCCGCCACAACCGTGCGTAATAGTCGCGCATAATGACCGCTCTTTGTCTGCACGTCTTTGATGTTTGTCTCACTGACAGGTGGAGAGCCTACAGACAGGTACCCATACGAGCCGCTCTGCCACAACTGTGCGTAATAGTCGCTCGTAATGACCGCTCCTTGTCAGTTAGACTGCACGTCTTTCATGTTTGTCTCACTGACAGGTGGAGAGCCTAAAGACAGGTACCCATTGCTCCACCACTGACTGCTCTTGTCCTGTCCTCTCCCTCTTCTTTCTCTCCTGTCCTCTCTATCACTAAACTCTGAGCTTAATCATTAGCTTTTAGCTGAGCAGCACTCGTAATTGAGTAGGCTTTTGAACAATGCAGGAGAAATGTTGCAGACAGTTTATATTATCAGCCTGGGCCTGGGGCTTGTTGTAACAGTAAATGGGATGTGTTGTAACTTGTGTAAGTTAAACTGTGTCTGTGCGAGTGAACATCTTACCCTGCGATGCGCGATGTGAGCAGCAGTTCCAGCCACACGGCTACTGCTGCCAAGCAGCCCCGCCCATTCGAAAGAGTGTGGGATATACCACTACTAGGAATGGGAGGAGGGGGACTAAATCTTTTAAGATTTAAATAGCACATTACTGCGTGATTATAATGAGCACCGCTTACATTGTGCTTTTAATAAATACTACTGCATTGTTCAAAAGTTATTAATTGTGTCTCAAATGATTCTAGGGGGGTACAGCTTTACTGAAGGGGGAGTCATGTCTCCCCTGTCCCCCCCGGGATTTCCGTCCCTGCCTGCCTGATCTCCTGTTATCGACCCTGCCTGCCTCTGACCCGTCTACGTTGTCTGCTTCCCAGTAAACTCAACAGCCTTCTGTCCCTGACCACGTGTTCTGCCTCAGCGTCTCTAGTTTCCATCTGTCTGTGGCTGTGTGGTGTTTTCCTGCGTGAGTGCTTTCACCTACCTGTCTGCCCCTGAACCCAGAGAGTGTGTGTGGGCTCTGAACCCGAAGAATGAACCATTAATTGTATATCTTCCACGGCTCAAATTTTCTGTTTATTCTGTGTTCAAATTAAAGTCATTACCAACTATCACCGAGTGCTGCATTTGGGTTCAGTCACATCCGTTACAGTACAATCTGGCCGGAAATTAACCTAGCGCACTCTCCCACACCATGGATCCACCACAGAGGGATCCAATAATTCATGGACTCAGTGACATTTAAACTAATGTGTTTAAAAAATGAATGGAGATATACCAGTAGTAACACTGTCAGAGAGGCAGCCTTATCATTAGCACACCAGGAGGTTTCCTTGAGGCCTTGGCTAAAGAATCTGTTACCTAGTTGGATTGAGGACTTTCTGAGCACTCCTTACTCTCAGGGCACACTTGAGTCAGTTAGGCTTGGGGTTGTTAGCCTGCAGCCTCCACTTCCTGGGCCGACCCCAGCTGTCAACCCATTCTTGGGAACCCACCTGGCCCTGGTAGGTCTTCGGGGCCTCAACCAGACTACCAGACGTGGGAAGAAATCCCGAGCCTGTCCTGCCAGCAACCAGGCCAAGCCTCAGTCCCAGTTACCCAGCATCCAGCAAGTCCCTCAATCTGTTGTCCTGGCTGACGTCAGTCCTGTTCCAGCGTCGGGGATCCTGGCAGACATCACTGCTGTTCCGGCCTTGGGAATCCTGGCAGACGTCACCATGGTTCCGGCGTTGGGGTCTCGCGAGGCGCCACTCCAGTGGCAGCTGCTGGTCTTTCAAGGAGGGGAAGCTCATTTTCGGCCTACATCATAAAATGTCTCTATTTATTTATATGTAAATTCTACCCTCCGTTCCTTTTCAAGAAAATGATCTGTGACCCTGTCGTACCAGCTAGGCGTCTTTTCCAGGGACTTGACCAGTGTCCTCTCAATGGCCAGCAGAGCTAGGCTGCTTAAACGGCCTTGGCCCATTGTGTTGCGGGTGTAAGACTTGAGCCGCTTTGAACAGGAGAAGCTCCTCTCTACACCTGCAGATGTAGCTCCAATTGTTGCCACTGATG
This sequence comes from Epinephelus fuscoguttatus, assembly GCF_011397635.1. Lineage (NCBI taxonomy): Eukaryota > Metazoa > Chordata > Actinopteri > Perciformes > Serranidae > Epinephelus > Epinephelus fuscoguttatus. The sequence continues at coordinate 3,931,091 of NC_064768.1, read as the reverse complement.
ACAACAGTTTGTACAGCTGAGGCATTGCATTATCCAACTCCATGTCTTTAAGAAACAGCAAGAAAACACACAGCTTTCCCCTGTTGCCCTGCAAGTCCTGGTTTGAATATAGGACTTTAAGTTCAGACCTCAGTCTCCCTGAATCAAAGAACTGGCCATAACTTTTCAGGACACTTTGAAATGCCTCCTCTGGAAACACTTGTCTCATCTCATCAAATTTCCCTGGATTGACTAATTCCAAGAAGCGCATGCTTTCCAAATTTGCAAAACGCCGAGGAATCTGCTCTGTGAGATTGTCTAGGATGGCCATGTACAGATTTCTGTAGCGTTCCTTGAGATCCTGCAGTTGTGACAGGCGGCGCTTTCTCATGGGCTCAGCTTGTGGGTCTGATGTGAGATCTGCTGCTTTGGCATAAACAGTTTGGAAAGCCCCCTCTGACCTCTTCTCTTTGACAAAAGCAAGAAGAGACTCAATTCTGTTCTTGCAGTACAGAACATCCATAGCCCTCTGCTGGACAATATCAAACACCACATCAGTCTCAGAGAAGATTTGTTCATATGTGTACAACATGAACACAAACTCAAAATCCTCCAGTTTCATCACAAAGCCTTTGGCACAACCTAATGTGTCATCATCCATGGTCTTATCTGCATTGATCTTCTCAAAAGTCTGCAGGAGGGCATCATAATTGTTTGCCACAGTGCTCACTATCCGTGATGTAAAATTCCATCGAGTAGGAGCGTTTCTGGGCAACCTTGAACAGCCTGCAGACTCAAGAAAAGACGTCCTCTTTGTGGATTTTGAGAAAAATGTGGCGAACCCAGAGAGTGATGCGAAAAATATTTTGCACTCAGACAAGCATTTAGCCCCCTGAGACAGCACCAGATTCAGTCTGTGTGCATAGCAATGCACAAACATTGCACCGGGGGCTATTGCTTTAAGTTTGGCCTGCAAACCATTGAGAGCTGAAGCCATGACAGCAGCCCCGTCATAGGTTTGCGCCGCAAGTTTCTCCCTGAAATTATAGCCCTGCATGTTCTCATTCAAGACCTCAAAAACACACTGAGCATCTCTCCCCCCAGAAACATCAAAAAATCCAATAAAGTGCTCCTGAATTTTACCTGTGCTATCCACATAGCGAACAATGACAGAGAGTTGGGCACAGCAAGCTATATCAGTTGTTTCATCCACATGCCATGCAAAAAAGGGAGCAGCCTGAATTTCATCTTTGATCTCATCAGAAACAGTGGCTGCAAGAGCAGAGATCAAGTCATTTTGGATTGCATGGGACATACCAGAAAACACAGCTGATGACTGGAATTGTGTGGCCAGGACAGAGTCATATTTAGCTACTGTTTCTGTAAACTCCCTGTAATTCCCCTTGTTGGATGATTCACCACTCTCATCATGCCCCCTAAATGACAGCTCCTGACGGCCAAGAAAGGAAGTCACATCAATAAGGCGGTTTAGGAAGGCCCTGTTTTGTTTGACTGTTTCATTATGTTTTGCCACTTGAATGCGAGCACCTTCATTGATTGCATGCTCAATCCTGACTCTGCCCAGGCAACTTAACCTTGCACTTGCACTCACATGTTCATTGCTCTTTTCATGCCTTTTGTATGCCCTGTCAAACTTAGATAGATCCCCAAAACCCACTTTTGACCAGACAACACATCCCTGAGATGGTTTCATCAAGAGGCATGGCCAACAGTACATTTTATTTGTCACAGCACTTGCAGTCAGCTAGCTTACTTTGTCATACCAGGATAGCTGAAAAGACCTGTTACTTTTCCCCACCCTTTGCACCAAATCAATCTGAGGTGTTGATCTGTCCTGCTGTTTAACTGTAAGTTTCTCCTTGTAAGGAAGACTATCAAATGGCTTCGCCAAAATCCGGTCGACAATATTCAAATTGTCTGCCATTATGTGCAGCTTGCTAGCACGCTCACTAGCTGGGGCTGCTGCGCGAGGCTAGTGTGACCGCCTGTGAGTGCTTTGGGACGGTGGAGGGGCTGACAGCAGCACCCTCTGCTCGTTGGGGACAGTGACTGCAGAGCGACAGAAATCAGACTCTCCAAACACAAGTACAGTCTCCAATAACACCACAAAAATATGCTAGATTGGTCGCTAGTCGTTTTTAACAAAGATAAAGTTGATAAGAGGATTGGAAAAGTCTCCAGATCAACTCGGAACAATGGAATGAAACTTGAAAAATGCTCCGGTCTTGGTTTATATTTCAAGATCGCTGATTTGCTCATTTCGCTGTCAATCAAAAAGGGATTCAGCCTCAGACAGATCATCCAATCAACATGCAGAAGCCCAGCGTCCAGGCCAGTCGAGGCCAGCCCACTGCCCCATAGACCCCCAGAGACGCTGAGCGTCCGATGGGCGGGACAAAGCATTTATCCAATGACTGTCTAGTTTCGCTGCAGTGGACCAACCCACTCTATGCTTCCCCATTGAAGTCTTTGGACGCTGAGCTTCCACTATTTAATGCACTGTGACGCTACGGGAATGAATGAGAAGAAAGTCGCGTTGGTGACCTGTGATAAGTAGCTGTCCCGTCAGACATCACTCCTGTTCCGGCGTTGGGGATCCTGGCAGACGTCACTCCTGTTCAGAAGTCGGGGGTCCCCGCAGACATCACTCCTGTTCAGGCGTTGGGGGTCCCGGCTGACGTCACTCTTGTTCTGGCGTTGGGGATCCTGGCTGACATCACTCCTGTTCCAGCATCAGGGGTCCCAGCAGACGTCACTATGGTTCCGGCGTCGGGGGTCCCAGCAGACGCAAATCCTGTTTCTGCTTTGGCAGGCTGGCCACCTCCTGCCCCTCGAGCCCACTCGGCGGTCTGGCTGACACCTGCTCCTCAAGCCCACTCGGCAGTCCGGTTGATACCTGCACCCAGAGTCCACCCGGCGGTCTGGCCGACACCTACACCCAGATTCTATTTGGCGGTCAGGCTGACCCCTGCACCCAGAGTCCATTTGGCGGTCTGGCCAACTCCTGAACCCGAGCTGCAGTCCCCTCAAGTCCCTGTTCCTGCCGAGCTGCAGCCCCCTCAAGTCCCTGTTCCTGCCGAGCTGCAGAACTCTCAAGTCCCTGACTGTGCTGAGCTGCAGCACTCTCAAGTTCTTGTTCCTGTTCCTGTGTCAGTGCAGCGCTCTCAACTTCCTGTTCCTGCCGAGCTGCAGCTCTCTCAAGTCCCTGTTCCTGCCGAGCTGCAGCACTCTCAAGTCCCTGTTCCTGCCGAGCTGCAGCCCCCTCAAGTCCCTGTTCCTGTCGAGCTGCAGCACTCTCAAGTCCCTGACTGTGCTGAGCTGCAGCACTCTCAAGTTCCTGTTCCTGTCGAGCTGCAGCTCTCTCAAGTCCCTGTTCCTGCCAAGCTGCAGAACTCTCAAGTCCCTGCTCCTGCTGAGCTGCAGTACTCTGAAGTCCCTGCTCCTGCTGAGCTGCAGCACTCTCAAGTCCCTGCCCCCGCCGAGCTGCAGCACTCCCAAGTTCCAGTTCCTGAGTCTCTAGATCTCCCGGCCGGCCTTCTGATCTGCTTCAGCTGCCAAGTCATCCTCCCAGCCTGCTCCGCCTGTCTGGTCAGCCTGCTGGCCACCCTCAAGATCTGCCCCTCCCATCTGCTCTGCATCCTGGTCACCCTTCAGATCGCTCCAGCATCCTGATCATCCTCCTGGGTGGTTCTGCTCAGATGTCAGGCCCTCAGTCTGTCCACCCAAGGTACTCTGCTCCGCCCCTATCCAGCCCTCTGGGCCTTCTGCCAGAGGTCTCCTGCTCCACCCTTGTTCAGTTCCCAGACCAACATTTGATCCAGATTCAACCTCACGCAAGACATTCCAACATTCCTTACCTGCCTGATCTCCTGTTATCAATCCTGCCTGCCTCTGACCCGTTTACGTTGTCTGCTTCCTGGTAAACTCACCAACCTTCTGTCCCTGACCACGAGTTCTGCCTTAGCGTCTCTGGTTTCCATCTGTCTGTGGCTATGTGGTGTTTCCCTGCCACGCCGTTTCAGTGTGAGTGCTTTCACCTACCTGTCTGCCCCTGATACTCTGAGACTGTGTGTGGGCTCTGAGTCCAAAGAATGAACCGTTAATTGTATATCTTCGTCGGCTCAAGTTTTCTGTTTATTCTGTGTTCAAATTCATTGCCAACTGTCACCGAGTGCTGCATTTGGGTTCAGTCACACCCGTTACAAAAACTGCTTTTTGTTAAAATTTAAATCTGAGAATTTGCCACATGGTTAAGACAGATTATCTTCTACAAACATCATGTGCTTTTGAAGTGAATGGATTCATAATATACTCAATAGTACGTTTTATTATTCTAGTTTTACGAGACAGTAAATGGTTATGGCTAAGAAAGAGATGGAGGAAAGGAGAACTGAAGCTGCCTCTTTTCCCTGTCCTCACCAGGGTTGGGCTGAACCCATTTTTGCAAACGCAGCTAATCCAGATGAGGCTCTGGAAAATTTTTTCTGGACCAGCCCTATTCTTACCCACTAACAACCATTCATTTGGTGCCAATGGCAGACTGTCAGGGTTTTTTTTAGAAATACTTTGATGGATCAGCCTCGAAACTTTTGTCTCTGACCTTTTCTGGTCCACCTTTTCATTTTTTAGCTCCTTTATGCATTCATTCATTTTCTGGAATTGCTTATCCTGGCACAGGATTGTGGGAGGGCTGGAGCCTATCCTGACACTGCGCAAGACTATCACAGGGCTGGCACATTGAGACAGACAACCATTACAGACAATTTAAAGTCACCAACCTAACAAGAGAGCTCCAGCCAGCCAGGGGATTCAAACCCAAAACCATCATACTGTGTGGCGACAATGCTAACCACTACCCCACACCACTCAAACCTTATTTGTATAGCACCTTTTATACAATCATGCAGCTAAAAAAAAAAAACATAGTAGGAAGACCACAGACAAGACTTAAAAAACAGAGGCAACAAATGACGAGGCACCATTGATTAAAAGCCAAGCTAAAAAGATATGTCTTAAGGTTTCCTTTAAAACAGGAGTTACACATGCTGTCTATCTGGTCTTTGTCAGTATTATAGCTGCTGCATTCTGAAGAAGTTGTAGGCGGCCAATAGCTTTTTTAGGGAGACCAAAAAAAGGGGACTTTTTTCTTTGTCATTGTTGTACGTGCGGAGTAAAGCCATGCTGCACCAATTTGTTTTTCCATTGTCAGTTTAGACACGCCATGCCACACCAAGCCGCACCGGAGATGGACTTAGGTAGCAGGTAGCAGTGATGTCTTGCCGACTGCAGCCAACCCCTGACAACCCTGCATCTCCCCTGAAACAGACCGTGTGAGACTCTACTCACCTCTGCAGGAGACTAGCGAGAAAGATTTTTTAAGAGTCTCTTTGTGTTCAGCTGTCAGTGCTTTTGGAGCTTCTAACTGAATCTCTGTGGTTTGGAGTTTGGTTTATCTCCTGTGTCCTGTTTTTACTTTAGATATCTGCTTTATTTTACTGTTTCATGTTCGCTTTCAGCCGTATTAGAAGTTCTGTGAAGTTGCTGCTCAAAAACTCAACATTTCCTTTTTTGCTGCTTCACAATAAAAGTTTTTACATAACAAAATAATGGGGGACTTTTATTGTGACGAATCTATAGGAAATTAAATGCATTTATCACTGAATTAGCAGAAGTTTCTTAGCTGAATAAAGGCAACTCTAAAAATATCACAGGGAGGAAGAGTAAAAGCAGAAACAACCTCAGTGAGATGAAAAGCTGCAGACAACAGGCTCTTACTGCACTTTTGCAAACAGCTCACCTCCAACAGGTAAACTTCTTTTAGTGCCATGCTGTGCTGTGTTGAAAAACACTTGCAGCAAAAATAGGAGGGGGCTTTAGAGACTTTATCACTCAAAACAAGCTGTCTTCAGTTAACGACACACCTTCAAGAAGGTAGCCCTGTTGTGATAGATGCAAATTCCTGTTGTGCTGGACTGACGGCCCAAACCAAGCCAAGCCAAGCCAGCCCATTACTGCCCAAAAGTGGTATTACAGCAAACCCAGAGGTTATAAACACATGCATTAGTTTTCCTGTGTCAGCCCGAGAGAGAAACTGTCTAACATTGGCAATATTTCTGAGGTGATTAAATGACAGTTTGGTGATGTATCTAGTGAATAATTCAAAACTGAGGTCAGAATGCAAGATAACCCCAAGTTTTCTGACCTGGTCCTTGGTATGGAGAGTTAATGACTGGAAGTGTAGAGACAATTTTTAAACTATTGCCCCGAATATAGTGATATCTGTCCTGTCTTCATTTGGCTGAGGGAAGTTGTGTGACATCCATATATCGATGTCATGTGAACACTGCAAGAATCCAACAATGGGGCTGAAAATACCTTGAGATACTCACATGTATAATTGGGTGTCATCAGCATAGCCATAATACTCAGTTTTATGCTTTCTAATGATATCCCCAAGTGGAAGCATATAGAGGCGAAAAAGGAGCAGACCTAAAATAGAAACTTGAGGGACCCTACAGGTTGTCAGGTTGTCAGGTATGATCTGAACCATCTACAAACCAATCCCGAGAGACCGAACCATCGAATTCATATTTATACTCCACTTATTACATTCTTTATGTCTTGATAGAGCCATTAGAGTTGTAGATTGCAATTAGTTTACATATGATGAGGATGAGGGTCAAAAGAACTAGGGAAAAGGATCAAGGGATGTGGGATGAAGGGATGAGGATCGTGGGATGGAGGGATGAGGGGATGTAGGGATGGGAAGGGAAGAAAGGTGGGGTGGGGGGTGATGAGAGAAATCATGGTCACAGACTGGTGAAGGGTGTAGTGTGATGGTATACCAGTGTGGGCTGAAGGGGGGGAGGCGGGACAGATCCAAGGAAGTTGAGACAGAGTGGGGGAGCCATCTCTTCACCTGTGTTATTATGGATAGTGCTCCAAGCTTATTCCTGTATTCTGAGGAGAGAAAGATAGAAAAGGGAGAGATAACAACAAAGAGAAGAAAAAAAACACACAAAGTAAAGGGGTTTGGGAGATGAAATGTGAGAATGGAGTCAAAGGAGAGGGAAATGAATAAGCTGGGGTTAAATACTTTTAGTGTGGAAATGGAAGTGACTGAGGTGCAGTTGTTCCTGAACTTAATTATTTCCTGCTTGACCTCTGACATAACATGATAGATTGATCCACTTGAAGGGGTAGGAGAAGGTTATGACAGCTGGTACCACTGCACCCGTCTTGGTGTATAGGTAGGCTATTAACAGTTTTAGGACCCTGTAACCCCTAATCAGATGGGCTGTTCCAACATCAAGTAGGTCAGCTCATCTAGCATTGGCCAGAACTGTTAGTCCAGCAGTCAGATTTAAAACATGTGAAGGGTTTCAGTCCAAAATGTTACGTGGTGCATCTGAAGTTTTGTTACAAATTCTATAAAGATAATTTATAACATTTTAAATAATCCATAATGTTATTTAATTTTGTGGTATATTATGATATTGAGTCAGAAACTTAGTTTGATAAAATGGTTGATACCTTATATTGGAGTCATGCATGGTTTTTAAGCTTTTGATATCCACCTTATTTTTCACGGAAACACGGAGGCAAAACAGAACGCAGCCAGCTTCTGTTTTTTGTGCGACACTTCCAGTCCAACACTCGTACCACTGTGTAAATGGGAATCGCCTTGTTGTTTACCTTGCTGAGTTTAGCTACATATATGTATATATCACATTTTTCACGTCACTATATCACCGTTTAGACTAATCTGATGTTTGTAAAGGCTATAAACACAATGACTGAACAAACATTAGTATTTTAACTAATGCTAACCATTAGCTGTTAGCCGTGTCTGTAATAACTCACTAAACTCACAAAGTGGCCCGTGAAAAAAATATTTTCTCCAGCGGATGTCTTAGTTATAACATGATTGAGCTAACTGGAGAAGTTTCATGTCGTATCCAACAACAGGAGGCTTTTAACGGATGACGTCCTGATGTTAGCTTTGCTGCTAGTGTTAACGTTAGCTGTCCCTGTCAGCTGCAGCCACTGATGCTTTCTAGACATCGTGATTTCCCAAACCTGAATAAATACCACACATAGCAACACAAAACTGCTTTGCTAGCTCAATCATGTTGTAACGGCTGGATGGTTGATGCGTACATGCTGATTCGGGTGCTATCAGAGCCGATCCGCGCATCACTATGGCTTAATGATCAACTCAGTCAATTAAAACAACCCGTCCTGTGTTAGGAGTGTATGTCGCTGACAGAAAGAAAGAAAGAAAAGGGAAAAAAAGATAGAAAAGCAGCGTACACCTCACATATTTATTTCTCACAGTTGCGTACACGTTTGGCTGGCATGCAGAAGCACCGTCTGTGTGTCGAGGGTGCGAGCCGCAGCTTCAGCTGCTCAGGTAGAGAGGCTTAGCCCGGTGTGTTTTTTCGCTGATTCGGTTCTGCAGGTTCTCTGCTGGTACACTGGAGACGGGGATCAAGCAGTTTGTCTCACTCGGGATAGATTGTGCTTTTTTGGTTCATAGTTTTTGATTGACGTACGATTTATTCGTGTTTAGAGGGAATAAATTTCCATTATAACGGAAACGTGGGCACAGTTATCTATATAAAATACACAGGCTAACTAACTAACTAACTGATTGACTAACATAAACAACTGAAAATTGGAAAAAAAAAAATAGTTTGCACCGTTAGCTCCGGTAAGGGAAAGCATGAGGGAAAGCGGCTGACCGGAAGTCACACACAAAATAACGGAAGTTGATCACTATTTACTTCCGTGTTTGAAAATAAGGTGGATAGGTTCAAAATAAAACTCCCCCATCCTGTAGAAGCAATACTTTTGGAAGTTGTTTGCACTCTTCATAAATTTAGGGGCACCACCCTCCATTGGAGGGAAGTGACTAATCAAATTTATAACTCCGGAAACCAATTATTAATTCGTCAGTACACTTATAAATCATGAATCAATACCTGAATTATGAATTCTCTATACAGTGATCTTAGTTCCTGCTAAAAAGAAATATACACAGACAAAGACTTGGCAATAAATTAAGATTTATTTGGGGCTAAATGTAAACTACTGCATAAAGCAATAGTAAATGAGGATGATATGAAATGACACAAAATCAACAGTATGTATAAATGGATTAAGGCAAGAGGTAACACTTTTTTTGGTTATTCAGTTTGGCGATAGTGGGAGAGTGACTATAAATAAATTGGGGATGCAGGGATGCACAAAACCATTTATCTAACGAAACCTTAATTAAGATCAGAATAATTAAGTCTCCTATTCGACATCAACTCTAATCACAACACAGTGGTTGCATCAGGTGAGTAAAGTTTTGCCTATTTCTAGCAGCGTTGACTCAGCTGGATGTTTCTCAGAGGACCCCAGACTGTCACTTTGCAAGTTTGCGACTTTGCGGCTTTGCAAATGAAGCCGGCTGTAACATAGTGGTGGAAGGGCGGTTGAGCCTGACTGCAAAGTCCTTCAGGTGGTCCTCAAACCTTGGTTATCATAGGCTGCATAAAGTCTCTTGGTTTGGCAAATGATCTGCTGCCTTGTGGACACCTTGGCAAGTGGCTGGCAGTCGCTGGATCCGATGAATCTTTGATGGAGTTGCAGGTCGAATAGCTCATCTATTTGGCTGTGTATACTCCCTTATAACAAGGTTGAAAAAATCTTGTTGGCCGTTCGATATTATTATCAAAGTTATTATTAACGCGTATAAAAAATGTTGCAATCGGCTGGCTTTGTCGCTTCAGGTATAATGTTACTTAAGACTCAAAAAAGAAAGAAAACTCAATTGTAAGAAAAGAAAGGGTTTTGCAGGAACCGAGTATAAGAGCTTAACGGGTTAAAGCATAAGGAGTATGTAGAAACTAGAGTAACTAGAAGGAGGGATGACTAAAGAAAGAAGAGGGAAAAGTAAAAGTAAAAATAAAAGGAAAGTAAAGGAAAAAGGAAAGAAAGAAAAGTGTGGTTTTATCTGACCAGGTTGAGTGGGCATGTTTGAGGCAAGGCGGGTCTCTTAGTTTAGACATTACGTTATTTCGGATGAAACTTAATGAACTTTATTTTGCAAGATTAGGCCTATATACTTTAACATGTTACATGCGATAGAAACATACTCTTCCCATTATGGTCAAAATCGGCTTTTAACATCAAATTAAATTTAATATGATTATTATACTGCATATATCAGCAGAACACAAGTGTAAATGTATTGTGCACAAACACGACAAACAAGTTGCATCAACATACTAAATGAGAAAGCACATATTAATGAAGACAAGTTGATTAATCAATCCAACTATATTTTGGCGTGACTCCCATAGATATTACAAAAAGGAAGAGAGGATGTGGTTTTACTGGAGGTAGAGTATTCAGTCCTCAAGAAAACAGTCTGTTTTATCAAAAATATGATCCTTTTTAGTGGTGGTTGAGTTGGAGTCTCTCCCTGTTGCTTGGATTTCAACAGATCCGTGAACTTATAGTATAGTTAATAACCCCGGGTCTGGCAGTTAATCTGTCAAAACACTGGGTTTTCCCATGATGATAATCAGCAAACTGGGATCTGGATGGTTTCCAATTGACGCCTTTGCCACTCTTGACACCAGGATGACGGTGAAAGAGTTCATCTACTTTGAGATGAGACCGGGGCAAAGCCATAAACATTTGACTCTCAGAGTGGCCCATCTCACCTATGTCCATTTACTTACACTCTATGTACAATCACCTTCATAATCACTCACAAACCCTGGAATCAATTTTGGCAATTAAAGAAAACACAGTAAAAGTCCATCTTTAAACACTTCCATCAACCTTGAAGGTGCTTTAAGCAACATTTTTTCTATCTGATGACACCAAATGACCATAATTCATGAGCTTGGACTGGAAATTACAGTTGAGCAATTCCAGTGATTAAAGAAAAACTTGGCCGACCACTGACATGTCTGGGTTTAAAACCAATTTTACCCAGAAAGCTCAACTATTTTCTTTTTTGTTGTTGTTTTTAACCTGCTTACTAATAGAGACGAGTGCAATTTAAAACTGAAAAAAAGTCTGCTACACAAATTATATTTCTTTATCTCAGAGTTTTCTGTTAAGCATTCTGAAATATTGTAAATACCCATTTTGGCAGGCTGTTCTCACCAACTCTTGTACATTTTACTATGAAAAGTAATGTAAATAAGTTTGAACATATCCCACTGATTTTGAAAGGCTGCAATCAGGTGATCAATGCAATGACAGAAGTAAATAAGGAAGAAGTCACAAGCTGTCTGATAAAGAGGCATGTTGAAGTAGTGGATGGATCACAAAAAAGCAGACATTCCCCTGAAGACTTGTGTTCAGGACTGTGTGAGTCATTTTCAGAGTTGGGTATAACGCGTTACAAAATAACTTTTTAGCAACGTTACAAAGTAGTGCGTTAGAGTATTTTGATTACTTTTTGCAGTAACGAGTAACCTAACGTGTTAGTTTGCTGTTTGATTAATCAAATGCATAAGTACATTTTTCAAACAAGACATCAGTTATTTTCGTTACTTTTAGAACGCTGGTCCTTCAGCTCCGAAACAGCAATTCTAATAACGGAGATAACGTTAAACCTATCAGTCTGAAAGAAGCCACGGAGCTTGTGGCTCGCTACGTGGTCGGAAAAATGCTGCCGTTGTCTACGGTGGAGTCTAAATAGGTGGAGTAGGACTCGCTGACAGACAAATTTCAGACTCAGGACTTGCATTATACCTGGTACACGCTACACGCTGGTACTCACCAATTATCCCTGGTCATCTTTCATGGTGTGTGTGATGTCATCGGGTTATTCTTGTCCTGTTTTTATCACTTTTACTATTATTTGAGTCACTGCCAGAACTGTGTCTGTTCATGTGCCAGCCGACATGTTGTTGTAGTCACCTAAAAGCGTCAGTAGATGGCAGGAGCTACATTTGAAGCGCCGTAAGTAAACTATCAAGCTACTGTATCTTCCACAAGAAGTTCTTTTTTTTTTTTTTTTTTTAATAATCTCTTTTTATTGAAGGTTTTGCAGATGAGGCGTATACATTTAGTTCAGAGGGGAAAAAAAGGACAAAAAAAACCAAAACAAACTGAAGGCAGGCAATAACTTGTTCATCTCAGAATTCATTTAAAAAAAGAAACTTTCACCGCCTCCACAATTCTTCATCTCCAAAACATTCTCAATCTCATATTTACCCCCCCCCCCCCCAAAAGGAAACACAATAAATAAATAAATAACAAAAAGACTCAAAGAAACAAACAAACAAACAAACAAACAATGCAGTTCATCGATATGTCCAAAGACATTATATCAAAATGGGCACCATAATTGCCTCGGATAACACATTGCTATAGAATCATACACATACTTAAATAGTTAAACAGGGCTGGCAAAACCTACGAATACTCAGTGTGGTCTACCTTGTCAGAGACTATATCTTATACAGACAGGAACGTTACTCTCAAACCAAATCATTTTTTAATCACTCATGCCATAGCAGATAAAAAGGAGACCAAATTTTTTCATATTTATGCACAGAGTTTGTGTTGCAGTATATGACTCTTTCCAGTTTGGCTATTTTTATGAGTACATTGAACCAGCCCTGGATAGTAGGAGCTGAAGTGTTTTTCCATTGGCAATATAATAACTTTTTAGCAACAGTGAAGGCTATTGCTAGCCATTTATTATTAGCCTGATTTATATGCCTGGAAAAGATACCCAGAAGGCAAACAGCAGGATCTGGCTCTATATGAGTTCTAGTTATTTTGCTCACACACTGACAGACCTCGGCCCAAATTTTTTTAATTGGTCTACAGTCCCAAACCATGTGCAGGTAGGTCCCCTCTTGAGCTGAGCACCTCCAACACAAGCCAGTTGGTCTGAGGCCAGTTCTGTGTAACTTACTAGGAGTCCAGTGATATCTATGCACAGTTTTAAGTTGTGTTAACTTTAATGAAATCTCCTTAGAAACTGTATGTGCTCTGATCCAGATCTGGTTCCATTCGTCTTCAGTTATATCACATCCTAAGTCTGTACTCCACAGAGCCTGAGTTGCTTTAAAGTTTGATGTTATTTTATCAATAAGTTCTTTGTATATTCCAGGTGCATTTATTTTAGATTGGTCGTTTACCAATCAACAGTTATCCCAAAATGTTGCCCTCGGAGTTCTTTACATTTATTCCTTAAGGTTACAATAGCACTTCTTCGTTGAAAATATTTCCACCAGGCTAAACGGTTGGGTGAGATTGCTATGCTCAATTCTGAGTATGATTTAAATTCAGCACCTGTATACAGGTCAGCAACCATACTGATGACATGAATTGGCTCCTTCCATTGAATTGGCTTTTTGCCAATGGCTATCAAAGGATTATTCCAAATAGGTAACCATGACGACTGCGACACTGTTTCTTTAGTAAGTTTATGGATTGATCTCCAAATGGAGTATATATAACTCAGGGATGAGGCTCATCTGTTCTCTGCTGTTTAATATGCAAAGCATCATCCAGATAGGCAGGTGACATAAAATGTTGCTCAATACAAGCCCATGATGGTTTAGGATAAGGGGATCTGACTGTTATTACAAACTTATGGAGAGTGAAAGCCCAATGGTGTAGCTGGAGATTAGGCAGATTAAATCTTCTTTTCCTCTTGGGTGTTTGTAGAGTTACTGGTAACGCTTCCTTTTACGGTACTGTAATTACCATGTATTGACATGGTAATTACAAGGTAAGTACCATGTAATAAGGAGTAGTTACTGTAAAATTACCATGTAATTACAAGGTAACTATATAGGTAATTACCTAGTACTTTTAAAGTAATTACCAAGTCAATTCCAGGCAAATACCAAGTAACTACCTGGTAATAGGTATTAATTACTGGGTAATTACAGTGTAATTATATACTAACTATTTTGTTAATTGCCAAGTACTTACTAGGTAATTGCCAAGTAATTTCTTAAGAAGTACCTGGTAACAGCCAGGTAATAAGAAGTAATTACTCAGTAATTATAAAGTATTCATATGGTAACTATGTGATTAATTACTAGGTACTCACTAAGTAATTATTATATTATTTCCTAACAACTACATATAATAATTAGTAATTACTGGGTGTTTCTTAAAGTTATTACAAGGTAATTGCATAGTAATTAATAATGTACTTATTTCATGAGTACCAGGTAATTTTCTGACAACTACCAAGTAACTACAAGGTAATAAATAGCAATTACTGAGTAATTACTAAGTAATACATGGTAAAAACCTTTTTATTCACACTGTATTTACTTAGTAAATATATAACACTTACCTAATAACTACTCATCAAACACCATTTAATAATAATAATAATAACTACTACTAATAACTACTCAGTAATTAGTATTTTCCTAATAACTACATGGAAACTACAATGTATTTTAAAGTACTTATCAGCCACTTACCAAATAGGTACCTGGTAACTACCAGATAACATACCCAGCAATAACTGCAAAATTACCATGTGAACTACCATGTAATTATCAGGTTATTGACTGTATTTATTTCATAACTACACAGTAACTACCCTTTAATTGTACCTGACCACTACCGAGGAAGGCTATGTATTGTATTGGTAAATACACAGTAAGTACTGTGAAATTTACAAAGAAATTATTATGACACTACCAATTACTTTCCTATTGGCTACCAGGTGTAATTACCAAGACATTATAAGTTTCTATTAGATAATTACCATGTAATTACTAGGAAATGAAGAGTATTTACTAGGTATTACTAGGTACTACTAGGTATTTACGCCATGTATTTCCCTAGTAGTCAACTGGTTTTTACTACTTACCTGGTAACTTCTTAGTATTTACCCAGTAACTACAACATTTACCTGGTAATTACGGTTGAACTGTGCTGCAAAAGGAAGTGAGGCCTGTTTCCATGCTATTACCTGGTAATTTCTTATTTGTTACCCAGGAACTAGAAAAATACCTACCTAGAAGGTACCTAGTTATTAAAGTGGAATTGTACTGCAAAAGGAAGTGAGGTCTGTTTCCATGCTATTGCCTGGTAATTACTCATTCGTTACCCAGGAACTAGAAAAATACCTACCTACAAAGTACCTAGTTATTAAAGTGGATTTGTACTGTAAAAGGAAGTGAGGTCTGTTTCCATGTTATTACCTGGTAATTACTCATTCGTTGCCCAGGAACTACAAAAATACCTACCTGGAAATTACATAGTTATTAAAGTAGAATTGTACTGCAAAAGGAAGTGAGGCCTGTTTCCATGCTATTACCTGGTAATTACTCAGTATTTAGCCCGTAACTAGGAAACTATCACATTACCCAAGACACTTGGACCGAAAATGCCGCAAAACTGACCAGTGTCTATGATACAGTGTCAGAGTACACTGATACAGATACAGAGTCTGATTCTCCCCCTGAACAGCACACTGTATCTGTCAGAGATAAGAGTTCCCATCAAAAACCACCATCACCAGCCATCAAATTACATTAAGATGAATGCATTATTTTTACACTTCCTCACTCAAAACACCTCGCTGTGACAGATATGCAAAAACAAGTGAGCTGCCAAAGATAAACGTTTTAATCCAATGGATTTCGAATTCTTATAAAACAATTTCAAAAACAGTGCAAATTTTTAAGTCAGGCACTTTTTTTTTTATCAGAATAGACTTCTTTTTCAAAAAATAAATAAAAATAAAATAAAAATAACAGTGATAAATAATAACTATAAATAATAATTACTAAGTAAACAGTCCCAGTCTTGGGAATTCACATCATCATGTGTTTTCTGCAGACCGGTCTGGCCCCAAGCACTGGGTGGGCGTTCCCCTTTTTGGTCTCTGAAAAGTGAAAACACCCACCTAGTGCAAGCACCCACATGGGCCAGACCGGTCTGCAGTAGACACATGATAATGTGATATCACATGGCTGGTGCTTCACCAGGCCCCCTCATTTTGGCTTACACTTTGTGACATGCTCTTATATCTTTAAACAAGCGGCCTAAGATGCCCTCCCTGTGCTCTTTCCCCAGCCACTGGTTCCATTCAATGAACTTCAAGTTCATCTTGAGAGCACTTTCTGATAGGTTCCCTCTGTAGCGGTATATGTTCTCCTTACAGCTCCTCCATGCATGCTCAATGTGTTGTGTAAGAGCACCATTCCCAGGGTGAACAAAGTACCGCCGATGATTCACCTGGTAGTGAATATATCCATCCCTGGCTAACCTGTCGTATGCACGCCAACAGTCACTGATTATTTGGCTTCCAGGTCTAACGTATTTGAGAATTATCGGGTGCAAGATTCTCCTCGATCGGTTTTCTACAAGTTTCAGCACCGGGCGTCTACGGGACTCCTTGACCTCCATCATCCTGAATACCCAGGACCGCCGTCGCCAGGTGTTGCCACGTCGTCCATGTCCATACTGAAAATAAACAAAATGTCATGCTTAATGGCGGCTGTCCACCTAAAATGCACCATTTCTGAATGTTCAAATTAAATTTAAATACATAAAAATACATAAATAAAATGCATTTATTTGGGGACTTTTCAACAATTTCGAGGGTCTTCTATTCAAATTAACTGCCCCCACATGGCATAGTTTGAGACATGGATCAAGAGGTGGTATATGAATGTAGTCATGGGTAATGTCAAAGAAAGCCAATAATGCCCCTGATTTCTATATCTCACACACCCAGTACCTGCAAGACTTTTGTCTGAAGACAATGAAGAACAGACTCACTGTTCTTCACACAACATTTTAGCAGCTAAATTGAAGCACTTTAAAGAATCCATTTATATTTTCATAACATTCTGGCAGTTACATCACCATGGAGATTAACCTTTTATAGGTTGTAGATGTTTTGTTTTTTTCTTCTTTTTAAGATTTGTTTTTGGGCACTTTTGCCTTTATTGGATAGGATAGTAGTCTGACAGGAAAGGGGGAGAGAGATGGGGGGAGAAGTGCGGCAAATGTCTGGCTCGGGAATCGAACCAGTGACACCGCCTGGGCATCACAGCCCATATAGAATGCGCCTGGACCGGTAACCCAGCAGGCACCCCCCAATCCAACCCTTTGATGCTGAGTGCCTGTGTTTAAAACCTATTGTCCCTGTTTTAGTAGCGTATAAAACCTTACTTTTCTTTTGTGTCGAAACTTGCTCTCATCTATTGCGACGAACGCTGTTCTCCCTCCGATCCTCATCTTCCGGTTTCTCTCCATCCGCCTCACTGCTTTACAGCATATTTCACGGAGTAGGGTTGTCACCCTGGTGAGAGACTTGGGGCTCCCACACACACACCATCTTCTATCATGTCCACATGTCTTCGCCTCAATCCCTGTGCCAAGCTGAGCCAAAAAAGGAGGACAACTGCTATCAACATATTAGCTACAGGGATAGGATAGTTTTGTAGACAGGGAGGGGTCCTTATATAAATAGGTTGTTGCTACAATATCCATTGTGCATATTGTAAATGTTGGGATGGATGAACGTGCGTGATTTCTTGAATTTGTTTAGAATGTGTACTCTATGTCAATGGTTCCAAAACATTGGATCAGGACCCATTTGTGGGTCACGAATAAATACATGGGTCCCCTAATTATTATTACAATTTCAAAACCTTTTCAAAAACATTCTTCAAAAAAGCATACGTAAGTTTTCATGATTTTAAAAAACAAACAAGCACTGATTTCTCATTAACTTCCTTAATACATGAAAGAAAACTAAGATTCCATAAATTAGATAACCAATAGAAGTAGTAAAAATAGCTGATCTACAAGTTCACATTGCGGTGCGAACACATTCAGAACTTGTAAATCTGCTATGTTCATAAGTTTGCGATCTGGGCAAACATATAATTTGGCTTTTGGATTTTGAGATACAAGGTTTGGGGACCACTGCTCTATGTAATATGTCAGTATGCATTTGGCTATTCATGTTAAGAGACACTGTTTACATGTGGTATTTGCATGTACTGTATTAGGTCTACCTGATTGGAATGGTCAAAGCTAAAATGAAATGCACAAAATAATTAATTATTGTGTAACAAAATACAATTACACAGCTTATGAGAGAATGAGAGACCATTTGAATTGAAGTGAGGGAGAGAAACATCCAACCTGTGCATAATCTGCATCCATGATTGTAATGGGATGTGTGATCCAGAGAAAATGGATCCATCTCTGATGGACCTCGTTATTGCCCTGCCCCCGTGTGATGACCTTCTGCAGCTCCTGTAACATAACATACCACACCTGTAAATATAATTTTAAGTAGTAACATAGATTCTCAAGAGTAAACCTATATGAGATTGTAAACATGGTCATGTCCCTTGTTAGGAGGAAAACATTTACCCCTTTCTACATTTGCCCCTTACATATACATAAATGTTCATATTGAAACATAGAGTGCTTAACCCCCGGCCACGGAATGTTACAATATTGTACGCTCCCACAGGACTACTCGCATCTAAAGTATAGCTCAATAAAAAGAAATTTAATCTGATGGATGGCCATTTTATGTTCTCCATTTGCTTTCAACAATGAGACTATAGATTGGGAGGTGTATTGCACACTGAAACATTATAGCTTTTTTAGAAAATGGCCAGTTTGGTCACAGACAGGATTATTTAAAATGTGTTATCATTTTAAATAAATGTATAACACACACGCACATGCACACACACACACACACATATATATATAT
The DNA here is from genome assembly GCF_011397635.1 of Epinephelus fuscoguttatus. Classification (NCBI taxonomy): domain Eukaryota; kingdom Metazoa; phylum Chordata; class Actinopteri; order Perciformes; family Serranidae; genus Epinephelus; species Epinephelus fuscoguttatus. The sequence goes on along the minus strand of NC_064768.1, from coordinate 3,912,343 downwards.
ATATATATATATATAACAATAAAGACGATAATGATAAGATAATGATAATGCAATGATAATGCTTCATCACTTACCACCGATATCCATCTTTGGTTGTGTTCGTTTTTTTGAACTTCATTTGCCTGTGGCAAACTGGGCATCTTTTTTTACCAGCCTCTCCCTCTGAAGCCACCGTATCAGAGGTTTTCCTCCTTGTGCTGTATTTTTTAGGAGTTTTCTTATTAAACTCATGGTTGACTTTTTTTTTAAGAAATTGCCTTCTTCTTGGTTAAAAAAAAGGATCTCAATTGAAACAAGCTCAGGCTTAATAGTGTAATCTCCTTCTTAGTTGACCTTTTCCCTATGCAAACTTATAATAAACCTTTCAATCAATCTATTAATCAATCAGTCAATAAATCAGTGCCTAGTCTGCCTACACCACACCTACACAGTAAGAAGCTTGAACTGCTCGTGGCACTTTTTTGCTGGTGCTCCTATCTTCGCGGGCGATTTTGGCTATTGAACGTCTCCAGAGCGTAATGACGTATGCACATGCGTATGCAACGTCACCAACGTGAAGGGGAAACACGGAACCACGAGTTGTAATCAAACAGCCGGTGACAAGCTGTGTGCGACTGTTTATTTCTCCTCCACTCCTTTCAACCGCGCTACTTGCAACATATCCTCCAACTCATACGACCAGATAGGACGTATATGGACATACGACCCATGAAGAGCGTTTCAAATGACCAAAAAGAGTGTATTCCTAGCGCCAATTTGCGCCCCCTGGATCCCCAGCTATATATTACTTACAAGCGAAACCCAAGGTAGTGACAGTGTGGCGTAACGGGGACGGCATCCGCCGTCGGTGCGGGAGAACCGGATTCGAATCCTAGTATGATGTTTCTATTTTCGGGGGTTAGGTGCTGTCAAAAACGACGTGCCTGGTCGTTTGCAGTTTGAGGACAGTCTGGCTACTCGAGTTGTCACAGAAACCCACATTCTCCCGGTGTGTCCTCCGCTTTCCCAACCACGGAAGAAAAACACCTTGGTAAGTGACGCATTGTACCCGAGAAATAACTGTAACATTAACAGTTAATATAAGCTGACTGTGGTTTGCATGCCATGGTTGCTAACGTGAAAATGGCACTGGGCCGACTGTTCTAGATTGCTGAACGCCTGTTAATGCGAGGTTAATTTATTCGTGTGTAGGGTTTTACGATTTAATGTGTTTTACAATTTAATGAACACATCAAATGTTACCCCATTGCACAGAGAGTTTGGTTAAGCACTACCGAGCTTTACTTTGTTTAGCTTTAAACGTGTTAGCCACTTAAACCCTCAACATTTAGATCAGTATTTGTGTCATTTGAATGCTACTTTCTGCATAGTACTGCGTCCTTTCTGTATGTTTCTCAATGTTATGAGTTTAAAAAAATGTCAATTGAAACAAGCTCAGGCTTTCTTGTGTAATCTCCTTTTAGTTGACCTTGTACCAGTGGGTCTGTACTGTGACGAAACTGTACCTTTTTCTCAATAAACTTTTCAATCAGTCAAACAATCAATCAATCAAGTGGTTCTCAACCTGTGAATCGGACCCCCAGGGGGTTCTCAAAAGAGCTTGGGAGATTTAAGTTAAATGTTAAACATTGTTATTTCACCCGATTTATTTATTTCTACGGTTACAATTCAAAACATGTAAACATGACCCACTTTTATTACTTCAGTCTATATTAATGCCTATTATATATTTTTTGTTTATTGTATTTGAATTGAAGTTCATAATGTTAGCATAAGAACAAAGTTTAATTTAAAAATGAATAAATGTAAATTTTCCCGATTCCAATTCAAAAATAGTAAAAAGAAAATAATTCAGGATTCAAATTAAAAAATGTCAAAAGAAATAGCTGATCTACAAGCTTAAAACGCGTCGACAGTATATGCATTTGAGTGACTGAAAATATTCATGTGGTTAATGTAGATCAAACAAAAATGACAAATATTTGGTGGCCCCCCTGTAGTAACTGTGACGGCCCCCTAGGGGTCCCAGACCACTTTATGAGCCATAAATCAGCTCAAAGTTGATTTATATATCATACTGTATAACAGATACAGCTTTGTTAAATTATCTTAATTTGGTTATTTTACCCCACAGAGTCATGTCTCAAATACAAACCCGAAGAGGGAAAAAGAAAAGAAGAAAACAAGAAGAAGACTTTGCCAGTCGAAAACAACTTGGAGGAGGTGGAGTCAGATATCGAAGGTAAGAATTTTATTCAATCATGGTTATACATAGAGTGGTCTTGTATAGCACAAGGTTGTTCAGGCTCCCACCACCACCACAATCATTCCATACCAAGGTGTGTGTGTGTGTGTGTGTGTGTGTGTGTGTGTGTGTGTGTGTGTGTGTGCGCGCGCGTGTGCGAGCGTGTGCGTGCGTGCAAACACACACGCCTTGGTATTCTGTGCACCTACAAAGTTCAATGTCCTTGTGGTTAGTCCGCTCTCAGACTGGGAGGTTGATGTTCGACCCGGGTTGGATATAGATTGAGTCCCTGCGACATACTAGCATCATGTCCAGGGGGTGGACTTGTAATGTACACAAAGCTGCCTCATGCTAAAGAAACAGGAAATAGGCTCCTGCCCTATGGGCCTCGTGGCTTGGCAAGGCTTAGTTACAAAGCTTTGTCTAACTGAAATAGAACAGCCTATGACTGTTAACACGTTGAAACAAATACAATCCTAAGTATTTAATACATCTTTGCGCATCTTTTCAGTTGAAGAGGTTCGAGGGTTCTTGTGGAACCATGGAAAAATTCAAGTCGGACTTGAACCAGCTAAAGGGAGAGAACCGCCTCAAAGAGGAGATTCGTCTCCTTAAGGAAGAGAACAGACTACTAAAACAGGAGCGGGATCTCCTAAAGGAGAAGTCTCGTTCCTCTGAGGCCGGTTCAAAAGGTAACTAGACTGTTCCTCCCAAAACCTACATGTCAGGCTCAAACTACCATCTAATGCAGGGGTTTTCAGCTGATTTTGACCCAGGGACCACCATTCTGACTAGGAGCAACCTGGGGACCACCACTATTGTCAGGTGGGTCCATCATAGACCCATCCAACAATATATTGTCCGTTCTCAAAGCATTTTATTACCAGAAAAGAGCAGTTATATCATTCTATCAAGTATTTTTTCCCCTCAAAATATTTTTATTCACCTGCAAACAAGAAAAAAAGAGTAGCAAATTGAACTAAAAGGAAAATTTAAAAAGGAAAAGTAACTTTTCTTTTCAATGAATGCATGGCCAGGGACCACCTGCAATGCCTCCGCGGACCACCAGTGGTCCACGGACCACCAGTTGAAAACCCATGATCTAAAGCAATGGTTCCCAAACTGTTAAGCCTGTGACAAAAAAAGAGGTATTTCACGTTTGCCTGGGACACAAAAATAGTGAAAACAGCAGACCTACAAACTCACAACGTGTCGCTTCACGCCGTGTTGTGAGCTTGTATATAGGTCTTTTACTTTCTAATTTATGGAATTTCTTCGATTTTCTCATATTTATTCATGAAATAAAATTGCAATCACTGCATTCTTATTTTTATTTTTTTGCTCTTTGGTTCTCTCTTTATATATTTGCTTTAAGGTTCACAGAAAAGGAGCCATGACCTTGGTGAGTCCTCCGACTCCTCTGAGCCTGAGTCCTCCTTTGAAACAAAGAAGGCTGCCAAGAAGAGAAGAAGGAAGCCAGCATCGTCATCATCATCAGATGAGGACTCCCAAAGAAAAAGCCAAAGAAGGCTTCATTTGGAAAGCGAGGTATCTGGGAAAATAAAGATTTTCATATTGCTTCTGTAACAATGCACACACAAACAGTGCTTTTGTTTACATCAGTGGTTATCAAAGTGGATTTCAGGGACTCTGGGTTTACCTTAAGCGTTCTAAATCGACCCCTAAGAGTATGTAACTCTTGACACAAAACTCTGATGTACAGATGGAACCAAATGAGCCCTAACCAGTCCATTTGTGCACTGTCAGAGTTAAGGGGGGGACCTTGAATTTTTAAATTTTACATCACACTGCAGCATGAAAATGCACTGATTTATTAAGTGACCCCAAAATTTGGTAAATGCACCCCTTTTTTATCGACTACATTGGGGAGCTTTCAGACTCCGTTCACCTTAGCAAGGCCTATGGAAGATTTTTGTCTTAGTAGGAGCATCTCTGCTAAGAGTACTCTCCCTTCCACCCACACACAATCTCTTAACGGCAACATTTGGCATAGTCAGGCTGGCCCTATTATGAAACTGTTATGTATAGACTATCAATTAAACCCTGAAGTGAAAAAGAATAGTTTAAGTACTGATCATCATGTATACTCGGATTGTACAATATATTTGTAATTATGAGTGTGTTTTTTTCCCTTTCTTTTTTTTTTTTCTTTTTCTTTGATCTGTCTTGTAGTCAGTAGCCCAGAGGATGTGGTCCACCGCTATAAGAAGTTGGTGAGGATGTACAAGAGGACCAGGAGCATCCCAGAAACCTGTAGGGCCTTTGACTTGGACCGCAACACCATCGCGGGGACTGCGGTCATCGCAGATGTCCTCATTGCCGGAGAGGGTGGGGATTTTGGAGAGCTGCCCATAATTGCTGAAAAGCAGAGTTTGGCTAGCTTTGCCAAATTATGCAAGGCATTTTTGGATGCAAACCCCACTCTAAAGGAGAAAGTGGATAAGATGAGGAAGGCCAATGAGCTGCTCACCATCAAATACAAATTTCAGAAATGAGGGGGCCTGGTGAAGCACCAGCCATGTGATATCACATTATCATGTGTCTTCTGCAGACCGGTCTGGCCCATGTGGGTGCTTGTGCGGTGGATGTTTTCAGAAACCAAAAAGTGAAGAATCAACCAGTGTCTGCACTGTCTTAAAGTCCTGACAGACACATCACTTTTTGGTTTCTGAAAAACGGCCACCCAGTGCTTGGGGCCAGACCAGTCTGCAGGAAACACATGATGATGTAAATTCACACACAGACACACGCACACACACACACACACACACACACACACACACACACACACAGTTGGAGTTAATACGTTGTTGTTTTCACTAGTTTTGTGTCCCGGGCAAATGCCAAATACCTGTTCTTTTTGTCATAAGGTTTAACCGTTTGGGAACCATTGCTTTACAGGAGGGATTTTACAGGTTTTATAATGATTTTTTGCACTATTCTTCTCATTATCATGTGTCTACTGCAGACCGGTCTGGCCCATGTGGGTGCTTGCACTAGGTGGGTGTTTTCACTTTTCAGAGACCAAAAAGTGGAATGCCCACCCAGTGCTTGGGGCCAGACCGGTCTGCAGAAAACACATGATGATGTGAATTCCCAAGACTGGGACTGTTTACTTAGTAATTATTATTTATAGTTATTATTTATCACTGTTATTTTTATTTTATTTTTATTTATTTTTTGAAAAAGAAGTCTATTCTGATAAAAAAAAAGTGCCTGACTTAAAAATTTGCACTGTTTTTGAAATTGTTTTATAAGAATTCGAAATCCATTGGATTAAAACGTTTATCTTTGGCAGCTCACTTGTTTTTGCATATCTGTCACAGCGAGGTGTTTTGAGTGAGGAAGTGTAAAAAAAATTCAATAATATTAAAGTAATTTGATGGCTGGTGATGGTGGTTTTTGATGGGAACTCTTATCTCCTGACAGATACAGTGTGCTGTTCAGGGGGAGAATCAGACTCTGTATCTGTATCAGTGTACTCTGACACTGTATCATAGACACTGGTCGGTTTTGCAGCATTTTCGGTCCAAGTGTCTTGGGTAATGTAATAGTTTCCTAGTTACGGGCTAAATACTGAGTAATTACCAGGTAATAGCATGGAAACAGGCCTCACTTCCTTTTGCAGTACAATTCTACTTTAATAACTATGTAATTTCCAGGTAGGTATTTTTGTAGTTCCTGGGCAACGAATGAGTAATTACCAGGTAATAGCATGGAAACAGACCTCACTTCCTTCTACAGTACAAATCCACTTTGATAACTAGGTACTTTGTAGGTAGGTATTTTTCTAGTTCCTGGGCAACGAATGAGTAATTACCAGGTAATAACATGGAAACAGACCTCACTTCCTTTTGCAGTACAATTCCACTTTAATAACTAGGTACCTTCTAGGTAGGTATTTTTCTAGTTCCTGGGTAACAAATAAGTAATTACCAGGTAATAGCATGAAAACAGGCCTCACTTCCTTTTGCAGTACAGTTCAACCGTAGTTACCAGGTAAATGTTGTAGTTACTGGGTAAATACTAAGAAGTTACCAGGTAAGTAGTAAAAACCAGTTGACTACTAGGGAAATACATGGCGTAAATACCTAGTAGTACCTAGTAATACCTAGTAAATACTCTTCATTTCCTAGTAATTACATGGTAATTATCTAATAGAAACTTATAATGTCTTGGTAATTACACCTGGTAGCCAATAGGAAAGTAATTGGTAGTGTCATAATAATTTCTTTGTAAATTTCACAGTACTTACTGTGTATTTACCAATACAATACATAGCCTTCCTCGTGGTCAGGTACAATTAAAGGGTAGTTACTGTGTAGTTATGAAATAAATACAGTCAATAACCTGATAATTACATGGTAGTTCACATGGTAATTTTGCAGTTATTGCTGGGTATGTTATCTGGTAGTTACCAGGTACCTATTTGGTAAGTGACTGATAAGTACTTTAAAATACATTGTAGTTTCCATGTAGTTATTAGGAAAATACTAATTACTGAGTAAGTAATTGGCAATTATCAAGCTAGTAAGATTGGAATTGTTAAATAAATACCTAGTAGTTATTTTTATTACATGGAGTTTGATGAGTAGTTATTAGGTAAGTGTTATATATTTACTAAGTAAATACAGTGTGAATAAAAAAGGTTTTTACCATGTATTACTTAGTAATTACTCAGTAATTGCTATTTATTACCTTGTAGTTACTTGGTAGTTGTCAGAAAATTACCTGGTACTCATGAAATAAGTACATTATTAATTACTATGCAATTACCTTGTAATAACTTTAAGAAACACCCGGTAATTACTAATTATTATATGTAATTGTTAGGAAATAATATAATAATTACTTAGTGAGTACCTAGTAATTAATCACATAGTAATTATAAAGTATTCATATGGTAACTGAGTAATTACTTCTTATTACCTGGCTGTTACCAGGTATTTCTTAAGAAATTACTTGGCAATTACCTAGTAAGTACTTGGCAATTAACAAAATAGTTAGTATATAATTACATTGTAATTACCCAGTAATTAATACTTATTACCAGGTAGTTACTTGGTATTTGCCTGGAATTGACTTGGTAATTACTTTAAAAGTACTAGGTAATTACCTATATAGTTACCTTGTAATTACATGGTAATTTTACAGTAACTACTCCTTATTACATGGTACTTACCTTGTAATTACCATGTCAATACATGGTAATTACAGTACCGTGAAAGGAAGCGTTACCGAGTTACTAATCTAAACCGTGCCTTTTTCCCACTCCATAAGAAAGCATTAATAAGTTTTATCAATTTGCTTATATATATTAGCCTATTAGGTATTTGGATTGGGAGCATATTAAATAGATAGAACAATTTCAGGTACACCATCATTTTTTATAGAAGATATTTTACCCCAAAGGGAAAGATTGAGTCCTTTCCACCTCTCAAACTGCATTTTTATATCTTCAAGTATACTTGCATAGTTTATTTTTTGTATATTTTTTTTATCTCAAGAGGAAATTTAATGCCAAGATATTTAATTCCTCCTCCGAGAACCGTCACCTTATCGTGGAGGAGTTTGAGTGCCCTAATGACCCTAGGAGCTATGCTGTCGGGGGGATTTTGCCCCTGGTAGGGTTTCCCATGGCAGATTGGTTCTGGGCGAAGGGTCAGACGAAGAACGGTTCAAAAGATCCTTCATGATGGATACGAACAAGGTCATGTTTACCCGGCCCGGAGGGTTACTGGGGCCCCGCCCTGGAGCCAGGCCTGGGGTTGGGGCCCATGGGCGAGCGCCTGGTGGTCGGGCCTTCGCCCATGGGGTCCGGCCGGGCCCAGCCCGAACCAGCTACATGGGCTCGTCCCCCTGTAGGCCCACCACCCGCAGAGGGATCCAGAAGGGTTCGGTGCAATGTGGATTGGGCAGCAGACCAATGCGGGGGCCTTGGCAGTCCGATCCTCGGTTACAGAAGTTGGCTCTTGGGACATGGAATGTCACCTCTCTGGCGGGGAAGGAGCCGGTGCTTGTGGAAGAGGTTGAGCGCTACCGGCTAGATATAGTCGGCCTCACCTCGACACATAGTTCCGGGTCTGGAACCCTAGTCCTCGAGAGGGGTTGGACTCTCTCCTTCGCTGGAGTTGCTCCGGGTGAGAGGCGGAGGGCCGGGGTGGGCTTCCTGATAGCCCCCAGACTCTCTGCCTGTACGTTGGGGTTTACCCTGGTAGACGAAAGGGTTGCTTCCCTGCGCCTTCGGGTCGGGGAACGGGTCCTAACTGTTGTCTGTGCTTATGCACCGAACAACAGTAGCCACCCTTTTTGGAGTCCCTGGGACGGGTGCTGGACAGTGCCCTGACCGGGGACTCCATTGTTCTGCTGGGGGACTTCAACGCTCACGTGGGCAATGACAGCAGGACCTGGAGGGGCGTGATTGGGAGGAACGGCCTGCCCGATCTGAACCCGAGTGGTGTTCAGTTATTGGACTTCTGTGCGGGTCGCAGTTTGGCCATAACTAACACCATGTTCAAACATAAGGATGTCCATCGATGCACGTGGCACCAGGACAGCCTAGGTCACAGGTCAATGATCGACTTTGTAGTCGTATCATTTGACCTGCAGCCATATGTTCTGGACACTCGGGTGAAGAGAGGAGCAGAGCTGTCAACTGATCACCACCTGGTGGTGAGTTGGATCAGATGGTGGGGGAAGACGCCACGCAGACCTGGCAGGCCCAAACAAACAGTGAGGGTCTGCTGGGAATGCCTGGTGGAAGAACCTGTCCGGATGATCTTCAACTCCCACCTCCGGGAGAGCTTCGACCGCGTCCTGAGGGCGGAGGGGGACATTGAGTCCGAATGGGCCTTGTTCCGCTCTGCCATTGTCGAGGCGGCGGTTGTGAGCTGTGGCCGCAAGGCCACTGGGGCCAGTCGCGGCGGTAATCCCCGAACCCGCTGGTGGACACCAGAGGTGAGGGGAGCCGTCAGGCTGAAGAAGGAGGCCTACAGGGCATGGTTGGTCTGTGGGTCTCCGGAAGCAGCTGACGGGTACCGGCGGGCCAAGCGGATCGCAGCGGCGGCAGTCGTTGAGGCAAAAACTCAGGCATCGGAGGAGTTTGGTGAGGCCATGGAGGAAGACTATCGATCGGCTCCAAAGAGGTTCTGGCAAACCGTCCGGCGCCTCACGGGGGGAAGGCGGCAACTTGCTCACACTGTTTACAGCGGGGGCGGGGAGCTGCTGACGTCAACTGGGGACATTGTCGGGCGGTGGAAGGAATACTTTGAGGAGCTCCTCAATCCCACCAACACGTATTCCAGTGAGGAAACAGAGATGGGGGTCTCAGGAGCGGGTCGTCCAATTTCTGGGGCAGAAGTTGCTGAGGTAGTGAAACAACTCCGAGGCGGCAGAGCCCCGGGGGTGGATGAGATTCGTCCTGGATATCTCAAGGCTCTGGATATTGTAGGGCTGTCCTGGCTGACACGCCTCTGCAACATTGCGTGGACATCGGGGGCAGTGCCTGTGGAGTGGCAGACCGGGGTGGTGGTCCCCATTTTCAAGAAAGGGGACCAGAGGGTGTGTTCCAACTACAGGGGGATCACACTCCTCATCCTACCCGGTAAGGTTTACTCCAGGGTGCTGGAGAAGAGGGTCCGGTCGATAGTTGAACCTCGGACTGAGGAGGAGCAATGTGGTTTTCGTCCTGGACGCGGAACCGTGGACCAGCTCTTTACCCTTGCCAGGGTGCTGGAGGGGGCATGGGAGTTTGCCCAACCAGTCCACATGTGTTTTGTGGATTTGGAGAAGGCTTACGACCGTGTCCCCAGAGGCATCCTGCAGGGGGTGCTCCGGGAGTATGGGGTTGGTGGCCCCTTGCTAAGGGCCATCCAGTCCCTGTACCAAAGGAGCATGAGTCTGGTTCGCGTGGCTGGCAGTAAGTCGGACCTGTTCCCGGTGAGGGATGGACTCCGCCAGGGCTGCCCTTTGTCACCGGTTCTGTTCATAACTTTTATGGACAGAATTTCTAGGCGCAGCCGAGTGGTGGAGGGTGTCAGGTTCGGTGACGGGAGGATCTCGTCCCTGCTTTTTGCGGATGACGTGGTCCTCCTAGCTCCATCAAACAGTGACCTCCAGCTCTCGCTGGGGCGGTTTGCAGCCGAGTGTGAAGCGGCTGGGATGAGAATCAGCACCTCCAAGTCTGAGGCCATTGTCCTCAGCCGGAAAAGGGTGGATTGCCCAGTCCGGGTCAGGGGGGAGGTCCTGCCTCAGGTGGGGGAGTTTAAGTATCTCGGGGTCTTGTTCACGAGTGAGGGTAGGATGGAGGGGGAGATTGACAGGCGGATTGGGTAGGCGTCAGCAGTGATGCAGGTGCTTAACCGGTCCGTTGTGGTGAAGAGGGAGCTTAGACAGAAAGCAAAGCTCTCGATTTACCGGTCGATCTACGTTCTAATCCTCACCTATGGTCACGAGCTCTGGGTAGTGACCGAAAGAATGAGATCGCGAGTGCAAGCAGCCAAAATGAGTTTCCTCCGCAGGGTGGCTGGGCTCAGCCTTAGGGATAGGGTGAGGAGCTCAGACATCCGAGAGGGACTCGGAGTAGAGCCGCTGCTCCTCCACATCGAGAGGAGCCAGTTGAGGTGGTCACCCCAGAACACGCTGGAGGGATTACATCACCTGGCTGGCCTGGGAATGCCTCGGGGTTCCCGCGGAAGAGCTGACGGAAGTGGCTGGGGAGAGGACTGTCTGGGCTTCTTTGCTGAGGCTGCTGCCCCCGCGACCCGGACCCGGATAAGCGGAGGACGACGAGTATGAGTACGAGTACGAGTACAAGCTTAGGGATGCTGATATTAAAAGCACTTACGTCAGGCATAGACGCTAAATCAGAGAGGGGGAGGCCTCTGTTTTGGGTCAGTTTACTTTATATCCAGAAAAGGAGGAGAACTGGTTTATGGTTTAATGACAATTTGTGAACCTTATAACCAATTGTCACTCCTACGATGTCAGCATTCTGTCTTATAGCAATAGCAAGAGGTTCAAGGGCCAGGACAAACAACAGAGGAGAGAGGGGGCATCCCTGCCTAGTACCCCTAGGAAGCTCAAAATTGCATGATGCTATACCATTAGTTATGACTGAGGCTCGGGCACCAGAGTATAAACTTCTTACACAACGAATAAAATTGGGTCCAAAGCCATATTTCTCAAGTGATTTGAACAGGTACCCCCACTCCACCCTATCGAAGGCCTTCGCAGCATCTAAGGCCAACACAAGGGAAGGAGTAGGGGAATTTCGGTTTGTCCATTTTATATTCAATAGTCGTCTTATTATCCTATCTGAACCATATCGTTGCTTTATGAACCCTACTTGGTCAGGATGCACCAGTTTCATTATCACCCGTTCAAGCCTATTTGATGTCACCTTAGCATATATCTTTACATCACAATTCAAAATGGATAGAGGACGTTGACTCTCACATAGTAAAGGATCTTTACTTTTCTTTGGAATTAGAATTATTGATGCTGTGTTTGAAGATGGACAGAAACAGCTGTTTTGGATAACTTCATTTTAATGGGATAGCAACAGAGGGGTAAGTTTATTTTGAAATGCTGAATAGAATTCTTGTGGAAGTCCATTAATACCAGGTGATTTTCCAGCAGCCATTTGGCTAATAGCTCTATTAACTTCCTCACCTGTTATCTCCTCCTCTAGTATCTTTTTGTGTTCATCAGCAATAGCTGGGATATTGATATTATTGAGAAATAGCTCGGCCTTTTGATTAGTACTGTCATGATTTGAGGTTGTTATTTCAGATTGGCAGAGTTGCTCAAAATATTCTCTATAAATATCATTTATCTGCATTTCATTAACAATTTGGTCATCAGATTTATCTTTCACCGCAGTAATTATATTATGGGTTTTAGCTTTTTTGAGTCTGGATGCTAGTAGTTTAGAGGCTCTCTCTCCATCTTCATAAAATTTGACTTGTGTCCTGAGAAGTGCAGATTCCACTTCAGTGGTGTACAGAGAGTTAAGCTGGAGTTTGAGGCACTCGCCTAATATTCTCTGTTGTGGGGTTCTTGTACAAATCAATCTCAGCTACAATTAATAGGGCTTTGAGTTTCAATTGGTTCTCTTTTTTTTGTTTTTTCCTCCGAGATGGGTATCCCATTATCTGTCCTCTTATATAAACTTTTAAAGCTTCCCACAATATAGTTGGAGAAGATATTGAACCCACATTGGATTTGAGGTAGTTATCAATTTCAGTGCGAATGAATCTGCACAGTTCCTCATCCTGTAGAGTACTGCCATATAGGCGCCAGTTAAAGCGCTGCATAGATTTTTGAGGAAGAAGAACAGCAAGTTCTACTGGGCTGTGATCAGAAATATGATGACTGCCTATATTGCAGGACAGGGTGTTGTCCACCCAAGGCTTATTCACCAGGAAAAAATCCAATCTAGAATGTGAATTGTGGGGTACTGAATAAAACGTAAAGTTTTTCTCTTTCGGGTGTGTTAGTTGCCATATATCCACTAGTGCTTGGTCTTTGATCAGAGTTTTCAACGTCATTTCAGCCTTACTGTGGTGTCTATTTACAGCTGAGGGTGATTTGTCAATTATATTGTCCAAAACAGTGTTATAATCTCCCACCATCACAAGAGGTATGTCAACATAGAAATATGGTTGTTAATTTCATGAAATACTGAACCATCAGAGCTAGGAGGAGCATATATATTGACAAATGCCACCTGTTCATTGTTAAGTTCACGAATAGTAATGACAAATCTCCCAAAAGCACCTGCAATATTTTGTGAGATGGTAACATTCAAGTTTTTGTAAAACAAGGTAATCACCCCTCTACTTTTACTAGTACTATAAGAAATTTAACCAACCCAATCCCTAATCAGTTTCACTGCTTCTTGTTGAGATAAGTGTGTTTCTTGCAGGAATAATATTTGGCATTTTTAACTTTTAGCAAAATTCAAATTTTTTTTTCCTTTTGATAGGCTTTTATATACCTCTAACGTTCCATGTCATAAGATTCATTATATTACCCCTGTTCATTGTTAAATGTTACTAATATTTTAACACAAATAGGCAAACCCATAACAATACTGATACACAAAAGGAAAAAGGAAAAAGAGGGGCGCCTGTCCTACCCCCCGTCCCTCTCCTGCCTCTCATACCCAAACTATGAGAGTGATACCTTAAATAGTATGGTGATGGCATCTAAAATGCACCACCAAAGACTCCCACAGTTACCCTCTTTGTGCGTCAACGTCGATTATACCTAGGGAACAAATACTTCTTTACTAGCTGCAAGATGGGGGTTTAGCCCAATACAGATTTAGCATTTATAGTCTATTACTCTTAAACAGGCTTGAGACTCTATTTTAAGCCGTAAATGTATAATATTTAGACATTTGAGATGAAATTATGCAAGCAAAAGAAAATCGAGGAGGGCTACTCTATATAGTAGGCTAACACAAAATATAAAGAAAAAAAAATAGGAGAAAAGAATATAGTAGGATGAGTTAAATAATGACCCATAGACAGTGCTGCACCAGTAGCCTACAGGTAAAATAACTATCAGTAGCCCCCCGAGCCAGAACAGTTCCCTCCTCCTTCTTGCAGTCAGTAGAATTTTATCTCCACGTTGTTACGTATGGGCCTATTCTCAATTTCTTTAACTTAATCAGAGCTTTCAATCAGTTTATTAACAAGTGTTACTTGCCGTAGCTTGGAGCAAAGAGTCCACTTTTGTTGATTTTTTTCTGTTGCTGTCTTTGGGATCTTGAGTGCTGCGTTGTCCATCCTCCGCTGGGAACAGCTGGGTCAACCTGAGCCAGTTGCTCCGGGTGCTGCTGGTCTCCGCTGATGGCACCATCTTGCAGGAGAGCCTGTCTTGCTTCACTGGCGGTAGCGTATAGTTGAATGCCGTTTTGGGTGAACACTTTAAACTTAGATGGATATATCACATGGGATTTCAGCTGTTCCTCTTTGAACTGCTTTCTAATGGGCGTGTAGAGATTTCTCTCCTGGTGGAGTTTTGTGGAGAAATCATGATCGAAAAAGATCCGTGATCCCTGGTAATTAATAACTCCCTTCGCCCAAGCAGTGTGCAGCACTTTCTGTTTCACATCCCACTGCAGGAATCGGACAATAATAGGCCTGGGGGTCGATCCCTCTGACACTTGTCTGTTTGTGAAAGCTCTGTGCGCTTGCACAATATTAAGATCTTGCCCGGGGATTCCCAGGTTATCTGTAGGCTAATTAAAGTTTTTATGAAGCCCGACATGTGTTGTTTTGTTTTGTTTGTTTGTTTAGATTGCACCCTGGGTGGTTGCCCACATTGCCATAGCAAAACCTGTCCCTGGGTGTACAGGAAATTTAAAATAACCACTTGTCAACCAGACCCGCTGTCGACACTAACCTTGTGACAACTGCCACTCAGGCTACTGCAGGTGGCGGTTCTCATGAGGCTAGTGACAGAGTTCATTTTGGAGAGGCAGAGGAATGTTTTCTTTTTTTTAATTATATTATAATACGGGAGATTTACGGGAAAATACGGGAGGACGGCAGGAAAGAGGGGTAAAATACGGTAGTTTCCCGGCCAAAACTGGAGACTTGACAGCTATGCTTTTTACTCTGTGTGGTAACATCCCTAGAGGAAATATTAAAAATGCTGGGGTGTTGTTGTCATACAGTTGTCTACGGCAGCAGATCGTTCTGTGTTTCTACTGGTCAAAGTGACGGCTGTGATGGGAGAATTGGATCTCAGTGAAGGGCAAGTGGTCCATAACTTTAATTTTGGAGACAAAAAAATGTAGGCCTAGTGCCCTGTGGTCCATTGCCCAATAGGAAATGTAGAATACTCAAAAGTACTTTAAAAGTGCTTGAGTTACTTTTCTCAGGGAGTACTTTCAAAGTAATTGAGTTACTTTACTCACAGGAGTAACGCAGTAAAGTAACTGGTTACTTTTTTAAAAAGTAACGCAGTAACGTACTTTGATTACTTTTAAAGTAACCCTTACCCAACACTGGTCATTTTAAGGTATGTCCTCACCACGAGTGTTTTCCGTAACCTAACCACAGTAACTTTACTTGCCTAAACCTAACCTCCATAACGTTACATTAATTATGTAACTGTACGTTAAGGACGTAACATCATTCATGGGGTCTTAATTTGCTTTGCTTTCCCCACATCCTCTCCAGCAGCCAGATCCTGCTACAGTAGAGATCCTCCTTATTTTCCATGCAAACTCTCTCCAATATTTTGACTGTGTGCTTTCAAAATTTTCCTTCAAAGAATCTCTCCAGGCTTCCTCTGAGATGTTTATGGATAACTCTTTTTCCCATTTTTCTTTTACTTTACTTTCCACAATTGTTAATTTTTGCAATATTTTGTATATACATGAAAGTTTCATCCTATTTCGGTTTTCTGCCAAATACTGTAATAATTCATTTCCATTTTTTTCTTCTTCTGAATTTTTCTTAATGTAACACCTTACCTGTAAGTATTTAAAAAAAAAAAAAAAAGACATGGCTTCATATGTGTTTATTCCATTCTCAATGAGAAATTGTGAAAATGAAAATAATCCCTTAGCAGCCCAAGATTGTAAAATCTCATCACTTTGATTTGGCATAAAGTCCGGGTCATGCATCATTTCTATGAGTTGTACATTCTCACTCTGTATTGTTTTGCACAGTCGTCTCCAATTCCTTACCGTATTTCCTATACAGAATAGATGTAACTGTTGTTTTTGGCTTTCTTTCCTTAAAAAAGGCAATGTTCCAATTGACCCTGTTGCTAACTCATTATCTATATTTATCCACTTTATATCTGTGTCATTTTTCATCCACTTCATTATTGTTGCAATTTGTGTTGCATAATAATAATTTTGTATACTTGGGAGGCCTAGCCCTCCTTCGTTTTTTTTTGTTGGGTTAGTAATTTAAATTTAACTCTGTTTTTTTTATTATTCCAAATAAAATTTGCAGTCATTTTATTCCAGGTATTAAAGCAGGTCTCTGGTAATATGAGAGGTAATGCTTGAAATGAGAAAAGAAGTTGCGGAAGTATCATCATTTTAATCGTTTCCACTCTACTATATATCCCATCTGGTATTAATTTCCACCTATTTAAATCCTGCCTTATCTTTCTTTCCAGAGTGCAGTAGTTGCTTTTATATAGTTCATCCAAGTTTGTACTAATGGAAATACCTAAGTATTTTATAATCTCTCCCATTTAAACTTACAACATTATTTAAAAGCTTGATTCAACTGTGTTCCAATACTTAGGGATTCACATTTCTTTTCATTTATTTTATATCCTGATACTATGCTGAATTCTTCAATCTCCTTCAATAAGTGTTGCATTGCACTTTCAGGCGAGGTTAAATAAATAATTATATCATCTGCATATAGTGCTAATTTATGTATTTCTTTCCCTATCTATCCCTTTAATATTTACGTTTTGTCTTATGGCTATTGCCAACACCTCAATATATATGGCAAATAATAGCGGAGAGAGAAGATCTCCTTGTCGAGTGCCTCTTTGGATAGTAAATTTCCTCAACAGGGTACCATTTGATTTAACTATAGACACAGGTTTACTATAACATGCTTGTAACCATTGGCAAAATGTCTCATCTATACCAAAGCTCTTAATTGTTTCAAACATAAAAGGCCAGCTAACTAAATCAAAAGCTTTTTCAGCATCTAATGTCATCAGTAATAGTTCTTCATTCTCTCTTTGTGCATAATCAATTATATTCAGTGTTCAAGATATACTTGAATAAATATATGTTACACATGTACAATGATGACAACAGGTGTTCAGGTTTTGTTGACTTTATTTGCACAGGACAACTGCAAATATAACAAGAAAGACAGTCTCGGATGAGTATAGGCTCTCTGTGCTGCTATCTTGACTGTTTACGCTGTACAACTGAGTTTACTTCCCCATACGCCAGGATTACAGCCAAAAATAATAAAGTGATACATACGCATCTGTTACTGACCTAACATCAACTGAATACTGAATAAACAACATAACGTGTACAGCCTTCTCACTAATAAACTCAATATTGTGGCCGCTTTTATCATTGACTTATATTGTACATTGAGCACCTTATCTTATATGAAACACATCTTGTAAACTGCTTATAGTGGCTGCTTATATACACAGCTTCATGTTATAAACCTCTGAACACAATGTTAATATGCATTAAGACAATAAAACGAAATGGTAAGGTCACTATCATTACAGCGCGACGCCATTACGTCTTACACCCACACAACGTGCGGGACACGGCTATGTTAGCAGCTAAGGCTAGCAGTAGTTAACTGCTGTATTTCTGACATAAATGACCTTATAAACATACACAAATGGCACGAGAAATGAGGGATAAGCTTAACCGAAATTTATTGGGCGCTTGTGCACTTCTCTCACCTGCAAATATAACAAGAAAGACAGTCTCGGATGAGTATAGGCTCTCTGTGCTGCTATCTTGACTGTTTACGCTGTACAACTGAGTTTACTTCCCCATACGCCAGGATTACAGTGGCAGTCACTCAAATTACAGCGCCTATACTGCGACCTACTGGTGAAAATGGGTATTACCCTGCAATTACATAAAGTGAAGCAGGTGAGATTTTATAAGTGACACAAGTCGTTTTAAGTTATATTAATAAGAAAAATAATGGTAGGGGGAGTCAGTTAATTACAAGAACTAATAAAATAATACTACTGGATATAATCTGAAATCTCCAGGGTGCCACATATACAAAGCAAAAATTAACAGTAATGTAAAGATATTTGTCCTCTTTAAATAACACTTTTTTTTGTCTCAACTTTTCCCTCTTATCTTCTCCTCCTAATATTTGTGAGTCCCCTCACACAGCAAATCAATATCATGGATTTGGGTAAAGCAGACAATTCTAAGAATAAGAATCAATAATTTAGGGGAAAAACAAAAACAAAACAAAACAAACAAACAAAAAAACATAATCCACATAGCTTGCATTAATTGACTACCTCTGGTATAATTCAGTGCAGTCATACCTTGTTCAGTTCATCAGTTGTTGCAATAACTCTTTGCTGCTCTGTGGTGGAAGTTTTTTTGTCGTTTTGTTGCAATGGGGTTTTGGTACCGTTAGCCATGAATTTTCCTCTTATCTCTTCCAACTTCCAGCTTTACTGGTTAGGGTTGTTTGATAATAAAAAGAAAAATAGTAATAATAAAGAGAGAAGAAGAGGAGGAGAGGAGAGGAGAAGAGGAGAGAAGAGGAGAGGAGGAGGAGGGGAAGAGAAGGATGAGAGAGAGATGGAAAGGGCAATCCGATTAGTCCACCGTTCATCTTCTATCTGCTTGGTATAAGTCTTTCTCCTTCAGTTCTTTTATTGCTGTTGTAGGGTTTGGATACGCTGTAGTTGTCCCGTCTTTGTTGAACATTTTCAACTTTGCTGGTGCCAGAATGTGTGTCTTAATGTCCTGGGCCTTCAGTTGCTCTCTGATATCTTTGTGCAGCAATCTCTGTTGTCTTACTTTAAACGTGAAGTCATGATCGAAAAAAATCCGTGTATCCTTGACATTCACCTCTTTCTTGCTCCAGGCTGCTTGCAACACTCTTCTTTTCGTGTCTGAATTAAAAAAGGCAACAATAATAAGTCGTGCAGACTCCTGTCGCTCTTTGGAGGTACAGTGCGCTCTCATAATATGAAGTTCTCCTGAAACTCCGAGGGCTTCTCTGAGCAGCTTCTTGGGGAAAGCTGTCATATCAGTGCCTTCACTTTTTTCCGCAACGTTATAGATACAGACGTTGTTCTGTCTGGATTTGTTTTCCAGATAGTCCATCTGTTCAGTTAGTTTGTCGACCCGGGATATAATTGCTTCAGCTTTTTTCTGATTAATTATCTCCGCGTCATCCAGACTGCTTACTCTGGTCTCCAGCTGATCCACCTGGGTTACGATGAAATCAAAATTATTGCGTAGGTCTGCTGTTTGCTGCATTATTGTCTTAATATCTCGTTCAGTGTCTTGGCGAAATTCCTTCAACTCAACTCGCAGTTCTTTAAATTCTTTAGTTAGGGAGTCTTTTAGCTAACCAAACAATTGTTGAATCTCGCGTTTTTCTGCCATGCCTTTTGCATTTTTTTCCAATTTCTCCTTCTTAATGTTCTCCTTGAATTTAATTTCAGCAGAGTCCTTATAAGTGTCACCTGAGCGGAGATTCATTCCTTACTCTTTACCGATGGGCATTTTCTCACTTTTAATAGCATAAATCCAGTTTCACTGAAGGTTTACGGGAGGGCTTGCGAGGAACTATTTTCAAGCTGCCGCCATGTCACCAGAACTCCCAGGGAGTAACGTTGGGAGTACTTTTAAAGTAATTGAGTTACTTTACTCACGGGAGTAACACTGTAAAGTAACTGGTTACTTTTTAAAAAAGTAACGCTGCACTCTGAGAGTGCAGGATTACTCATGGTCCCTAAAGTCACCAAAAGTAGATCAGGAGCCAGAGCCTTCAGCTATTAGGCTCCCCTCCTGTGGAATCATCTTCCTGTTGTGGTCCGGGAGGCAGACACCGTCTCCACATTTAAGACCAGACTTAAGACTTTCCTTTTTGATAAAGCTTATGGTTAGGGCTGGCTCAGGTTTGTTTTGGACCCCTAGTTAGGCTGAAATAGGCCTAGTCTGCCAGGGGACCTCCTTTAATACACCGAGCACCTTCTCTCTCTCTGTTCTTTGCTTTGTACTGCATGTCACTAACTCTGCTTCTTCTCCGGAGCCTTTGTGCTCCACTGTCTCGCAAGTTAACTGCCTGGATAGTGTGACATGTGTGGTTGTGCTGCTGCTGTGGTCCTGCCTGATGCCTCCTGCTGCTGCTGTTATCATTAGTCATACTTCTACTGCTATTATACACATATTATTATTAATAATAAAAAATATATAATATATAAAAATATATATTATTAGTATATAAATATATACTTTCAACATATTGTAACATAATAGCCTTAATTAGATTATAATATTATTACTTTAATTAATGTTGTTGTAAGCTACTGTCATTACCGTCTGTCCTGCGTCTCTCTCTGTCTCTCTCTCTCTCTCTCTCTCTCTCTATCTTTCTGTCTCATTGTGTCATACGGATTACTGTTAATTTATCATGTTGATCTGTTCTGTATGACATCTATTGCACGTCTGTCCATCCTGGAAGAGGGATCCCTCCTCAGTTGCTCTTCCTGAGGTTTCTACCGTTTTTTTTTCCTCCTTAAAGGGTTTTTTTGGGGGAGTTTTTCCTTATCCGCTGTGAGGGTCTTAAGGAAAGAGGGATGTCATAAGCTGTAAAGCCCTCTGAGGCAAATTGTGATTTGTGATATAGGACTTTATAAACAAAATTGATTGATTGATTGATGGTAGCTCAGAAAGCTATGCATTCAAAGTAGCTTCTCCAGCACTCAGTATGTTTCCATGTGCAGTTATGTGGAGCTATGGTAACAGCTTAAAGAGGCCATTTCATTGAACCACTGTTCTTGTGCCAGTGTACAACCACAAGAGGGGTATCAAGTTATTGACTGAAGTATGTCAGACCCCACTAGCCTGGAAATCCAGACCCAAATCTAGAAAGATTTAGGGTCTGGCTATGAGTAATGAAAATGGCCCAACTTGAGGGCCGGCACCAAGCATGCATTTGTAAATGTCACTGCACGCAACTGGATAACACTATGACCAATCAGAACAATACACGGGGTGACGTGTATGCTTAGCTACCAGCGGAGCTAACTGGTAGATTAGATTCTTGCCGTATCCGGTCGGCAAAACAGCAAAAACGTCCTTCTTGCAAAGGAAAGGCTCGAGCGCCGTCTTCTGTTCCTCTTTTAGAGAAAAAGCCAAGTCTAACTCGTTCATTGTAGCGGCCAAAGCCATTTCAAACAACTGGTGTTAATCCGTGGCCATCTTGCAAAGTTTACTGACTGATTCCGGACTTATTCATCGCAGCGCAGTCGTCATCTGTTTAGCTCGCCTCTGGCCCACCTATATCAGATACACCGATGTGATTGGTGCAGCTCGGTTTCATGGGCATAGATAATGAGTATCATTACTGATTGCCAGAGTGACTCGCTGAGCAAATTCAAATTGTGCTCTCTTGAGAACGCTGGATTACCAGGGTAAGACTCCACTACGATAGGTGGCGATATGCCCCCTTTCAGCTTGTTATATTATTGGACCTTTTTCCGACTGACCTATTACGCCACAGACCAAAACAATCATTCAATGTTTTTCTCCCATCCATGTATTTTAAAGTATTTAACTCTTAACTCTCAGCTGACACAGCACGAATTGTGTTAACTGCACAGCTCTGGATGTAGATTTCACCATGTTGTTACCAGCTTCTTCTTTTGTTTCACATTTAATGCTATTCGACTTCTGGGTCAAAGTCTATGATGGAAACTCTGGAACATGCACAGAATGCCCGGGCCAGTTTGGCTCTGATTGACTGTGTACATGCAGAAATAATTTGACTCCCAGTGGCATTATCTGAGTGTGTTAGTCTAACTTTGAGAAATTAGATTTAGTATGATTTTAGTCAGAGTAACATGTTAACATGAATTTTAAAAGTCCGGTTTTGGGTTGGAACAACATGATCAATTGATTTTCTCTAAACTCATGTAAATGACTAAATGTAAATGACTGTGACCAAAACTGTCACTTGTATTTTACAATTTATTACTCATTTTGTTCAGAAGACTGTCTGAATTGGGGAAACAACAGCATGTGTCATTTTATATTGTGATTAAAAGGATAATTCAAGATTTGGGGAATATATAGTTATTGTCTTTGTTAGAGTGACACATTCAGATGCATATGGATATCAGACTTGAAGCAGGGGGAACAGTTAGCCTGGCTCTGTCCAAAGATCAAAAATACACCTCTAAAGATCCCTGATTAACACACCATATCAGGGTGCTTACCTGGAGGAGTTATGTGTTGAAACTATTTCTTGTTGAAGATTCCTTAAAATGGTTCAACTCCAATGTTTGTTTCTTGGAACTCTTTTCACCTCACAGGCTGTAAAAAGCTCAGAAGAGAAAGGTTGTCTACATTTGTTACTTGTCCATCAGTTGAGTTTCCTGGTGTGAGATGAACATTGCAGCCTCAGCGGTCTACTGGCGTGACTGTAAACCATTTTAATCTTGTTTGTTTCTGACCCAGCACACAGACTGATGTGTGTAACCTAATGTCCTGCATGATTTGCAGCCTGTGTGTTGCCCAGGTATGTTTGTGTATCGGTGTCCACTGTTCTGCTACATTAAATACATTACTGCTCTGGTGTCACAGAGATAAAGTCCTGCATGTCTCGCTGTCCTCGGAGGCCGAGGCGACTCATTTAGCAACATAGAGATTGATGTGTTTATCGGTGAGGCAGAAGACCTGAGCACAGTTTAATGTCTCTGTAAAAGAAACCCAGCATGCAATGGGAGAGCTGCTGCTGCTCGTTCACTATCAGCTGCAGCACAAAATGAAAAGAAACAGTTGCTCGGTCACATGTGACATCACAGACACAAAGAGAGGTCTATAAGCAGTGAAAGCACCACAGGAAGTGGAGAACAGAAGGCAAAACAGACACACGACTGTTGAATAAAACCCTGAAGAAAAAGCATGAATAATTAAAGTTGCAAGCAGCGTTGGGCGGGACCTCGGATTCTCGCCGTTTCAGCCTACAGCTCACGTAGACAGTGCAAATTATTTGTAAGAGTTGAAATGTTGAGAAAACAAGCAATGTCAAGGGTACGCAAGGTCATTTTTGGCAATAGAGGGACTTAATATTACAGTACGTTACAATATGTATTTAACAGTCATAATCAAAAGTAGCAACAGTATTATCAGGCTGCGGTAGTATGTGAGAGATGGAAAACACTGATGTATAATGTGTAGATGCTGTTTCAAATGAAGATTCTGCTGCTTTAATCTGTCCTTTAAAGATTGTGAGTCACGCACACACACAGGAGGGCTCTGTGTGTCAGAGTGAAGGCGTTGTCATGTCGATATTTGAGTTGCATGCAGCAGAGGGAGAGACAAGCTGTGAGACAAGGCAGATGGAGATGGCTTTAAAATGTGTCGAACTCTTCCCTTTAATTCCCAAACCGTGGGTCCAATCGCCAATCTGAGCATACCAGCAGAGATATACACTCGTCCCAAACAGACATACAGTATAGTTTCTATGTTTGTGGAGTCAAAAATGCGATATTGGTCACAAGTTTAAGATGTGTTGGCAAGTTTAAGATGTGTTGGCCCTCATCTTTTCTTTCAAAGATCGTCAGGAGGTTTTGTGGCATGTCACCTTTAAGAGCCCATAAAATCCAAACCGTTCAAGTAATGACAAAGTTATTCAGAAGTTTTGTTCAGCAGGGGTTGAGCTGTCATGTGTGAGTTTGAAGCTGATATGACAAACGATGTAGGAGGAGATATTTTTTGAAAAAGAGCGTTTTTGAGGTGAAATCTTACTTTGAAAGGGCAAATAGCTCACTTCCTGTTGGATTTTGGGTCAGGGGTGTCAGCACGTGATTTGTAGGTCTTAATGAGATGAACAAGCCAGTTTTGGTTTGATCTTTCTACAACATTCCTATAGGCCGCAGCGGCCATTTTAGTGTGCCTAGGTGGCGTTAGAGAGCCCATTTTGGCACTTTTGGGGTTCATGTTTTCATTCCTTCGGCCAAGGTCCCTAATAAACGCACCAAAAACAATAGGGACTTCGTCCTCTGGCCGAGATCCCTAACAAGTTCTGTGTTTTAACATTGATTGTAAGGTTTATAAGTATACATTAGTTGCAGACTTGCGGAGTAGGAACATGGTTTACTAATGTTAGCCTAGAGCACTGCTTGTTGCCTGGTAATGACGCAGTTTCTTTTTGATTTGATGACTTGTTTGGTCGATTGATAGCCTAAAACTTAACCTATCAATGAATCATAAATGTCCATGCTCCATTAGATAAATAACAAATTTGGTGATAATATAATTATTTCCACAGTCTGTTTCATGCATCGGTGTCAACACTGATGATGCATGAAGGTCTTAGAGGGATGTTCTGCTTCACTAGGGGAAATTTCGACTACCACCACTTGTAGCTCTGTTCCCAGAGACAAAAGAGCACTTGAAAATGAGGGGTAAAAGGCTAAAAATAAGAAGTGGGATTAGGCCCAAAAGTAAGTTACACAGTTGGTCCCTTCCTCTCCTCATGTGCTGCCATGGCTCATTTTGTTTTGTTGTTTTTCCTTTTTCCAGTTTGGATGATAACCTACCAGTAATTAGTGTGAAATTCCAACCCATAAAAAATGTTTCCACATTATAAATGAACAGAGCCATGGCTCAGTTTGATCCAGACCAAGACCACCTCTTTTTGTCTGGACCGAACAGCAGAGTTTCATTCCTGGGAGGTTTCACATCAGTAATATTAGTTTGGATCAAAGGGAAGGGTGTGAAGGGGCCCGTATGTTGATCTGATGATGGCGCTAGATGAAAAGTCAGAGGATCACTCAAGTTATATACAGTTCATCCTGAAGGGAACATGAATGTCTGAAGCACATTCCATCACAACACATCAAATGGTTGAGACCGACATCGTGTAGCTTGTGAGTCTGAATACTTTTGCACTTTACTTCACTTTTCATGCATTTTCCTGACTGCAAAGCTTTGCTCGTCACATTTTCTTCATCATCTTATTTTTATTCAGACATAATGGAGTGCCTGGCTGGATATTTTTCATTTCAATAGCAAACTAATTAACAGTGAGATGACGAGTCTGTCAGGTTTCTCTCAGTGTTTTGAACCCAAATCACCCTCCATTCTTCCTCTGCAGGGTCACAGCACTCAGCTTCATGTCTTATAATGAATCTGGTCTAAACTTCCATTTTGGGGGTCTGAAAAAGTCCCACAAAATCTCTTTCTGTGTGCCATGTTGTCTCTGGAAAAAAACTCAACAGAGCCCACAAAGCATTTTGGGAGTTTAAACCCTTCAAAAAGTGGCAGAACGAGGCCAAGCAGACAGATGGCATAATTCAGCCCTAAAATAGAAAACCCATTAACAGCGAGCTTGCAGATTTGTCTGCAGTGTCCGACTCAGACCGCCTCAGTGATCCCCAACCGAGTCCTCGCCTTTCTAATTGAATCGCTTCATTTCCTCTTCATCAACCTCCTCCTCCCTCAGTCTCATCGGACACTCTCACCCTCAGACGCTCTTCTTCTCTCTGAATAACGCTGAGTAGCAGAAAGAGAATCCTCATATCTGCCGGGCTCTGGGATTATGAGATGGGGTATAAAGCTGCAGGAGGTAATTGGTTTTGTGTGGGTGGGGGAGCTTTCGTGAGTGTTTCTGTGAAAAGAAAACTCCTGGTGGAGGCATGAAGTTTGTCAACTTGCTCCAATAATGGGGGTAAACACCATCAGAATGGGTTTTAAAGACGCTTTTTGAGGCGGCACATGAAATTCTCCAATGTGACTCCAACGTGATAATGTATGTACAGATATTAGTCAGACCCTACAGAATTTTGTGGGCCATTTTTGTGATTATTGATCTGACATCAGACATTTGATTTCAAGTCAGCTTTTCAAAAATTTGCGATGCATGTTATTAGACAGAGCTGAAACTGAAACTGCAAAGCAAATGAAAATTGCAAACATAGATGTGATGCGGGTGGCAGTAGCTCAGTCCATAGGGACTTGGCTTGGGAACCGGAGGTTTGCTGTTTCAAGTCCCCGCCTGGATCAAAATATGGAGCCTGGGCTGGTAGCTGGAGAGGTGCCAGTTCACTCACCTCCTGGGCACTGCTGAGGTGCCCCTGAGCAAGGCACTGAACCCCCCAACTGCTCCGTTCACCTGTCCAAGGGCAGCCCCCTCACTCTGACATCTCTCCATTTAATGCATGTAAAAGGTCCTGTTTGTGCATGTGTATGTGTATTTCCGGTCTGTGTGTATATGTATATGACAGATGGAGTGAAAACACTGAATTTCCCCCTCGAGCATATTATTATGAGCATTCAGTATTTCTCACAGAAATAGAAATCTTAGATGGGGGTGAATGGACTGGGAGGCAACTGAGTGGCTGATCACTTTCGAAAAGCCATTGCTGATGTTTGAAGCGGTGCTAAAAGACTGTATCCATGAGCTGCTCTCCTCCTGCTCTGTCTATGTAGTTAGCAAGCTAACAGCAATAACAGCCAACCTGTTGTAAATAGTCAGATTTGCGGTGTAGTTGCGGTGGTTGGTCAAACTTGCAGGGTCGTGCAGAATTCTCTGGGACTGGTTGTATTTGCGTTAATTGTTATGATCAGAACATAAGTGCAAATCATGTTTTCCTCTTGCAGCATTTACACGACAAAAAAACACATTACAGTACACCATTTTTTGTTGTCAGGCGAATTTCACCCTCAGTTGCTGTAAAGATGTTCAACCTCTTTTTCACATTATTAGACAGTCCTGCTTCTTCTGCTATCCCATTATGAGAGGCAGTTTTAAAAGATTCAATTCAAATTTAACACACATAGTAGCTCTTGCAACAAGTTCCAGCACGTCCTTTAACTGCAAATTGTTGTTTCTAGATTTTCTGGTGTTATAGATATCTATTTGTGTACAGATTTAGCAAACAAGATATGACATGTTAATTCGTGACCTGTAAAGGTGTTGGTATGTGCTTTTTTTTAAGAACTTTGGACAAAAACAACATGTTCTCACCCCAGGTCGCCACATATTGCCTACGTATTATGTACTTGGTATCCTCCTGCTTCTCCAATGGATGTTTCAGGACACACCAGGACGTTGACAAAAGCATGTGGTTACTTTTAGAAAAAAAAAAACAACAACAACAACATCATAGTTCATCATCATTCAGGAAGTGAATAGTAGTATGTGGAAATTGGGGGTCAGGCTCTCAAAGTACCACCACTATGACCAACATAAAAACGTTCTAGGCAGAACAACCAACATCCTGATGATTTATGTGTTCTTAGATTCTTAACAGTATGTGGAGCTAAAAAGGTGAAGTCTGTCTCCATGGTTTTGAAATTTGTAAGTCCACAGTGCAGTTGCTGAGGTATTGTGTTCTGGAAAGAGCATTACAGGAACAGGACTGAACAAGACTAAAAGTAATTAATTTCTTCCTCCACTGCAAAAGCAGATGGGGTCTCTTTTGTTACTGAACGGTATTGAAAATAAAAAAAACAAACAAACAATTGGGCCGAGTCACTTTCAGCAGACTCATCCAATCATCCAGAGGGAGCTTTACATAGAATCCCATCATCCTCTCGTGTTCCTGTTGTCTCAACACAGTGGTTGATGGAAAATGTCACACGGGTCACACAGACCCAGTCTTCAGGGTGTTGCCATGGCAACAGTATGAGCTGTCACCAGTTGCAGCAACAGTTTAGGATTCAGTAGGTAACATTCATAAGTTTTGTCATATTTACTAAAATGGTCCCTATATGGACCTGCATTTGTATAGCACCTTTCTAGTCATCCAACCAGTCAAAGCGCTTTTTACACTATGAGTCACATTCACCCATTCACACACACATTCAAACACTGGTGGCCGATGCCACCATACAAGGTGCCACCTGCTACTCAGTTTTTAACACACACACACACACACACACACACACACACACACACTGATGGAAGCATCATCGGGAGCAATTTGGGGTTCAGTATCTTGCTCAAGGATACTTCAACATGCAGACAGGAGGACCTGGGGATCGAACTGTTGATCTTCCGATTGGATGACCCGCTCTGAGCCACAGCCAACATATATCATGACAAACAAAAAGTTCTTCTGGTTCCTCATGGTGCACCTAGTGGCATTTGCAAGATTCTACTGTGCCTGAATGAAACAACCAATCAGAGCCAGGAGGCAGAAGATTACTGAGGCCGAAAAGCTTGCTTCAACTTGAAGACATTATCTGTCTCATGAACTACTGTCAGTGTTTCTGGTCTGGCCTAAAACTTTGTTTGTGGATGATGGGGAAGGAGACAAGGACAACCTCTGCCATGTTGACCAAGGGGGTTTATTCTCTGTGGAAAACACATTAAAATCAGTACAGCAACTTTTCGCGACCAGCTTTCCACAAACACACCTCTCTTCAGGGGGTCCAGAAAACGAATGAGAGTTGTTAAATTTACTATATTGTGCTTTAGTTGATGAATAAAACAATAAAGTCATTAAAACTGTTAAATAAAACAAAATATATATCCTTCACATTGTGTAGTTACAATAATAATGTGCAGTTTAGGAGATATTTTTCACCCCATCAGTGGCAACTTATTTATTTTTTTTGTATTTAAGTAGAACAAATTTACATAAAAAAAAAAACAACATAAAGGGAACTTACATCCCTGTGCAAAACACATTAAAATCAGTACAGCAACTTCTAATGCTTTCCACAAACACACCTTTAAAAACAAAAGGACAACACAACAACCTGCATGAAAAACCGCTGTCATGCTCATTTAGCTTAACTTGAGATAGGTAACTTAGCATGCTAAATATAAGTGCTGCACTGATAAAAAGAAAAAAAAAAAAAAGTACATAAATACACACTGAAATAAATGTGCCAGCTACAGACAGCATGTGAGACCTGTATCATGTAAAGTTTGCACATCTGTTTAGTGTTTTTATCACATTCTAACACCGAAATTCCACTGGATGCGTGTCCGTTGCTGCACGGCTGCACTGCTTATCCGCTGCGTGCTCTGCCATCCCACCGGCTGCGTTTGCTGAGCGGTGCAGCTCGAGGTCACGAGGACCCACGAGACCTCGTGAATTCACGCGTAATTGCATGATATAACAAGATGTAGTGTCTATAAACAGTACCACAAAGCCAGAGGAGTAGTAGGAAGACATCTCGGTGCACCTCCATGATTAACATCTCCTCGTCCATGGTGTCAACGGGGTGAAATCACGTCTGAAAACCTCTGACCTGTTGACTTCAGGCCTGCCTCTGCCCATTATGACATTTTCAAGGTGTAGTGCAGGGATCCGTCATCCGGCAAAAATAGAAGTCCTGCGTATCTGTTGCGGAGGGTTCCAGAGCGCCGCAGCTGTGACGGAGTCGGAACACAGCGCAGCCGCAGACGGTGGAAGCACACACACTGACTATAATTGAAACATATCAGCTCTGCTGCCATTCCGGAGTGCAGATGCAACCAACACGCATCTGGTGGAATTTGGGGGTAATGGCCAGGAGCACTCAACTCTTACCCACTTCACGGGGTCCAGAAAATGAGTCAGGAGGATAGGGCAAATCTACAGGAAATTACTTCACCGAAAGGTTGGAGGTCACACAACAGAAATTGAATTTATAAAAATAAAGCTCCCCAAAATATGAAACTAAAATATGTGAACAAATAGGAAATACGAACAAATACGAAAGTTGGATTTGGTGAAATATAACCTTATTACAATTATATATCAGTTACATGAGTATATAGTGACAGTTTCAGGAAAAATTTCAAAAAGTTACTTTTTATGAAAGTTACCTACTGAACCTTTAATAAAGACTGGTTCCTAATCGAGGGGAATACTGTAAGACGTTGTGAGGGCACATAACGGAATGCCCACATGTCTTGCCAGGACCCCCTCTAAAAAAATCTTAATCTAATAGGTTTTAC
Source organism: Epinephelus fuscoguttatus (assembly GCF_011397635.1). Taxonomy (NCBI): domain Eukaryota; kingdom Metazoa; phylum Chordata; class Actinopteri; order Perciformes; family Serranidae; genus Epinephelus; species Epinephelus fuscoguttatus. The sequence continues at coordinate 3,882,430 of NC_064768.1, read as the reverse complement.
AGGCAATGTTAGTCATTCTTTTTAGATTATTTAGGGTTATAGTGAGACTGTAAATAAATAACCAAAAATAATTAACAGTGTAAGAAAACAAAGGGTATCCACTTTCTCAGGACCCACTTCCACTGTGGGGACCCGAGATTTTAACCTTGCAGGACCAAAACCTAAATTTCCATGCGCCTTGTCTGGACTGACTGACATTCAGGGGACAAAAAATCGTAACCTGAAAAGATAAAAAAGTAATTTTAGAGTTTAGATGTTGGTAATAAGACATTCTGAGGACCCAAACTTGAAGGTCTACCCACCCAATCAGGGCATTCTCCATTCTGGGGATTGGACATCTTAAACCCACTAGCTTCACAGGTTATTCTAGTGTCACTATCTGTTTGCAATACATTGTGAGGACCCAACCTTAAAATCCACCCATCTCGTTGGGACCCATCCACATTCTTGGGACAAAAAATCTGAATCAACAATTTTAAATCATAAATTCTAGGATCATGATTTGTTTGCAAAACTTTGTGAGGACCCAAACTAAAAGCATACTAATCTTAGTAGGACATTCTGGGGACCAAACTTCTGAAACCCGCTAGTTTGACACACAATTTTAGTGTCAAGGCATGTTTGCAACACATTGTGAGGACCCAAACTTGAAAGCTTACCAACCTCATTAGGTTATTTGCAAGACTACATGAGAATCCAAACCTGAAAGCCCATCACCCTCTGTGGACACACCTCTATTCAGGGCACCAAACATCCACCAGTTGCACAGGTAATTTCAGTGTCAATACTGGCACAAGTTGACAAAGTAATTTTAGGATCATAATGTTTTTGCAAAACATTGCAAGGACCCAAATTTCAAAGCCTACTAACCTTATCAGGACCCATCCACACTCTGGGGACTGTACATCTGAAACCCATTGGTTTGAGAGATGCCTGTTTGCAACACATTGTGAGGACCCTAACTTGAAAGCCTACCCACTGCCAGGACCACCTCCATAATGGGGTCCAAAAATCTGAAACCCACCAGTTTGCCATGTAATTTTAGTGTTGAGGCCTGTTTTCAATGTAGCCCTTGCTAAAATAAAAGAGTTCATTGGGTCTCATTCATGAAAAGTGAGTAAATCTGTATGTAGATTTGCACACAAAAGCCTACGCTACTAAAAACCTACTCCGGATTCAGGAACGCCGCAGGAAACTCAGATTTGATCGCAAACACGTGTGTATGATCATGAATGCCAATCCATCGTAAAGTGACAGCACGTTCCCGGTAATCATCAATTAGCATAAATCCCCGCCCATGAATAGCAAATGACCACCATATAAGGAGGTGTAGGTGCATCCAGTTGACCTGTCAGTCATGGCACAAAGACAGAAAGAGAGAGAAAGAAAAAAGATTTTTTTGAATCGAAATAATTTTGGGTGGAGTGGACTTAAGAAAAAACATTTTATTTTCTTCAGTTAATTGCGGTGTGACAGGGACAGGCAAAGCGAAGGCCTGGATGGAAGTAATAGATGCTGTTAATGTTGTCTCTGTAGTACAAAGGACCAGAGGTGTCAGAGGTGAAGCATAAATGGTTTGATATGAAACTGGAGGCAAAGAAACGTATAAGCACACACAAAAAATATACAGCAGCCACAGGAGGAGGAGGCTCACAGTCACAACTACAGTATCTGCTGCAGACGAGCGCATCGCTGGCATAACTGGGGAGACCTCTCTGAGACAGCGACATGTGTTGTATCATAATATATTCTGAAAATCATCATTGATAGCGTAGTGGTCACCAAACAAACAGAAGATTCATTTGTGGGGTTTGAATGAAGTGGGAACGGGAAACCAGAGATGTTTTGTGCGTAGTGATGGATAAACTCTAAAGCAGTGATGGCTGTCGGAATGTAGAACCATTTAACATTTATTTTAACAAATGATACGGATAACAGGGCGGCACGGTGGTATTGTGGTTAGCACTGTCGCCTCACAGCAAGAGGGTTGCCGGTTCGATCCCGGGCGTGGGAGCCCTTCTGTGCGGAGTTTGCATGTTCTCCCCGTGTCAGCGTGGGTTTTCTCCGGGCAGTCCGGCTTCCTCCCACAGTCCAAAGACATGCAGATTGGGGACTAGGTTAATTGATAACTCTAAATTGTCCGTAGGTGTGAATGTGAGCATGAATGGTTGTTTGTCTCTATGTGTCAGCCCTGCGATAGTCTGGCAACCTGTCCAGGGTGTACCCTGCCTCTCGCCCGATGTCAACTGGGATAGGCTCCAGCCCCCCCGCAACCCTCAAGAGGATGAAGCGGTTAGAAGATGAACGAATGATACGGATAACATATAGCCTACAGCAGTTATGTATGCATCATCTTCAATTTATTTGAATCTTAATAGCCTAAAGCTCCGTTTTATACAACGAAAATTAAACATTTTTCAAATCAGATTTATTCATTCTGTAACCCAGGTCACTAAAAGTTAGTCTTAACACTGAATAAAAAAATACGATAATAAATAGATGACATAAAACAGCAGTTCAGTTCATATTTAATTTTCTTTAAAAGAGAATAAATAGGAGTTAGAAAAATATATATGTAAAATAGTACACTGTGATTCAATAAATTACAGAATAAAAGATATAAAATCTTTATAACAAGGGTATTATTTTGTAAAATGATATGAAATGTGGTTATTTCTGGCTTTTTGCAGATGCTGGGTGACATTTTTTTTAGTGAAATTTTCCTTTATCTAGTGGCTCATGCGACTTCTGCATGCCAGCAGGGGAGCAGATGCAGCCAGCCAATCAGGAATTTGCGTTAGTGCGTAGTTAACCACAGATATATATACGTAGATGCTGCATTCAATGGTGCTCCTCATTGGAACAATACATCAACGCGGCCGCCATCTTGCCCAGGTGGAGCCGCGCTGCCTAATGCATGTATGTCTATTGAGGCAGGAGAGTATTTATGATTAAAATCATCATTACTCGCTGAATTCTCAACCGATTTTCATGCGGTTTGGTTTGTTACAATTGTCAGACATGTAGTTATGATACAGGATACTTGGTTAAATAAAAAATGCAGCTTTTCATACCAAAATATTTGATCTTATGTAGATAAAGTAACAGTAATAGTTCTACAACACATTTAAACTAAACTTTCCCCATGTAATAAAAATTCTTTTTTCTTACTAGATGTACAATGCCCACCATGATGTCATTTAATTATTAATTTTGACTATAAATGTTTATTTACATTTCACACAATGTGCAAAAAATAATGTATCAGCAGGGTTGTGCCGAGCTGCAGTGTAGATTCTGATTAACAATTGTTGGTTTTGTACAAGTGAAAATAAATGACTTAGAGCTGCATGTTTACACAAAATTTTGCTTTAATCTCATATGTATAACACCACAGTGCTCATGGGAGCCTGGACACAGAACTGTTTACATTATTAGGTCATATTTACAAAAAATACAGTGTACAGTAGCTAGTATTATTTTTAGGAGTCTGCCTAGTCCTATCGAAGTCCTCAGGTCTGAAGTGACAGCTGCAGATGACTGAGGAGTCACTCGGGACAAAATCCTTTCTCCTCACTGCTGCTATCTCCTGTCTCCTATCTGTGTTTTTTGGGAAACTACACACAAAATAAGTGTGTCAGAAAAACGCAATTCCACATAATTTGTAGTTACAATTCAGGCCACAAGTTAACTACTGACGTTATACTGCGTTATGTCACGTTGGTGCCATGAAACAGATAGTTGCCATGAAACAGATAGTTGACAATTTGGAATAACATATACACCGACATAGCTGTTTGATAAAGCATCATAATTTTATAAGTAATATTATATAAATGTTAACCTTTTTTCTTTAAGTTGTGTGACATAGCGTTAGCTTAATTTGGCGTTAGGACCAGATCAGGACAGTTACTTTACTTGATTAGCTTAAAAGAAGGATCACTTTTTGAGATATATATCTCATTAAACATGTTCGTAACAGTAAAATATTGTAAAACAACTTCTTACCTGTGGAATGTTATTCCCTTCTGCTTGGTTTTAACACGTCTTTCATTAGTACACCCAAATGCAGAGCAAAAATGTTGCATTTTTGCCAAGTCTGACATGGGTCTGAACCGGTCAGAGCACCTAGGCAAGATAGCAGCGGTATTGACGCATCCCACAAGCCAGGGCGCGGCATCTTTGTATATATATCTATGGTAGTTAACGAGCTAGACCATGCGGAAGTTACCTCCTTTTTTTTTTTTACTTCTGGTGAGTCAATTTTGCTGTTGTTTTTTGTGTGTGGACTATTTATTGATTCTGACCGGTGTTATATGTAACTGAGTGAGAAAATTGATGGTTATTGTCTGATAGGGTAAAGTTTTGAATGTAATTGAAGAAGCTAGTCGGCCTACTTTTGTGTGTGCGCATGTGTTTTACGTGCTCAGCGTGGCAAAGCTAGATGAGAAGCTGGGATGTAAAGGAAAGCACTGAATATGTAAAATTTTGCAGAGTAAATGCATAATTAATTTAGGAGTTGTAACAGAAAATAAATTTTCTTTTGGCCTTTTAGGCCGGGTCTTTTTCTTTGCCTTTGGTTTCTCTGAGTGTCTCTTCGAGTGTGTCAGCATTGAATTCCTCGTGCGTGATTCTACTGCTGGTCTCCTCACTGCGTGGGGTCCATGTCATTGATTCGACAGCCCATTGGTTCGACATCCCAGTAGTGGGTCCATGTCATTGGTTCGACAGCCCATTGGTTCGACATCCCATTAGTCCGACTGTCCACGGTGCTGAAAGGCTCGCAGCGGGTGTATGGCGCGCCGCGACTGGCTTGAGGCGGAGCAGGCTCACGGCTTATGTGTTTGTCACTTTCTTTTTCATTTTAACCCACACCATGATCTTTTCCTGACCCTAACCAAGTGGTTTTTGTGCCTAAACCTAACCAGACCTTAACCACAGGGCATCATGATGATTTTGGAACGGACTTCGGAACAATGAGTTTAATATGGTCGGAACAATGGGCTGTCGAACCAATGGGAGTTCCCCCATAGTCCAACTGTCCGTGGTGCTGAACGGCTCGCGGCGGGCGTATGGTGCGCCACAACCGGCTTGAGGCGGAGCAGGCTCACGGCTTATGTGTTTGTCACTTTCTTTTTCATTTTAACCCACACCATGATCTTTTCCTGACCCTAACCAAGTGGTTTTTGTGCCTAAACCTAACCAGACCTTAACCACAGGACATCATGATGATTTCGGAACGGACTTCAGAACAATGAGTTTAATATGGTCGGAACAATGGGATGATGAACCAATGGGCAGTTCCCACTGTGTGCGTGGTGAGTGGGAGTTCAACGGTAGTGGCGAGCCAAGCCCAGTAGATGGAACGATCCTGAATAATATGAACTGTGTTACCCACTGGAACTGGTAGGACAAATAATTGCCAGTGATTAAAGGACAAGTTCATTGACTATTATTGTATTTCATTTTCTTTTCTCTCTCAAACTAAAAAAAAAAAGAGAAAAAGGAACAAGGACTTTGAAACTGATTGTTGTTGTTGATTTTCAATAATATGTGAATATGTGAATTCATGTGTGTTTAAGGTTAAAGAAAAAATGAAAGGACCACAGTAAAGAGAAAAAAACCTTTAAAATACATGATAAGGTTCAGTGTAAAGTCTTCCAAATAGTTCATAAGTTAATAATTAATAAAATAAGTTAAAACCAAGTTGTCTAAATAGGGGGAAAAAAAAATCTAAATAGAAAAAAAAACACAAAGGGTTATCGAACCCACAATTTAAAAGAAGCTAAAAGGTTGTTAGATGCTCTTAAAAGCTTAAAACAAGAGTTCCATTCATTTAAACATTTAAAAAGCTGAATTAACTATTTAAACCAATTTAAAAAAAAAAAAGTTTTAAAAGGTAATAAGACGATTTATCCTTGTGTGTGTGAAAGAGATTCGATGTGATCAATCAATTGTGTTAAAGGAACAAAACACATTGACTTTGTTTATTGTTTTTGCTTACGTATACTCTGTCAGCTTTGCTTTGATGTATTCAGCTAATGTTAGTTATTGCTTATTCGGCATGAGATGGTGTATGGACTGGTTATTAGCTGGGTTCTTTAATTCAGGAGGAGGAGATGGACATTGTGACGGCTTGAGAGAGAAGCGAAGCTCCTGGTGGAATACCGGAGATCTGTGTCCCTCCTGCTGGTGTAAGCTGTGGATTTTGTTTGACCTGGTGGACTGTGTGCTGTGAGTGCATCTGCGCCCTTCCGGTGGCCATCTTTCAGTCCCCTCATCTGTTGAACTGTCTGGAGCCGTGAGTACTGAAATAATAGGTTCGTTCGAGATGAGCCAGGCCTGCGCAGATTTGATCACTGGCGATGCATGCTGGTTAGTTTTGTGTCTGACTTCATCCCGACTTGCTGTGACATATTACAAAAGTGAACGGCGATAAAACCGCCAGAGCAAGGGCCACAGTTTTAGAGCCAGGCGCTGCAGTTGCTCTCCACCGACTGCACCGCCTGGCTCTCACCTGATCTAACAGCTGATTGGTTTAGATGCCGACTCAACAAGATGACGTTTCAGATAAACTTTTATTTTCTGTTGAATTTTAGAGATTAAGACTATATTTGTCTGATTTGAAGGTTTATTCTGTGAACAGAAATCATGTTGTGTGACTGATGGTGAAGTTTAGCTGTCAGAGACTAAATACATTCATCATAAACTACACAGAGTCTACTGTATGTTAACACTGGACTTTTTTAATTATTGAAGTATGTAGCAACACAGAGACTTGTGGTCAGTGGGATGTGAGGATTCTTAAAATAATGTGTAGCCTACAGATGTGAAGCCCTGACTGTATCTGACTGAGCCTTAATGAAAGCTGTTGTCTTGTATTTTTTTTCCTCTGAAAATAAGAACCTTATAGTCAAACACAGTTTATTCAGCCTGTGTAGTTGGGGGGACAGGTCAAACTGATATGATGCTGATTTACAGGAGAATTCATGTCAAATGGAGGATAAACCATGAACATAAACTACAGATCACCTGTAAAGCATTTTAATAAATTAATCTATCATAATTAAAACAACTGGAGACTGAGAACAAACTGATATATGGGTCTGCTCACTTTTTTAATGAATTGACATCATTCCAGACAGGATGTAAGTGCGTCTGTGACTTCCTGTACGGACTGAAGGCTGCTGGAAACTGTCGGGAAACTGTCAGACTTCACCGTGGCTTTTTGTCACCACCCCCTGCTGCGCCCGCCTGCTCTCGTCTACTTTCCAGGCGAGGCGCAGTTCATCTCGAACGAGCCTAATAGCACGTGCCTTTTATTTTCCGCTTGTTTACAAGTGAAGCGGCCATTTGGTTTTGAGGCCCCACGCACACCAGCTACAACGCAGGCCTGCAACAGGGGGTTTTGAGTACTTTTTTTTGAGACTGTAGCAGAGTGTGTGTGTGTGTGTGTGTGTGTGTGTGTGTGTGTGTGTGTGTGTGTCACAATATTATTAGTTTATTTTTTAATTTTATTTTTCTTACAAACCTTAGTGAATGAACACTATTGACACAGGGTATTATTTCTGTTCAACTTTATTTCACCACTGAACTCAACTGAGTGATTTGTGTCATTTATTTTGAACTAAGACAATCTTAACTAAAGTTTACATTGCATTTTAAGTATTATTGTGTGGTGTTTCATTTAAATAATTCATATTTTAGTTATAAGCATTAAAAGGGAAAATCATTATAAAATTTAACAAGAGAATCCAGGCCCCCTTCCATAGGTACATGGGACAGGTGTCATCAAGACATTGTGAAAACCCAAACCTGAATCCCCACTCACCTTGCTGGGACCTGCCAACACTCAGGGGACAAGTATAAAAAATAATTTTAGCATTAAACCTGGAAACCCACTCACCTCGATGGCATTCATCTATACATGTTGGGGGACCAAAAATCTGACACAAGTTGAAAGAGTAATTTTATAATCATGGATTGTTCCCAAATTATTGTGAGAATCCAAACTTTAGAGCTTACCAACCTGTCAAAGTGGCTTGAAAACAGATGTCGATGATAAATCCAGGAGGCCTTAGTTATTTAGTTTATTTTTACTTCATTCATTTGACAAAAAAAACCAAAAAAAATACAAAAATAAAAATAACACAAAAGTTCCCATATTTTGAATTAAAGAGAGCAGAAAGAAGAATAATCTTACAGGAGGCCTCGAAGCCTCCATAAAAGGAAAAGGCCTGACAGTAGCCCTGTCGAATTGCAAAAGACAAAACGAGCAGAGCAAAGAGGCAGAGAACCCCAGCAAGCCCATTCTACCACTGACGGTCCAGAGGAAGAAGGGGAGGAAGAACAAAAAATGATAACAAATAATTAACTTATTATGATATTCTAAATTATGGTGATGCACCTGTATGTTGTACACTAGATTTCATTGAGGTGGGTATTTGATATATAATGCACTGGGCAATAAGAGCATCCCTCTATCTATCTGAACACTATTCAGTGGCTTGAAGCCTTAAACCACATCAAATAATGTTACATTATGCAGCGCTTTATTCACTTATTTGAAGAGTACATGACCTCACATGTTTGTTTGTTGTTGCTGCATTACTTTTTCCAATTTATATTCAAGCATTATAATGTAATGTAATCAATAAGGTCTGATCAACCTCCTTGATCCACCCCCTACAGAATAAAACAAGTCAGAAAGTGACAGAAGAGGGAAAGAAAGATGTCAAAAAGAAAACATTTTCTCTAGAATACATTAAATTAATTTGTTTATAAAAAATCCTAAGCCATGTGACAATGAGTATGTATGTATGTTTTTTTTTTTGGTTTTGTTTTGTTTTTTTTTAATTATAGATGATGCCTTTGTGTGTAGTGTACAGCTTGGGTAGTGTACTTGCGTTTGTAGGTGTCATTTTGGTATGAATTGCTAAAACTGGTTAAAGGGGTCTCTGACCTCAATGTGTCTCAGTGAGTCCTTAGAGTCCTTGAAAATTGAAAATCTCTCTCCCTCCTCTCTCTCTCAAAAGACCATTATTGTTCTACCAAACCTATTAGTACAAAGTAGCCTGCCATAGAAAAACTATCACCTCACTGTATAGGATTATACACCTGAATTAAAATAAATGGTTTGATTAACAGATAAGCAAAGCTCAGCAAAACATCGGTTCATGACCAGAGTTGCTGGGGGGTATGACCTAATGTGCTGGGGCCGTATTCCCAAAGCTTCCTAGTGCTAAGAGTTGCTCCTAGTGACAAAATTCTAAGAAAATTCTTAGAATTGCGAAGTTTTCTAAGAATTTCCCCTTTAAATTAAGACTAGATCCTTGTAAAGATAGAAGTTATTTACAAAGCATCTTGGACCTTAAGAGGGCTCCTAAAGGTGAAAAACGGTTCGGAGCAGGGAGGAGGACTTTTAAGAGGCTTACGAGTTTCTTTAGGAGAGGAGAAAATGGTGGAAACACAAAGAGGTAGTCTCTAAACACAAGATGACAGCGAGTAAATGAAATGCTACAGATGAGATTGTGCAGGGAGAATACTTGTGGTCAATCTTATTAGGGATATGCACACATTTCCCAATTAACAAAATAACGCTATGACTCCAGAAATAAAATGATCACAACACTAAGATATTTAAGAAACTGGAAAAACGCAACAGTGTAGCAGTGATGACTTTTGTCTGTCTCAACCTTCAATCAGCAAAGTGATTGCACAAAAAATGACAACACCAACCTGATCTCACAGAAATATATGAAATGACCACGACCTCTTAACACTGCATTCCGCGGTGGCAGCACGTAATGGGTTGAAATTACGTGCCGGTACCACGGAAACAATGCCAATGTAAAGTCAGTTAGGATCCATTGTTGTGGTGTCCACACGGATTCCCTGATTCAATTATGTCATGTCAACCTCGTTTTCCTCTTTAACATTTCTGTATACACACAAACACGAAAGTGTCCTTGATAACTCAACAATATGACAGGTTAATTTCAAGGCCATAAAATAAAATGAATGTATTTTGCCAGCTTTTGATAGCGTAGGGCTTTAAGAGCATTGTGCTGTGGGCGGAGGGGGCGCGTTCCACTACTGTTTTGTAGCTACTGTCTGCCGCCTGTGGGTTTCATTCCATTTCAAATTGCCATCCGTCTGCCGTAACCGAATCCAAATGCCACTAATAAATAAATAAATAAATAAATAAGAAGAAAAAAATAAGGCTGAGCACGGAAGAACCAGAGAGGAAACATCATCACATGGAGCCGACAACCCGGCCACCCTCCACCCCACCAGGGGAGAGTGGACCCCAAACCAGCGTCTGAGGATGACTCATTTTGTAACTATCTACAGTAAAAAAGAAAAAAACAAGCAAAGAAACAAACAAAACTCATTTTATACACTGGGCCTTCAAAGTGCTCTCTGAAACTACACCTGGCATGGCTTGTGTCCAAAAAATGAAAAAATCAGAACTTTGTCGTAGAGCTAAACCAAATACATCATTGGAAAGGTCTCAACCTGGAGAGTAACATATGTCAGTATGATGATTCTACATGGCTCCTGCTTTGAGCCATTCACCTTTGAACCTTGAACTCAGTGCATGTTTGAGGGCTTATAAGTCAGTAACAAAAGGGGGTACAGACATGGGACCAACTGTTATAGAGAGCTCTTGACCTCAGCTATCATGTGAGTGTAGTCAACAACTGAGGGTGCTGTCAGATATGGATAAAATATGGATAAAATTAATTTTCACCCATTTAGAAATTAGATATTTAAAATCTGATTACACAAATGTGTTTACCATCCCCTTAAAGCCCACAGTGTACTCTCAATTCAGTATTTACAACTTCCAAATCTAGGAAAAACACTTATATTTTTCAAAAACTACAATTCCCTAGGACCGCGCCATGTAGCTTGATACATATCAGCAACATAGTTGTAGTTCTTCTGATTTGCAAAGTAGGGCTCTAAACAGGGTTGTAAAAATAAATATCTACTGAATATATCTAATAGCCAAACTAGTTATTACACTGCACCTAGATGAGCTATGTTAAGAAAAAGTAAAGATGTTTTTTTTTCAATATTTTAGCCAATACCCTAGAAACTCTGTTTTTGGGACAGTAGGTGTATGCGGCTTGTAAAAAATAGAGTTGTAAAAAGATAGATCTACTGAATATATCTAATATCTAGTAAAGCCGAACTAGTAATGACACTGTATCTAGATGAACTATGTTAAGAAAAAGTAAGGATGATGGTTAATTTCAGATATTTTAGCAAACAGCGTTTTGGGACTCCGGTTGTAGAGTTGTCAAAGTGTCGTAAAAAAGTAAATCTACTGAATACATCAAATATCTAGTACAGCCAAACTATCATGTTATTATTATTATTATTATTATTATTATTATTATTGGTGGGAAATTATAACAGAGGAATATATTTGCAGTTTTAATATCAAGAACACTTTAGTGTTTTTGTGTGTATAGGCCTACAGAACTGTTAAAGATATCATTGAAGAAAACGCGGTTGACGTGACGTAATTGAATCAGGGAATTTGTGTGTCCACAACGACAATGGATCCTAATTGACTTTACACTGGCATTGTTTCTGTGGTAACGGCACGTAATTTCAACCCATTATGTGCTGCCACCATGGAATGTGGTATTAAGAGGTCGTGGTCATTTCACGTATTCCTGTGAGAACAGGTTGGATAACACTGTCAATCTCACATTGTGATGCAGTTCATTTCATTTCCACTGGGTGTCCATATCTTGCAGGCTTACAAAAGGGTGTGTCAGTGACAACCAATCAAATTTGTTAAAAGAAAGCATCACACTTAGTAACATGGTCAACCACACCCCCTCACTAATATAAAAGTTTTTGTCCCTTCCTTGCTCAGAGTTGCTCTGAGAACTTTCCTAAAACACTCCTAAGCTAGTACTCCTGACTAAAAGTTTTTAGGCTAAGTTAGGAGCTCTCTGAAAGTGTTCTCAGAATGTTTGTGAATACGGCACCTGAACTTTTAGGAAAGGACACCAAGTTTCAGTCACTTAACACTTGTTTATCATAGCAAAGGTGAACACGCCATCTGTGATCTGTGATCGTGCTTTCCGATGACCTAATGTAGGATAATCATTTAGGGACAGTAAAGGAGGAGATTTGGTGAAGTATGTCCATGTATTGATGGAGAAAAAGGTATAAGGTTTTAGACAAATGCAATCCCATGATCAATCACTGGGGGGCACTTTGTTGCTCTGAGTAAGTAAAAGGCAGCTTTTTCCATCTGAGTACGAGATTTCAACTGAACAGAACAACTTTGCTGTTGCCATGGATTGAGACAAACCAGAGCCTGATAAGATGGGATGATCAAGAGTGCTCAAGCTCATCCTGTTGGCACTCAGTCCCCAAAGCAAGTTGCTGTTATCAGTTTGAGATTTTTGGACTCTTGCACTTTTACTTCCAGCCTTATTCTTCAGAATCCAAGGAGGTCCTGAGTAAAAAGAGCAATAGGGTAGAGATAGGGAAAGGATTTGCCTGTTTTTGAATAAATCTGTTTTGATTGCATTTATTATATCTAATTGATATTATTGTTTTACTGCTATAAGCTTCTGCATAATTAAAATAAAGTAACTCATCTGCAGTTAAAGTAGATGTTTCCTGTGCTTACTCTGGATTAAGGGTTTCTTAAATAATCACCTAACCTCTCCTCGGTGATGTAAAATTACAGCTTGCATGCAGCTAAGTCAGGTCCATAGACAAAGGCTCTTATCGGTTGGTCTAGATTCAAAAATTAACATTTCCCTAGCAGCAAAAGTATACTTCCAGCAACCACAGCAATGGTTACACTTTAGAAGGGAGTTGTTGTTAACAAAAGTATCCTCTCTAGTATTTTTATGTTCAAGCCACTAAGGGTAATAATAAGCAAAAAGAGCTGCGCACTTAACATCAGTCCAAAAACTTCTTAATTCTGGTGCAGTAGTCAGAGATGAAAGTCAAAAAGCGGAAAAGGACTCGTACACAGAAAACACATGTAGACTGAGAGTCTTAATGAAAGATCATTTTACTGGGGATCTTCACAGACAAACAAGCAGCAAACGTTTCAGTCCTCAAGGGACTATCGTCAGTGCATATAATGAGAGGTCCTAGTGGCATGGTTCTTATAGTGTAGTCTTCTCAATCAAACTTGATTGGGCACACCTGGAGCCTCTCAGACAGGGCAGGTAATCAATTAGAGGTACCAGCCCTGTGTCACACATCACACCATTACAATATACATATATACAAACAGCCTTGGGCAAGGAGCTCAAAGGTGAATAAGTACATCAACAGATATACATCTGTACTCTAGCTTGGGGACTATTAGGGTCAGACTAGTGCACACAGACAGACCTACAAAAAGCAAGACATTTTTAATTCTTCATTTAACCCACTGGGTTGTAAGGTTTTTAAATAGTAAATGTATTTGCATTCACTTTGTAGAAGCATTTGGTCCACATTGCCACCACGACGTTTAGGAATTATCACGTCAATGCCACAAAATATCAGATCAGAGAGAGAATGATTTCCATCAGCAAAATGCCTGGCCACAGCTGATTTAGGATCAGCGTGGCGAATGGAGCTTTTGTGCTCATTGATTCTTAGTCTCAGTTGTCTCCTAGTTTTACCAATATATTGGATGCCACATTTGGTGCATACAAGAGGGTAGACAACATTTGTAGAGTTGCAAGTTATCATTTTGTTTATTTTGTATTCCTTTTTGGTAATAAAACTGCTAAATGTGTTAAGCTTTTTGACATTAGAACAAGCAGCACAGTTGCGGCATGGGAAAAAGCCTGTGGCATTGTCCAGATGTCTCTGGTGGGGGGATTTTCTATGTGTGTCTGCATGCACTAGTGTGTCCCGAATGTTCTTGGCTCTGGAAAAGGAGAAAAGGGGAAGAGAGTTAAATATCTGTTTTCCAATATCATCAACAGACAGAACATTCCAGTGTTTTTTCACTACGGTACAAATGTCATACCCAAGTGGTGAACAGGTGGTATTGAATACACAGGGAAATGTTTTTTGTTTTTTAGCTTTATCATTTGTTAACTCATTTCTGCTTTTCTCAGAGGCTCTACACAGTGCCTGCTCCAAGATACTGTACTTCATGGGTATCCTCTTTTTAAGAACTGATCAAAGAGTTTGTGAGCTTCTACCTGAAAATCATCAGCTGTGGTACAGATGCGTCTCGCCCTTAGGAACTGGCTGTAGGGTAAGCCACTAAGGGTGCCAGTGAGAAGGCAGTGGGGAAGGCTTTAGGAAAAAAGACAGTTAATAGGTGGATGAATCACCTTTGCACCAGTCTAAGTATTGATTAGAAACTTGCACTGTAGGTGAACAGGCAGGCTAATATTGTCCACTTTAATGTGAAGGCTGGTCTGGACTCTTGCACAGGAGTGCCAGGGTAACAAATCCTATCAGGACCCATTTCTATTCTGAGCTCCAAAAGTCTGAAACCCACCAGTAAAGAAATTTAGTCAAGACATGTTTCGAAGATTTTGCTAGGACCCAAACGGTAACCCTAACCCAAAAGTAATTTTAGGCTCATGACTTGTTTGCAAAACATTGTGGGGACCCAAACTTTAAAGCCTACTAACCTTTTGAGGACTGACTAAGATTCTGGGAACTAAACATCTGAAACTCCCCCCAGTGTTACAAGTAATTTTACTATAATAATACCTGTTTGCAATACATGTTAAGAACCCAAACCTTGAGACCCAACCACCTTGTTGGGACCGATCTATATATTCTAGGAACCAAATATCTGAAATGACATCTTTAATTAGGCTCAAGCTGACAGTTAGGATCACAATGTGTTTCCAAAACATTGTAAGGAACCAAACTTTAAAGACTGCTAACCTCATCAGGATCTATTGGCATTCTGGGGACTAAACATCAGAAATAAAAACCTTGCTTTTGCTATCATTTATTGCCTTAAATGGTTTCTGAATGTGCAAAACCACTATTCTTTTCTTGACCAAACATCTGAAGCCCACTAGTTTGACAAATTTGGTGTCGAGGCCTATTTGCAACACATTTTTAGGACCTATCTCCATTCTATGGTCCAACAGTCTGAAACTCACCAATATCTAAAAACATTCTAGCGACTATAATATGGAACCTGCCAAGTTTAAGTAATTTTGGGATTTGTGTGTGAGACATTGCAGGGACCCAAACGTGAAAGCCTGCTGACCTTATCAGAAATGCTGAAGCCCACCAGTTTTACCGGTAATTTTAGGATTAACTCTCAGTTTCAGTGGTTGAGATTTTGGTATAGGTTTAAGCTGAGGGGATGGGGAATTAATGAAGTCACTGGAGAGTCCCTGCAAGGATAGAGAGACATGTTTTCATGTGTTGGTGCTCTGCCAAAATGACAAAACTGTCCCAGAAATGTCAAAAACAAACAGTCTTAAAACTTTCCAAAGCATTCCCTGGCCTGTGCTAACTCTCAGGAGGCTGAGGGGCTGTGTCTGTGTGAGTTTTCATGTGTATGTTTGACTTAGACTGCTGTGTTCAAGCTGTTAGGCTGTGTGTGTGTATATGAATATAAATCTGCCTGTATGAGCTCCTGTCTCGAGACCTCAGCCTCCCGCTCTGAGAATAAAACCCGCCTTCTTTGATTGACAGCCAGGCATAGAACTGAATCCCCAATCCCAGCATGCTCTAGTCCTGCATGCATCACCTCTTCATGCTGTGTAGTGCTTTATATTGGTTTGTGGTGTAAGACATAACCCCCGTGGGTCCAAATCCCATCCGATCATTCACATCAGCCTGCATTCAGCTCCACACTCAGCAGCAGAAACATCAGAATATAAAGAGATTCACAAGCTGGAAAATGAAAATATGTCATTAACTTTCTGAAACTGAAACTGACGGCTGCCTGGAAAGTAAGAAAAATATCTAAAAACTGACTGCATCCACAAGGCACCTGATGTACATCAATGTAGACAATGGGACTAGACAAAACCAAATGTATCATTTACATCTCAAAAAAAGTCTTGACCCTAAAAAAGGAGGAATGGAATGACTCAAACTTCCATTTTTTTGTCCTAACAGTGCTACATGACAGGACAGAATACTGCATGAACTTTTGAATTTGTTTCCAGTCCAGTCTAGTTTCATTGGGCCCTCTGCAGTCGACTGTGATTTATGTTCAGCTGATATTCCAACAGTGCTAACCCTAGACCAACCTTCTGTTTCTATTGTGAACTTTGAGGGAGAGCTTTACCAAAGTTATTCCAGTATGTTAGAGGCAATTCTGTGCATTTGCAGTGAAACAGGAACCTCTTCCTAACTCTTAATCCTTAACTCTGTAATGAATAAGACTAAACTCATTCCACTCCAATACACATTACTGCTGACCAGGTCCAAAGTATCTACTAAGAGGGGACCACTCTTCAGTAAACTCCTGTAAGGTTCCTCTGGTTACATGAGATAATGTTTCATAAGGCAAGATTGAAAGTAATTTGTCATACCACATTGATAAGTCAGGTGGGACTGCATCCAACCATGTGTGAAGAATAGCAAGACATACAGCATACAGCATAATATTTAACAGTTTTACACTATGACCAGACAAGGGGTTGATACCAAGGATGCATAGTTTTGGATCCATTATTATTTTAAAGCCAAGAAAATTCTCAATCTCTGTTTGAACAGAAGACCAGAAAGTTTTAATCAATGGACATGACCACATTAAATGAAAATAAGTGCCCACTTGTTTTTGGCACTTCTTGCATGCTGCCAGGCATGTATTATCATATTTACTACGTATTTCAGGAGTCACATCCAGTTTATTAATGATCTTGTATTGTGTTTCATGTGATTTATCTGATCTAGTAATTTTCTTGGCGTTATACAAAACTTTGCAGCAGGCCTGGTCATCTAGGTGAACACCAAAGTCTTCCAGCTATTTTTAACATTCATTGGAGTCTTATCATTCATAAACAATTGGTCATATACAGTTAAGGTCAAAATTATTAGCCTCCCTTATGAAATCAAATAAAACCCTTATCCTTCCAACGACATGGGCCATAACCTTAAGTGTTTATAGTTTGTGTGTGTCTGCAAGAACAAAGACAACATCTGCATAAAGTCAAATGAACATTTTTATTGGTTTGCTGAACTGAAACAAGAAAAAAGCAAATCTTTGGCGACTTTTCGTTTTCTTGCCATTGAATTTTGAATGGCTCTCCCGCCCACATACTTGATCTCAGCAGCTTCAAACTTGCTGGACATGATGATGGCTCCGCCCCGAACGCCCCGATATGTTAATATCCCACCTTACTCATGGCGCTCCCCGGTGGTAACAGGAAGTGACCAGTTTTTACTTTAACATGTACTGATGCCACAAACTTGACCGCATCAACTTCATTCCACTTCTAATGCATGCAGAACAAGTTGGTGAAGCTACCTTATAAACGCTGTGAAGCTACGTCTAATGGTGTCCATGTGGCGGTGTGGCGACTATCGATCCCTCTCCACTGAATACGTTTGGCAATTTGATGGCTTCAGCGACCTCATCTCCTCATGAAAATTGATACACCGGTCAAGAATAGCGAGCTCTTACATCTGATAGGGGCGTCACCCATGGGGGGGACAAAGTGCCTCTATAGCGCCCGCTTGAAATTTTCAAAAACCCCTCCCCATAGGGTTTTTTTTGAAGTTGGCACATGAAAATTGGTACACATGTGTATGTTGTCCAGACGCACATAAAAGTCTCTGGCACCAATGGTCTACTCCAAACAGGAAGTCGGCCATTTTGATTTTAACTTGACATTTTGGTGTGATTTCCACATGTTGTATTTTAATGAACTAGTCCTAGGGATTTCATCCAATCGACTTCAATTTTTTTTACAGATCATCCAGAGCCCATGCTGATCAAAAGTTGTGCTCTGCATGTCTGTAGGTCAAAGGGCGTGGCTGCTATGGCATTGCCATTTTTGATCCATCACCATGCATATTCAAGCAGCTCTCTCTCCCACATAATTCATCCAAACTGCTTCAAAATTTCTGTACATGATAAGAGCCCCGCCCTCAACGCCTCCATATGCTCGTAGGCAATCTTGCTCATGGCGCCCCCTTGTAGAAACAGGAAATGCCATCTTTTACACTGACAAACACCAACCTCGAGCTCCTGACCTGATCAACTCCATTTTGTGGCCACATGACGATCAAGTTGATGAATCTCCACAGTGGCACATGTGTCCTGTCATGTTGCAGGCTGCCGCGGATGCAGTGGCGACTTTTCATCCTTCGCCACAGAACATCAACTTGGTATAAATCCTTCATGCATTGTCTGATTTGCTCGATATTTTACGTGTGATGAGGGTCCACCCCTGAACGCACCTGGCCACATCTGGTTACGCTCGCAGCACCACCTGGTGGATGAATGAAACATTGCGTTTTTTCGTTCCTGCCAGGGTTTTTTCTCGCTTCACGCCACAGCCCCCATGTGCCCCAGGCCCCCGCAGTTGCATGGGGGAGCGAGGGCCCAATCACAGCTGCTTGCAGCTTTAATTAGGGCCCGAGCACCTAGCGGTGCAAAGACCCTATTGAAATGCAAGGATTTTTTATTTAGGGACCGAGCACCTAGTGGTGCGAGGTGCTTGGGCCCATTATTATTATTATTATTATTATTATTATTATTATTATTATTATTATTCCTCCAAATGAATTGCTTTTTTGGGAGGCTTAACATACCCGAAAACTCATGAAACTTTGCACACATCTCAGAACTGGTGAAAAATTTTAAGGGTCTCGTGTGCGGGTTCCAAAAAATGGCTCAGTTGCGCCCCCTACAAAAGTTTGAGGAAACAGCCCCTGAAGCTAGTTTAACCTACATGTATGAAACTCGGCAGGCTTATGTAACGCTCAGAGACGTACAAAAAAGCCTCTTGGAGGCATGCTCTAAACCCAACAGGAAGTCAGCCATTTTGAATTTACTGTGCAATTTTGGTGCATTTTTGGCCATTTCCAGGGGTCATAAATGAACGAACTAGTCCTAGAGATTTCATCCGATTGACTTCAAACCCTGGTCTGTCCCATCTCAAGACCTTGAAGATGAAAAGTTATCAAAAGCTTGAGTTTTCGTCAATGCGTGTGACTGTGGGATGATGTCAAAGTTAGGGGTCTCGCCACTAAACAGGAAGTAGTTTATAACTCCAGCATACATGGTCCAATTTTGGCCAAACTTCACAGGATTGATGACAGTCCCGCCCTGAACACATCTACATGTCAATAATTAGAGATAAACATAGCGCCCCCTACTGGCAATGGGAAATGTCATGTTTTAGACTTTAATGTACATCTCCTACAGACTTGACCAGATCCACTTCAAACTTGGTGAAAAAAGTCATAAGACGTTGATGATGCTTTATTGTGGAAACTGTGAGTTGTCGTCGAAGGGCGTGGCCACGGCCTGGCGGCAAACTTTGATGTTTCGCCGTGATGATAAACGTTGCTGTAACTTGACTCCACGTGGGAATATCTTGCCAAAACTTCGCACATATGATGACAGTCCAGCCCTGAACACATCTACAGAGGAATTTTGAATCACCGCCATAGTGCCACCTTCTGGCAACAGAAAGCTACTTTATACATTCTTTGATGTCCCGCTTCTAGCAGGTTAATCAGACCCACCTCAAACTTGCTGGTCTAAGTCCTTAGACCTTGATGATGCTTAAAAATGAAGCTTTTTAGTTTTCATCAAACGCTGTCACCGTGGCGCTGCCTTGTTCGCCATCAAACACGATGTTGTTTTGAAGGGACAAGGGGTGCTTGAAAACTCACCAAACATGGCATACATATCACAGGTCACAAGTCCTGTTGTCTGATGTGATTTTTGTGCTTTGATGCACCAAGATGGCTCAACAGCGCCCCCTAGAATATTTCAATTAAGCAGCCCCCAAAGCTGCTTTGACCTGCATGTATGAAACTTGGTAGGCACCTGTAACACTCTATTACGTACAAAAAAGTCTCTTGGAGCCATGCTCCAAACCCAACAGGAAGTCCGCCATTTTGAATTTACTTGTGCCACTTTTGTGCGTTTTTGCCCATTTCCAGGGCTTGTAAATTAACAAACTTGTCCTACAGATTTAATCAGATTGGCTCCAAATTTGGTGTATGTAAGCATGACTACGTTGTGATCAAAAGTTATAACAGGATTTGTCCAATGTTGAATGGCACGCCCGCTGCTGAGCGTTGAATCTTGAGGTCTCGCCACGAAAAACGAAATTGCTGTAGCTCTGGCATAAATGGTCCAATCTCCACCAAACTTCACATGATTCATATTAGTCCCACCCTGAACACATTTTCATTACCATATTGCCTGATAATCGTAGCACCACCTAGTGGTGAAAGGAGGTACTTTTTACCAGACACTTATCTTTGGATTCACCTGAAATTTCAGTGCTGTGGCCTATATTTGATGTACACAAACATGACATATCATTAGTGTCTACGTGTGCTGCAGAGGGTTTACTTTTGATGTCTCGCCATGAAACAGGAAATTGCTATAAATTTGGAGTAAATGGTCTGTTGTCCACCAAACTTGACATCATTCATATTTGTCCCACCCTGAACACATTTATATGACAATATTCCGTGATAGTCATAGCGCTACCTAGTGGTGAAAGGAAGTACTTCTTACCAGACACTTATCTGCAGAGGGTTTAATTTTGAGGTCTCGCCATGAAACAGGAAATTGCTATATTGTTACCGTAAATGTTCTGATCTCCATCAAACTTCAGATGATTCATATTAGTTCTGCCCTGAAAACATTTATATGACCGTATTTCCTGATACTCATAGTGTTAGCTTGTGGTGACAGGAAGTAGGTCTCAAACACTTATCTTTTGATTTATCTGAAAGTTAAATGCTGTGGTGTATATTTGATGTACAAAAACATGATGTATAATTACTGTGCTCTCCAACTCCCTCTAGTAGAAAGAGGACGTGATACAAAATGTGAAATATGTCATTCCAGCACTGTATCAAAGATATGCAAAGTCACTCCTGCATGTGTGTCTAACTTTGACAGAAATGAATTGACACCTCAGAAGACGTCCTGCCAGCCCCCCCGTGTTGCGTGAAGGTGCGAGGGCCCGTTCATCGCTGCTTGCAGCTTTAATTTATTTTATATCCCAAAAACATACTAAATTCATCAATGGTCTTAATTAAAGCTGGTATGGATTTAGAGGGATCATTTATAAATAACAGGACATCATCCGCGTATAATGACATTTTATGTTTTCTATTATTTGTTTGAATGCCCTTGACGTGGTTATTTATTCTTACAGCTTCAGCTAAAGGCTCTATAATCAAAGCAAACAGTAAGGGCGACAGGGGGCAGCCTTGTTTTGTGCCTCTAGAAGAAATATCTGGGAGGAAAAGCCGTTAACGGGCGGCGCGGTGGTGTGGTGGTTAGCACTCTCGCCTCACAGCAAGAGGGTTGCCGGTTCGATCCCGGGCGTGGGAGCCCTTCTGTGCGGAGTTTGCATGTTCTCCCCATGTCAGCGTGGGTTCTCTCCGGGCACTCCGGCTTCCTCCCACAGTCCAAAGACATGCAGATTGGGGACTAGGTTAATTGATAACTCTAAATTGTCCGTAGGTGTGAATGTGAGCGTGAATGGTTGTTTGTCTCTATGTGTCAGCCCTGCGATAGTCTGGCGACCTGTCCAGGGTGTACCCTGCCTCTTGCCCGATGTCAGCTGGGATAGGCTCCAGCCCCCCCGCGACCCTCAAGAGGATGAAGCGGTTAGAAGATGAATGAATGAATGAATGAATGAATGAATGAATGAATGAATGAATGAAAAGCCATTAACAGATGCAACAGCTTGTGGAGATTTTTTAAGGATGTGATAGGTTTTTCAACTTCTTCAGGTGTAATTTCAGCATCAAGTAAATTCCGATCAACCTCACTAACCTGAGGTAACTTTTTTGAAAAAAAGTATTAATTATTTCTTCTTTTTCCAAACTCCCTGATTTATATAGTGAACAAAAAAAATCTTTAAAACCTTTGAGATTTCAGAGGACGTCTATACTGCTTTACCATTTTTATCTTTCAATTTTGAGATTGTATTGCTGTTTTTTTTATTATTAATTAAGTTAGCTAAGTAATTTCCTGATTTATTTCCATATTCATACCTCTTGTACTTCTGCAGGAATAGGGCCTTTTCTAATTTTTGGAATTGTAATGTATTAAGTGCGATTAATAGTTTGTTCTAACTTTCTTTAGACAAGGTTAATTTATGCTCAGATTCGGCATCTTGCAGCTTTAGTTCTAATCTTCTCTGTTCTTTAATTATTTTCTTCTTTCTGGCAGTACAATAGGATATCATCACACCCCTCAAATAGGCTTTTGTAGTTTCCCATATGTTTGATCAATCAGTTTCACCATTATCATTTATTTCCAAAAATTCCAAAAGTTTAGTTTTTGCCAAACCACAAAATTCAGGGTCTGACAATACTGACCTATTACACTGCCAGGAATGTTGATGTGTATTAGATGTAGTAATAAATATCTCTATTGAGATCGGGGCATGATCTGATATATGGATGTTCCCAATACTGCTACTTGATGCAAGCTCTGTACACATTTTAGAAACCAAAAAAGAAATCAATTCAATCCAATACATTTTATGTGGATTAGAGAAAAATGTGTGATCTTTATCATAAGGGTGCATTAACCTCCAAACATCTACCATGTCAACCTTGTCCAGCATTTGCTGCAGGGCTCATTGTCTGGGATTCTTAGTTTTGTTCAAACCTGGGTTCCTATCTAATGCATTATCCATTACACAGTTCCAGTCACCACCCACAATCGTAAATGCACAGCTGTATTTAACCACTAAATCAGTCAAAGTAATAAAAAAGGATACATTCATATCAGGAGCAGGATACACATTCAAAATAGTATTTTTTTCACCATACAAGAATCCATGAATCAACACAAAACAACCATTTAAATCAGTCTCAAAGTGATCATTTATAAGTGGTAATTTTTCATGTATTAAAATTGCGCAGATTTTAATAGAAGAGTTGGACCTCATCATTGCACACAGAGTGTAAAGTATCCATTCATTTGACCAAAAGCCATTTTGCAAACCATGTGATAATCCCTCCTCAGGAAAGTAAATAAGAGGAAAAATAACAAAAAACAACTACAACAAACAACCAAACGGACAAAGAAAACAAAATTTGGCCAAATACCAATCTGAAGGAGACAGATATTAGCTAGCACCTACCCTAACTAAGACTGGGTGTGTCTGCCATCCAAACAATTTAATATAGCTTACTTCTACATTTTACATTTTATATTCATGTTGGCCTAACTGTGGGAGAGAGAGGAAAGAGATTAGTTCTAAGAGAGAACAAAGGATGGATAAGAAGAAAATAAACAACAGGTCATTCTCACCTCCTGATTCCCCCCTCCCTCTCCCATTGTCCTATACCAATATTGTGGTTTCCTCGTTTCCTCGCTTTATCAGTTTATCCAACATTGTGATGAGAGTAGCTTTCTTTCATAGTCATTTTATCGGAAATTCTCCGGTATCAACTTCCACCTCATTAAGAAAGTCTTGTGCTTCGGTGGGCGACTGGAAACTCAACTTGGAGCCTTTGTATTCCACAGTAAGCGTAGCAGGAAATATCATTGCATACCTTATGCCAGCGACCTGCAGTTTCTTTTTCACCAGGGCAAATAGTTTGTGCTTCTTCTGAACGGCTGCGCTGAAGTCGGGATATATGGAGATCCTTCTCCCATTGTAGATAAGTTCTCCTCGGTCCCGTGCACGGTTCATCACTTTTATTTTCTGTTGGTAATTCCCAAACTTCACGATGAGTCTTGTTCTTGAAGCGTTTAGCATGGAGATGCGGTGCGCCCTTTCAGTTTGCATCTGGGAATCACCCTGGACACACCGACCCAGGATCTCAGGATCTCTTCACCCTCCACAACACCATAAATCAGGAGGTTGGACTGTCTGCTTTTGTTCTCCAGGTAGTCCACCTTAGTTTCCAAAGTCCCCACTGTTTTAAGCACCCCGGCAATCTTATTATCAGCGTCTGCCACACTATCCCCGGTGGCACTCACTCTGATTTGAACTTCGGCAATTTTTTCATTTAGTGCCAGCAATGATGACTGAATTTGAGCCAAGACTTCTTTTTTACCTTCACTCACCGCTTCCCAAAAAGTTTGTAAGGTGATATTATCCTCAGCCATTGTTGCGTGAGGCAGTCCAGCCGCAGGTGCAAACACTCACAATGAGATTGGCGTAGGGCTTTCAGGTCGCAGTATTAGGCTCAAAAGTAGGCTTTTTAATCCAGTTTTAGCGTCGATGGTAAAGTCCACAGACTAAAATCAGGCTTATATTGGATCTTAGAGTGTTAAGCCTGGTTAAATATTATAGAAGTTATAAATCAGCAGACTGACCCTGCGCCACCTACTCAGGCACATCTGCCTCAGTGGCCGCCATCAGAGAGTATATTCTGCTGGAGGCAATCAATATAGAGCTTTACTGCAGCACAGGTGAAAACGTGGCGTTCACTCAAAAAACATAACTATTGTTTTTCCTTCTCGGGATGCACACCCCTCCATGAGATAGGGACTTCAAAATGAAAGCTTGTAAGAATACTTGTATACCTTACACTTTTCCACCCAGCCAAATTTGAATTATTAAAAAAATCTGCAAGTTTATAAAATTAGCAGTATTCTTTGCTCTGAGACACTGGGGGTGTGTCCACTGAAGGAGCTGAAATGGAGATCGATGCCAGGCTGCTGCAAAGCCACGGACGCTCATTAGGAGCTGACCCAGTAGCACAGAGCACACATACCTCCGGTACTGAAAACAAGTTGCTGTGCAGCTACAGACTCTCCTGGAGGTGTCATGGGACCAACTAGACAAAACACTGGTGAAAGGAGGTTCCCACCTGATAACTAACACGTCTTTGGGGTCATCAGGTGGGAACCTCCTTTCACCAGTGTTTTGTCTAGTTGGTCATCAGGTGGGAACCTCCTGGAGGTGTCATGGGACCAACTAGACAAAACACTGGTGAAAGGAGGTTCCCACCTGATGACCCCAAAGACATGTTAGTTATCACTACTCATTGGTCTGTATAGTTAAGCCTTGCCATAATAGCTTTTCATAGGGCTTAGGAGGTTATTCACTGAGCTCTGATCCTTTATCTCGAGCACAAATTTCTTGTGTTAATTTGAATTCAGAACTAGCCCAGCTCGTGACTGCTGTGAATAGGGCAGCTGACAACAAAGGAAAGACCATGTGACTGCTTGGATAGACAGCTGACAGGAGGGAAAAGACCCTAAAGGTGCTGGCATGGGCTAGCAACCCATGGCAGTGGTGGTGAGGCCTAGCAGCCTTGCTACAACCAAAATTAGTGACAGCCAACATAGGGAAAATACCCCAAGAGTCAGCGAGAGCAGGGGTGGAGGATGACTCACAGGTGGATTACACAGTAACAGACATTAGAACGGACATGACTATGCATTGGATCTGTGACTCAATGAAGGATGGGGGCACGGACCTATCCACCAGGGCTACAAGGCAAGCGCATCTGCAGAGGACAAAAGCAGCACAATCGAGAACAAGATGCTTCAGGTTTGTCCTTGCGGCTGGCAGAAAGTAACATCAATAAAAGGTCTCAGAACTCATCAGGGAAAGAAGAAGTGTGTGGCAAAGAAAAGGCAGAGTAGCCACATCGATCAGTACTTCTTAAGAAGTCAGTCGAGTCGGTTGGATGAAATCCAGCGACAGGTAGAAAACCACAGTTTGCAGGATATCAGTAACACTGCCACTGAGGAGGAGGAGGACGAGGAGGAGGAGGTAGTAAGAGGGGATGCAGGTGACAGAGAGAGAACCATGGAGCAAAAGGTTAGAGATAGATAGCCTAGGGCAAATGGCAGTAAAGAATGGGATTTGTCAGTAATCTTAAGCAGGCTTGGAGGAAATGCAATAGAAAAGTTAGAAAGATGAGAGATATCATTTACTCATATGGTGCAGAGACGTTTGGGGTGCATGAGAGAAAGAGGAGTGAGAGGGTACAGTCAGGTAAGTCTAGGCAGCAAAGAAATAGAGAAGGGTCATTCTATGAAACAGGTGCCATCTGAGATTCATAAAGCATAAACATGTGTCAAATTGTATTTCCAAAGTTTAAAGTTATTAATTGAAGTGTTCTTAATCACATAATATATGAGACAATGCTATTCTAAAAGAATAATACACAATTGTTAATCATTTTTTATTAGCACATGGCCATTTTTGCCATGTCCGCAATGGCCAACATGGAATTTGCATGTAAATTGTCAACAAAAAAATCTTATTTTTTGATCAAAATTGTATTATTCTTATGATTAAATGCATATCCATGATACCATAAACTATATTTATACAAAACAGAAATATTACACTGAACAAAAATATAAACGCACCACTTTTGTTTTTGCTCCCATTTTTCATGAGCTGAACTCAAAGATCTTAAACATTTTCTATCCACACTAAAGACCATTTCCTCACAAATATTGTTCACAAATCTGTCTAAATCTGTGTTAGTGAGCACTTCTCCTTTGCCGAGATAATCCATCCCACCTCACAGGTGTGGCATATCAAGATGCTGATTAGACAGCATGAATATTGCACAGGTGTGCCTTAGGCTGGCTACAATAAAAGGCCACTCTGAAATGTGCAGTTTTATCACACCGCACAATGCCACAGATGTCGCAAGTTTTGAGGGAGTGTGCAATTGGCATGCTGATTGCAGGAATGTCCACCAGAGCTGTTGCCTGTGAATTGAATGTTCATTTCTCTACCATAAGCCATCTCCAAAGGCGTTTCAGACAGTTTGGCAGTACATCCAACCGGCCTCACAACCACAGACCACGTGTAACCACACCAGCCCAGGACCTCCACATCCAGCATGTTCACCTCCAAGATCGTCTGAGACCAGCCACCCGGACAGCTGCTGCAACAATCGGTTTGCATAACCAAAGAATTTCTGCACAAACTGTCAGAAACCGTCTCAGGGAAGCTCATCTGCATGCTCGCGTCCTCATCGGTCTCGACCTGACTGCAGTTCGTTGTCGTAACCAACGGGCAAATGCTCACATTCGATGGCATCTGGCACGTTGGAGAGGTGTTCTCTTCACGGATGAATCCCAGTTTTCACTGTTCAGGGCAGATGGCAGTGGCCCATGGTGGCGGTGGGGTTATGGTATGGGCAGGCGTATGTTATGGACAACGAACACAGGTGCATTTTATTGATGGCATTTTGAATGCACAGAGATATCGTGACGAGATCCTGAGGCCCATTGTTGTGCCATTCATCCACGACCATCACCTCATGTTGCAGCATGATAATGCACAGCCCCATGTTGCAAGGATCTGTACACAATTCCTGGAAGCTGAAAACATCCAGTTCTTGCATGGCCAGCATACTCACGGACATGTCACCCATTGAGCATGTTTGGGATGCTCTGGATCGGCGTGACAGCATGTTCCAGTTCCTGCCAATATCCAGCAACAGCCATTGAAGAGGAGTAGACCAACATTCCACAGGCCACAATCAACAACCTGATCAACTCTATGCGAAGGAGATGCGTTGCACTCGTGAGGCAAATGGTGGTCACACCAGATACTGACTGGTTTTCAGACCCCCCCAATAAAGCAAAACTGCACATTTCAGAGTGGCCTTTTATTGTGGCCAGCCTAAGGCACACCTGTGCAATATTCATGCTGTCTAATCAGCATCTTGATATGCCACACCTGTGAGGTGGGATGGATTATCTCGGCAAAGGAGAAGTGCTCACTAACACAGATTTAGACATATTTGTGAACAATATTTGTGAGGAAATGGTCTTTAGTGTGGATAGAAAATGTTTTAGATCTTTGAGTTCAGCTCATGAAAAATGGGAGCAAAAACAAAAGTGGTGCGTTTATATTTTTGTTCAGTGTATTTTTAGTAAAAAAGTTATGATTTGTGCACTGTTAACGATTGCTGTATATTTACGGTGAAATTCTACAGCCCACTCCCGTTTCTGTGGAATACGGCAAGTTGCTGCAAGGAAAATTGCATTCTGGGAGCCTTGTGTGGACAACCCGCGCCGATATTTGAATCCACAGCAGAATGCTGTAATGAATTGCAACGTCACAGCTGCTGAAAGCCGTGTAGCCAATCCAGTCTCAAGGAACGCATTTCCCTCCTCCCCTTTGCTTCGGCGTTCGGTCTCCAACCTGGCTCTACCTCTGACAGAGACACTTCCTTGCTCGAATAAAGATTCAATTCAGGTAAGAACCAGACTAATGTTGATAACAGCCAGCATGAAGGCGAGCGTTATGCTACGTTCATTCTGGAATGCAGGAAGCCGCTAGCCTTATGCTGGTTATTAGCATAAGGCTAGCGTGACTTTGCGCTTTATGCTAACGCTTTTACGCTCGCGACAGACTTTCTAGTGGCTTCGACGCTTCATTCACGTCGCGTCTCGTTATACTATACAGTCATATTAACAACATTATCAGCGTTTAATAACGTCAATCTTGTTTACAAACGTATTGAAACACTTCCGGCATGCTTTTCAAATTAAAAGCCCGTGCAAATACGGACTGGGTCGCTTCAATTGTTTCAACAAGGCTTTAAAATGAAGAAATATTTCCCGATATGTGTGCTGAATTCTTTGGAGGCTTCAAACAACTGCCATTTTATGGGGCTCATTTCACTTTAGGGGCACTGTGGTGTGGAAAGTACAGAGGATCTACAATATGTAAGAGAGGAGGACATCTCAGAATTGCTCAGGCCAATTCAGTGCAGGAAAATCCTCAGTGCTTGGAAATTAGGTAATGTGTCTAAATACATGGACTCTTTGGAAGATGTTCATTAATGTCTCAGATCACTGACAGATCACTAAGATCAGACTAAAGGCTAGTTGCCATTAATTGAAGGGGACTTATCCTTGATAGAAAGCTTAATTGTTACGTGGCAGATAAAAACAAGTGGAAACAACAAATCATAG
Organism: Epinephelus fuscoguttatus; assembly: GCF_011397635.1. Lineage (NCBI taxonomy): Eukaryota > Metazoa > Chordata > Actinopteri > Perciformes > Serranidae > Epinephelus > Epinephelus fuscoguttatus. The sequence goes on along the minus strand of NC_064768.1, from coordinate 3,853,377 downwards.
TGTACACGAAAATAAGTAGTCCAAAATATGATACTGTGTGTGCAAAAAGGTAATAGTCTAGCAAAAATAATGAAAATATAAGAAAAAAAAAACTGAGTATTAAGTAGGGAGGCCATGGTGTGGAATTTTCCCCACAGAGTAATAAACTTTTGACAACACCGGTAGAGAGTATACTGAATAAACATATTAAATACATTTTTAAACAGTCACTGCAAGTCGTAACCCATCGGCGCACTGCAGCTTTTTTAGTGTACTCGCTTTTGTTGCCAGTGGCTCTGAGTTATTTTCCAGGACAGTAAATTTGCCCTGTTACACTGTACACTGATCACATGGGATCACTTTTCTGACCACCCTTAATGGACATGTGTAACAAATTTGGTTCTTTATCTGCTGCGTAACAATTTTGCACAAAATCCACCTACTATTATACAGTTGGTTAAGGTTTGAACAAGAACTACTTGGACTAGTACTAGTATATATCCTTAGATATGTTTTGGAGAGTCGGTTTGCCTCGTGATATTTTTATCCTATTAATATTTTGTGTACTTTTCTGTACTTAGTGCCTTGTATTTCAGAGCCAGAGGCCTACACTCCAAACCGTTCAGTCCTGTCATCGAGCACCGCCAATGACTCCAGCTCACTGAGCCCCGCCAATGACTCCAGCTCCAACCACCCCAAGACGTTCCACCACATCAAGTTCCACCACGAGATCTCTCGCATCCATCACCTGGTCAGAGACATTTGAGGTTCAGTGGGGCAATATGCCAGAAGAACTTCAACTGGCCCTTGAAAAGGAACAGAGACCACTCCCTGCTCATCGCCGGCAAATGATTCGAATTCTTGCTGATGAAATACGAAAGATTGAGGCCAACCCCACCAGAGCACAGTGTCAATCAATCTGTCGTAACATAGTCAGGCAGTACCCAAAGAGCTTTGAAGATACAGATACAGAAGGATCAGGCGTTAAGTACGCATCACTTCTGGCGCAGCTGAAAAGCCGCATAGAGCACCTGAATAGGGGCAACTACTTGGCACACCGCCGTTCTTCTAGAGCAGAAAGTAGCACACGAAAGAGAGGGTACACTGACATGTACGGCTGTACAAGTTGGCAACCAGATATAGCGCCTGGTGATACCCGTGAGCATCTTGAAGAAGAAAGGAACAGGATGGTGGAGCTCTTCTTACAAGAGGGTGTAGCCAGTGGAGAAAGAGGAGAAGTGAATCAACTGATGAAGTCAACGTACAGTCTGCAACGTCACATGATAAATGCCACCCCAGCCCCTACCATTGGGGATTTGAAAAAAGCTTGGCTTTTTCTTTTCATTCCAAGCGGCATGCTGACACATTTCAAACTTCTGACGGAGAAAGATGCCCGCAGACAGCTGGAGCAGTCACTCGCTGAGTGGGTGCACCACTTGTTGAGTTGTTGAAGCGGAAGGCAAGCAACAAAGATGTCCAGTCTGCCCTGCCAGGAGAGGGAGTTGATGTAGCCTCCTCCACTGTGCCACTTCTCTTGGCCCACTTCAAGGAGGACAAGGAAGGACTTCTCCTTCAAGCTGATGTAAGTTCCTTTCTCTTAAGTGCACTTGTCTTTATTAATGCTTGTTGTGTGACATTGCTTGCATTGCCTGTGTGTATTTCTGCTTGTAGGTACTCAGTGATTATCAATAATTACTTCACCATGTTCATTTCTTAGGACATGCACAGCCAAGACACAGGCAATGGTCCAAAGACATGCTGGATGCATGTGGCTGACATCTTGCATGTGTGTCATGCTTTTTTAAGAGTCTGTTGCGTTTAAGTCCAGGTGAAATGGTTGTGGAATCCTAGGGCAGGACAGTTTTTGTTTTGAATGTAATTGGAACATTATCAAATGGGCAGGTCATCAAATTAGTCAAAGGTTGGGAAGATTTCTTTATTTTTTGACTTTTGTATCATGTTATTGTTTTGTTTATATCTGTAAGCTGATGAAATGGAATGGACTTTTCCTGTTCAGTAGGAAATGTGTCAGTTTGTGGGATTCCACAGCCATTTCTACTAGACTAGGTCAATGTTGTGAGCAAGGTAAGAATTCACAAATAATTGGGGTTTTTCTGCAGGCAGGTGCATCAGCTGCTGATGTCGAAGAGGCACTTACCCTGCCTGCCAGTCCTCGGTTGATACTCGTTGGTATGTGCTCTAAGTATATTGTATCAAATGCTACCAGTCATAACCATTAATCTTTCATTGTTCTTTATTGGAAATATATGAAATCCTAAATTATTTGTTTCAGGTGATACTCGGCACTGGATGCTGAGCATTGAGGGCCAGGTGGTGTGTGAGGGACCACCTTTGTGTCTGGCCTTGCAGTGCTTTTTGCGTCATATTACAACTTTAACCTGCAGTACCAGGATGAGGAGGCTTGGACGCTGGAGTTCATTCAAAGGTCAGCAGCTCTCACACTTTCACCGACATACAGATGGTACTACTTCCATGTTGCCTGTTTCATGCATGACTCTCAGGAGATTCACCTGTGAATCCCGTGCCTTTTTAGTGGAGGCTCAGTTACATTTTCCTGAGAAGCCGCAATGTGCTCAAACAGCCACCAGGTGGCATCTGTGAGCAGGAGGACATACAATATACAGTACTGTAGTAAACTCTAGGCTATTTAACTACTGTTCTTAAATCACATAACATAAACTGATTTGATGCACCCTGATGTAATCATCCTGATTAATAAAACTCAGTAACCAATGACACAAGCAGCTCCATGTCCCTGTGTGATGTGGACGGACAGGTCAGGACAGTCTGAGGACAGACAGCTTTAGGTTGAAGTTTATAATAATGAAATGCACCATGAGAAGGTGGCAAGTTTACAGTTGGCTATGTACAGTACGTCTTGACCACAGGAGGAAACTCCGCTGTTCTCAACTGCACGGCGACGAACACCGGTTTTTTCACACCGGGTCATCCCTGACTCGTTACGCACCGGTCAGCACCCGTCCCTTGTCTTTGATCGGAATCATGTAACACTGTGTCACTGTGACGATTTGTAATTGTTTTATTTTCAAGGTATTATTTTTCTCTGGCTCCACCGGGTCAGTGCTCGGAGCTGTCGTTTTATTATGAAATTTGACCGGATTCTCACGTTGTTTCTTTGTTTGATTTCCGCTCCGGTTTGACGCACCGCCGCGTCGAGGCCGGCTCGACGCGTTGGGGCAGCGCCCACAAATAAATGTCTTGTCCCCTGAAATCAAAATTTTACAGATTCTACAAGTTGACAAAATTATCTGCCGAGCGGAAAAATCCACCGAAAAGCATACACAAAGTATCAGCCCTCTCATTTCTCTGCTCCTCTGCTCTGTGTATTCACCTAAGTCTATGTTATTCACAGGCTGCGCAGCACGCACGCACGCACACACACACCCCTCCCCCACCAGCAAGCAAATGAGCCAAGACGCAGCCTGAGCTGGAAGCTGCAGCGCTTTCTCTGTCACAACCACAAGCCGTGTTTCCCAGATTGGTTAAGCTCTCAGTGATAAGATCTTCTTAGGAGCCTCTGAAGAGCGATGTGAAAGAAGAATGTGTTTCCAAGAGTAACTCTTAGCTGAAGAAGATCTTTCACTAGCCACGTGAAAATTTATATAGGTACTACACTTATCAAAAATAATAAAATTATGTAAAGATCAATTATGAATATGCGCTCGTGGAACACAGGCAGCCTAAGAAAAATAATAGTATGAAGAAAAATAACTTTAAAGAATGATACGATCGCCATATTCGCTGTGAGGCCACACCCACAAGCAGAGATGAACTGATCTCTGCAATAAAATCATCAGCACTAAGGGATCTCCTCCTGCGGGGAGACTGGGGGTGGGGGTAGCCTAATCACTCCGCTACTGTAATGTGAAGCTGCTGATGGTTTATACAGAAAACCATCAGCAAATCCACCGCTCCCGACTCAAACAACCAATCAGAGCCAGAGGAGAATCTACGTCAACTGTCAATCATTGCTCGTGCAGACGCTTCGCAGCTCCGCTCCCCCACAAATGCTCTGTCACTGGCAGCGGAGGGGGAGGGGGAGGGACCTGGCAGTTGTGCTCATTCAAATTTTCTGGCGAAGTCCGCTCTCCTCTCCATCTTACTGACTCCAGCTTTAAGTGGGAAAACAAACCCTGGCATTCTGCGCAGGCGTCAAAGCATGCACTTGTGACACGCTCAGTTGATAGTTGTACACGCATTTTGATATGTATGGAACTTCATAACACACACAATGTCAGAGGCAGTAGAGGATATCGGATTGCTAAGTGCATGTATTTATTTTGTGCATTTTTTTGTGTTTTCCATCTAAAAATTTCAGACGGTTCATCGATATAAATCCTGAGAGGGGAACGAGAGCCAAACAAGGAAAAGTGGTGTCAAAGAAGACTGGAAGAGAAGTGCAAAAGAAGCCACACAATGTCAATCCACACGTTGCCACACTTCTGCGCAAGCTTATGGATTACAAGTGGGACTTTGTAAATTAGTCAACACGTACCCCCTCTCACACACACACACACACACACACACACACACACACACATACACATACACATAGGGAAGGAGGTGAGAAGGACAGAGGAGCAGGAAAGGGGAGAGAAAGAAGAAAGGGATGGTGGTGTGAGGAATGTTTAGTTCGTCTAAAAATGTTCTAATAGAATGTTTTATATTAAAAGGGGCGGAGGAGCAGGAAAATGGAGAGAAAGATATCTTATAATAATATCTTAATATGTTCTAATATAATGTTTTATAGTAAAAGGGACAGAGCAGCAGGAAAAGGTAGAGTGGGAAGAGAGGGAGGAGAGGGACGGCAGTGTGAGGAATGTTTTGTTGGTCTAAATATGTCCCAGCTGAAATCCCTTTTTGCATTTGTTCTAAAATGCTAGAACATTGTCTGTTCAAAAAATGTTTGGTCAGTCAAATAAAATGTTTGATACTAAATTGCATTTGCTCTGTTTTTAAGTAGCTAGATCAAATGTAGTGCTGCCATTAGATTGCTATATTGAAAGCCAAATACTGTGAATTAAATTTACAAGACAGGGCTGTAAATGGAAATGAAAATCACAGAATAGTAGTGTAATAAAAATTACAGTAATACTAGATATCAATATGAAATTGCTGTAAATGGAAATAAAAATCACAGAAAAGTGCTGTAATTAAAATTACAGTAATAGTAGATATTAACATGAAATTGCTGTAAATGGAAATGAAACTCACAGAATAGTACTGTAATAAATATTACAGTAATAAGAGATATTAACATGGAATTGCTGTAAATTGAAATGAAAATCACAGAATAGTAGTGTAATTAAAATTACAGTACTATTTTGTAAATGATATTTACAGTAATACTGCTGTAAATTTACAACAATTAGCTGGCTACTCTGCTGCCAGTAAATTACTGTAAATTTACAGTTAAATTTTTTACAGTGTGTGTGTCCCTCAATTTGACTTACCACCCCGTCACACTTACTTTTTCGGTCTATAAAAAATGTACTGTTGCTTTAAATTACATCACAAAGAGGAAGTGACATCATTTGAGACTCTGGAGGAGCCAAGTTCAAAAGCAGGCAAGTTCCCACATTATTATACATTGTTTATTTGTTGTTTTTGTATGTTGGATAGGGTCCGTCAAGCTTAACCTAACCACCCCGTCACGCAAAAATAGATCAGGAAAATGTTTTTTTGTTAAAAAATTTTCAGTATTAATGCAAAGAAAATTATATTTCAAGTTGAAATCATATATGCTAAGTTAGCTAGCTAACCACACAGTGAACTGGCAGTCATTTTAGGTTGAAATTTACCACCCTGTCACATACCACCCCGTCACATTTTTTATTGTGACGGGGTGGTATGTGAGGTGACGGGGTGGTTCTGCTTCCCATTTTAATTTGAAAATTGATTGAATTGGAGTTTAAGTGTACATGGTAAAATGTCTGCTTTGAGGAGGAAAGGTCAATGGACATCGATGTAGGATAATAACTTTATTTTCTGTTAACTTAACCCTGTTTGGTTCATCTCACTCACTCACTCTCTCACTATCTCACTCCCCCAGTAACTCTCTCACTATCTCTCTCACTATCTCACTCCCTCAGTAACTCTCTCTCTTTCTGTTGGCATTTTGAATGGTCAGTATTTGTTGTTCTTTGTTATGATGTTCTGTATTCATAAAGCCTGATTTGATATATCTTTTGGATCTTGTATCATTAAGTCATTTCCACATTTATATCCAGAATGAAAAAAAAACAAACGTTTATAATGTTAAACAAAGGCTAAAACCAACAAATCAAATAGAGACAGTGACAGCCACCCACCCCGTCACGTGAGTTACCACCTCGTCACATGAGTTACCACCCCATCACAGTGTAATTTTCTTTAAAAATGATGGAAAGGGTGTGAAATGCTTCACACGTTAATGTGGAATAGTGCTCCTATTTTGTTGACTAATTAAATAAATGTAACTTTTATTTGACAGTTTAAAGTGAAATTGTATTTTTTGTTTAAAAAGTGAGGCACTTGATAGGTCAAATTCATATTTCAAGATTAAGAATCTGAAAATTAAAAAAAAACTAATTAAATAACATGGTTTTAATTGGTAGTATCCAAAAAAGGGACATTTTACTAGTAGGAAAACATTAGATTTTTAAAAATGATTTAATGTATTACTACTCATATTGTGTGCATATTGTCCGCGACGGGGTGGTACAAGAATGACTGTCTGAATAAAATGTGTAATATTAATAAATATTTTATGCCTGAGGTGGGAAAATATGTTTTCTTGGAGGTTTAACATGTCTTTCATATTGTGGATTTCTTAAAAAAATGTTTGCCCTTTATGAAAATTTTCAAAATTGCAAAGTGGAAATGGCACCTGTTTCATAGAATGACCCAGAAGTTAGTTCAGGAAAGGAGACAGTTAAGAAAGCAGTGGAAAAAGGCTACAGTAGAAGAAAGGGAGGGAATTAATGTGTTGCAAGACGAGTTGAGAAGCAGGCTAGCAGCTCTTAGAAGAGAAAAGCATCTCAGGAAAAAGAGGAGGAAGAAGAAGTATGCAAGGACAGCTTTTTTCAGGGACCCTTTTAAGTTTGTTAAAGGATTGTTTAGCCAGGAAAAGGGAGGGCAGCTTAAAGCAGCAAGGCTAGAGGTTGAAGAATATTTAAGAAATACATATTCAGAAGAATAGGATAGGAGGTTTTCCACCGGATATCCCTCCCATAAGATTAATGTCAGGCCACCTGGTGGAAGGAAGTTCAGGAGGTGGTCAGGCATGCAAAGGCGTCGTCGGCCCCAGGGCCTAATGGAGTTCCCATACCGGGTTTATAAAAGTGCACCTGATATCCTTAGTCTGGGAGAAACAAATTATCCCAAGAGCATGGCGTAGGGCAGGGGGTGTCCTCATTCCTAAGGAGAAGAAGTCCATGGACCTTAGCCAATACCGGATGATTTCTCTCTTGAATGTAGAGGGGAAGATTTTCTTTAGAGTAATAGCGCAGAGATTAGCTAGCTACTTGGAAAGAAATAGTTTAATAGATACTATGGTGCAGAAGGCAGGAATACCAGGTTTTGCAGGGTGTTTAGAGCATACTAGCATAATCTGGCACCAGATTCAGGCAGTGAAGATTAAGAAAGGGACCTGCATGTAATTTTTTTATTTATTTACAGTTGTTAACTTAGTGAAAGCATATTTTCAGGATATTCTCCATTAGCATTTACTATGGCGATGGAAGTAATCATCAGGGCTTCCAAGTGGGTAGTTGGTGGGGAAAGATGGCTGAGCAGGGTGCATCTTCCACCAGTTAGGGCTTACATGGATGACATGACACTGGTGACCACAACAGTGCCATGTACAAAGAGGCTACTAGAAAAGGTAAATAAGAACCTCATGTGGGCCAGCGTGAAGATCAAGCTGAGTAAGTCTAGAAGCATCTCAATACGTAGAGGAAAGTTAAGTGATAGGAAGTTTGACATTGATGATGAGGAAATCCCAACAAGTAGGGAAAAGTCAGTAAAGAGCTTAGGTAGGTGGTACAATGTGGAGCTGAATGATGAGGAACAGGTGGTGAAATTTAGAAAACATGTGGCTGAAGGATTGAATACAATAGATAAATCAGAACTTCCAGGAAAGTTGAAGTTGTGGTGTTTGCAGTTTGGGCTATATCCTAGGTTAATGTGGCCTCTGTCAGTTCATGAAATTCCAATATACATTGTGGAGAGAATTGAAAGGTCAATTAGCTCCTATATTAGGAAGCGGTTGGGCGCTCCTAGGTGTCTAAGCAGTGTTGAATTGTATGGAAAAGGGATACTTCAGCTGCCAGTATCTAGTTTAACAGAGGGATTTAAATGTACCAAGGTCAGGACAGAGCTCTTGTTATCTGCGAGTAAGGACGTGGTAGTTAGGAGTGTGGTTCCAAATCCAACCAAGGGGAGGAAATGGAAGCCAAGATCCGTAGTTCAGGAGGCAGAGGCAGCTCTTAGGCATGCAGAGATTGTAAGTAATGTTCAGTTTGGCCGTGGAGGCCTGGGGCTTGGCTCAGGCAAGCTGGTATGGAAATAAGGCAGGTCCCAAAGATAAAAGAAAGCTGGTTGTGGAACAGATATGTAGACAGGAGGAGATATTATGGGGTGCAAAGGTAGTGGCCCAGGCTAAGCAGGGACAGTGGTTGAATTGGGAAAGTGTAGAGAAGAGGAAGCTTAGTTGGAGGGACCTGTGGAATATGGAGGAGAATCCTATTAGATTCCTGGTAGGGGCTACATACGATGTGTTACCAACCCCCCAGAACCTAAAACTGTGGGTAAATGGCGACCCATCATGCCCACTGTGTTCAGGTACTGCAACCTTAAAGCATATTTCCTCAGGCTGTAAAGTTAGCTTGTCACAGGGCCGGTATATGTGGCGACATAACCAGGTCTTGAAAAGTTTAGCTGCAGGCATCAAAGGGAAACGAAGACAGGCAAATTCAGAAGGTTTTAAGAATAGGAGTTTAGCAATTCAGTTTGTCCGTGAGGGGGAGAAATACAGAAGTGATAAGTTATGGCGTGTTTCAGGCAACCTGTAACTCATGTTTTTACAACCTTCTACCCGTGAAAGTGCACTGGAACGACAGTCAAACCCGTAACTTACCACCCGTGAACTCATACCAGATCGATGTACTCCCAGTTGCGTTTTCTGACGTCACACAGCCCTCTAAACCAATTACCTTACTCCTCTAAACAACAATGGCAGTCCCATGGATGTGGTGTTGATGCAGGTGATACACGGTGAGAAGTAGACATAAAATAACCCTAATGTGAATGCATTATTGGCAGCCGCTGTAACAGCTGGTTTCCAGTGCAAGAATAAATCAATACAAAATTTGTTTCCAAACACACAGATAACGTAAAATAAAAAGTATTATAGCATCTGTGACCTTATGCGCTGTGTCTCCTCCTCCGTTTCGCTGAAATGAGGAAGGAACTGGCTCCTTTGGTGACAGAAGTGATCATAAACAAACATAAACCCTGCACGGTCCGCCATGTTGCTTTGAGAGTTTGGCGTGACTTGCCTGGAATGCTATGAAGTCGTGAGTCGTGACTTAAAGTGGTGGCTCAGAAACTTGCCTGGAACGCAGCATTAGTAAGGAGGCAAGGGTGTGGCCACCTAGAAGGTGCTTGTGATTGGGAAATGCAAGTAGATTTAGGGGAAAGCTTGTTGTTCCCCAAGAAATAGTTTGTACCAATCAGAGGCCTGACATAGTGTTGTGGTCAGTGAGTCAACGGATAGTTTATTTTATTGAGCTGACAGTTCCTTGGGAAGACTCAGTGGCAGAAGCCTATGAAAGAAAAAAAGCTCAGGTAGGCAAACTTAGGAGCAGAAGCTGAGCAGCGAGGCTGGAAAACTAGGATTTGTCCAGCGGAAGTAGGGTGTAGGGAATTCATAGCAAGATCAGCTGTCTCACTCCTGGGGGAACTCGGAGTGCGGTGTTATGACTGTGGTCATTTATGTTTGTGTTCTGTGTATTTTTTGTGTACTGACAGCTCTCTCTCTTCTCCCCTTTTCTGCCGTGGAAATAAAATAATAAATAATAAAAGGGAGAAGCCATTTTAGTTGACCATCCCTTTTTCTCCTGTTTTTCAGTTAGGAGTTAGGTTAGTTTTATTGTCTTTTGTTTCCACATTTATTTGTCATGCAGGTAAGGTAGATCTTGGTTTGGTTGTTTTGTTTGTTATTTTGGCATTGCTCTCTTCCGAAGAAAAAATAAAAATAAAGCTGCTACTTTGACCTTTTGACATTTAAATTGGTTGACCTTCTTGTGAGTGACAGAGTTTGAGGAAGACAGTGAAGGAAATGTCAGATGAAGCAGCTAGATCTAGTCAGTGGATTTGGATGAGGATTTGGATGCTGCAAGGTGAGTGTGTTTGCTGATTCTGTGAGTTAATCTTTTCTATCTCCCTTAACTTTAGCTTATATTGGAGTTATGATATGTAGCGTGTGAAATAGGGTATGGTGAATGTACTAGGAAAGGTTTTATTGGCACGGCAACTACCTGTGGCTCACATAAATGGAGCCTAGGTTTGTTGAAGGTGGCAGTGCTGTTTGAGCTAAGAAAGCCATGTGTAATGTAAGGTACAGGATGTTGTTGGGTTGGTGCGGGGAGCTGGCATTAGGGGAGTGTCTCTGGGACACCAGAGATCACTGTCTAGCCTCCTGGAGGTATCATGGGACCAACTCGAAGAAACACTGGTGAAAGGAGGTTCCTACCTGATGACCCCAAAGACGTGTTAGTTATCACTGCTCATTGGTCTGTATAGTTAAGCCTTGCCATAATAGCTTATCATAGGGCTTGGGAGGTTATTCACTGAGCACTGATCCGTTATCTTGAGCACAAATTTCTTGTGTTAATTTGAACTCTGCACGTGACCCCCGAGCCAAAGATGGAGTCGCTGCGAGGTGACAGACTCTCGTTAGCAGGATATGGTTAATGCAACCACACAGTTTACAGCAGCACAGCACACACACTCTCCACACTGGGGAACAAGAGCAGCTGAGTGACTATAGCCTCTCACTCAGCTGCTAGACTGTGTAGCAAGGATATTGAACCGCTGTCGGTGTCGCTGCGGCCTCAATACCTGCCCAGAGAGTTTCCTCAGCTCTTTGTCACAGTGGTCTACATCAATCCTAAGACCAATGAGGCATGTGCAACAGAGACAATTGTGCAGGTAATCCCAAGGTTACAGTCTATGTCCCCTGACGCCCCAAACATAATCTTCGGGGACTTTAACCACTGTTCACTGAAAAAGTCCTTGCGTGATTTTTATCAATACTTCACCTGCCCCACACGTCATAATAAGACACTTGATTTGTGCTATGGGTCCATAAAAGGCACATACAAGTCCATAGCCAAGCCACCGATTGGGTCAGCTGATCACAACTCCGTGCTCCTTGTACCAGTTTATAAAACTGTCCTCAAAAGGGAGAAAACACAGACAAAGATGGTGAAAGTCTGGTGGACAACTCAATCCAGCATCTACAAGGGTGTTATGATTAGACTGACTGGGAGCCTTCTTGTTCATAATAAGCATGGCCATTTCCTTACATGGATTTTTCTTGCTCCTGCTCCTTTTAAGCTTGGACATTTTCTTGCATTGCATGTCACATTTCTCTGGCATTGCATGTTGCTATATATGCTCATATGTATCATGTATGCATGTCTATGTACCTGTTTATATCTTGCTTGGCTGTTAGTGCATGCTGCCCCCTTTGCTTGTATGTTTGCTTGCTTATGTACACAATTTATTGCATGGCGTGGGGAGCTTCTTTTTGTGTCTGTATGGATGTAACTGTGTTATGTTGTCTTGTGTTGTATTCATTGTTTATTTGTGTTAAGGACCCGTTTGAAAACGAGTTGGTGCAACTCAAGGGGTTTATCCTTCTCTTTCTAATAAAGGTAGATATATGTATTTATTGACTCTTGTGCGGACATTCATCATCTGACTGACGTTATCAGAAGTTATGTTACTTTCTGTGCAGATGTGATTATTTCTGTCAAAACTGTTAAAGTGTTCCCCATTAACAAGCCCAGGGTCACTGAGTCACTTAAAACCCTTATGAAAGAAACAGGGCCTTTCATGAGGGAAATTTATTTGAGAAAGAGAGATTACAATGTGAAATCAAATGTGAACTGAGGAGGGCTAAACTAGACTACAAGAAAAAACTAGAAAGAGACTTGAGCTCTAATAACTTAGGGTCCGTATGGGATGGGATGTACAAAATCACGGGGGCTAAAGTAAAGAGCACCAGGAGGGTGGATATAGATCATGGCACTAATTCAGACAAGCAGCTGGCTCATGAATTCAATCAATTTTATCTCAGATTTGATATTTTTACCAAAGAACTTGATATTTTACGTCAGAAATTAGCAATCACCCCCCCCCCAACACCCGTTTTTGATGAGCAAAATGTGATCAGGACTTTCCAACACTGCAAAGCTAGAAAAAGCTCAGGGCCTGATGATATAGAGGGACAACTTTTGAAATCATGTACTGAGCAGCTAGGCCCAGTGTTTTTTAATGTATTTCATTTGTCACTCATACAACAGGTAGTGTATGCAGTGTACATCCACCCAGAGATGTTTATTGTTGCCCCTGCTTTATATTTTGTATACTAACGACTGTCACAGTCAATATGACAACAGGCATATAGTGAAGTTTGCCAATGATTCAGTCATTGTGAGCTTACTGGAGGATAATGAGCCAGGCCATGGCCTAGTATTAAATGATTTTGTTGCTTGGTGTGATGATGCCTTTTTACAGCTTAACACAATCAAAACTAAAGAAATGTCAGTTGATTTCAGACAGAAATCGGCAGTCTCTACACAAACCACCATTAAGAGGGAGAAAATACAGAGGGTGGAGTCATATAAATACTTGGGAACAGTTATTGATTGTAGGTTGTGCATTGACATAAACACTTCAGTGTTGTGCAAGAAAGGTCAGCAACGCTTGCACTGTTTAAGGAAATTGAGGTCTTTTAATGTGGACAGAACCTTGATGACTATTTTTTATACAGTAAATCTTATATTCAGTCTGTGCTGTGTTTCTCAATGATATGTTGCAGAAAGCTTCACACAGAATTCCAGACTCTTCCCTAAGGTACCCATTTTAGGGTACCACAGACCAGAACCAACAGATTTAAATTTTCATTTGTGCCAGTTGCAGTTAATCTCATAAATAAGCTGCTCTTTACTTAACTGATATAGACACAGTGCACTTTCCATAATGCAATTTTACTTCAGTACTATTAACCCCCCTTTTTAACATAATGTAATGTCTGTATGTCTGTAAATCTTAGTCTTAATATTTAGGGACCTCGGCTGAAGGCAGAGGACCCTATTGTTTTTGGTGCATTTACTCTTTCTTTCTTTAGTCTTTCTTACGCTGCCTCTTTGAGGCCTAATTTACCCCCCTAAACATGCTCAAATCGTCACCAAAATTGGCACACATGTCAGGACTGGCAAAAAATTTGAGTGCCAAAATGGGCTTTCTAGCACCACCTAGACACACTCAAATGGCCGCTGCCACCCGTAGGAATGTCGTAGAAAGATCAAACCAAAACCAGCTTGTTCGTCTCATCAAGACCAAGAAATCACACCTAAACCCAACAGGAAGTGAGCTATTTGCCCTTTCAAAGTAAGATGTCATTTTTCAAAAATTCTCTCTCAAAAAATATCTATTCCTACACTGTTTATCGTATCGGCTTCAAACACACACATATGACAGGCAAACTCCTGCTGAACAGATCCTTTGAATAACTATGTCATTACTCGAACGGATTTTATGGGCTCTTAAAGGTGACGTGTCACAAAGCCTCCTGACGATCTTCACGCCACCTAGTCACACTAAAATGGCCACTGCGGCCCATAGGAATGTGGTAGAAAGATCAAACCAAAACTGGCTTGTTCGTCTCATCAAGACCTACAAATCACGCACTGACACCCCTAATCTAAATCCAACAGGAAGTGAGCTAGTGCCTCTGAAATTAACATGAGCAAATGTGGAAAGATTGTCAGCTGTGAGCTAGACATCTTAAACTTAAGCCAATGTGATCTTAAACCAAGATCACATTTATAACTCCACAAACATAAAAACCTACATGTCTGCATTTGGGATGAGGGTATCTCTCTGCTGGTATGCTCAGATTGACGATTGGACCCACGGTTTGGGAATTAAAGGGAGGAGTTTGACACATTTTAAAGCCATCTCAATTTGCCTGCTCTCACACAGCTTGTGTCTCCCTCTCAGTGACAGACTCAGGATGTTTGAAGGACAGGGGCGAAAAGGAAAAAAGGGCACCTACTGCATGACATGGGGCCCCATTGGTGCGCAAATGGCCACTGCGGCCCGTAGAACCAAAATTGGCTTGTTCATAGTATAATGTACCAATAACATTTAAATAAATAAGCCTGTGTGGACAAAAATATAGAACACTTAAAATCTACAACACAACAACAAGATACACACAAAAGTATAGTAATCTGTGTAATCAGTATTCACTGGCATGGTCTTGAGTGTGTGTGTGTGTGTGTGTGTGTGTGTGTGTGTACAAGTGTCTTACTGTATGTGAGTGAAATACTGAAGTACAGTAGTCAGTTCTAGCAGAAGAAAAAAAGAGTCTGGCTCTGCTTCTCCTTCTACTGTCAAAATCTGCTCAGTGTCACAGCTCCTGTGTGTATGTGTGTGTGTGTGTGTGTGTGTGTGTGTGTGTGTGTGTGCGCATAAGTGTAGGTGTTTGAGCATATGTGCATATTGTGTGAATTGTGTGTGTGTGACAGTCTTGAGAAGACAATGAAGGGTTTAGAAGCGTCAGGCTGTCAAAGCTCAGACAACACACACACACACACACACACACACACACACAGAAAAACAGGGGGGAGAGCTGGTCTAGTCTAGCAATATGCAGAATGACAGAAAACACATCTGCTGGGAGACAAATTTGTTTACACCTGGCCTCAGGAGAGCGTGTGCATGTTTGTGCATGTTCGTGTGTGTGTGTGTGTGTGTGTGTGTGTGTGTACAGTTGCAGTAGAGTTGACATATGGTCATGCAGATGGTGTGTGACTGTAGGGAGATGCAGTTTGTGTGTGTGTTTGTGTGACTCCTGTCCGTCAGTACATCTGGTGGGGGTTGGCAGGGCCCAAAGAACAAAGCGTGTGTGTGTTTGTGTTCTTGCTCTTGTGTCTTTGTAAGGACAAACAGCTGCACTGTGAGGACACTTTGAACTCTCTTAACTTTCTTATTTCATTGTTAAAGTTTGACTTTCAGATTTAATTTGAGTAACATGATGGTTGATGTTTGGCTGTGGGGCTGGGTGAGGTTCCCACAGGTCTACATTTCATCAGGACATGTCCTGATGAAGGTCCATGCTTGACCAAAACGTTGACGAATAAATAAAGCAGAGTAAAAGTGAGTGCAGGGGTCATCTTTTCTTTAAAAGTACAAGTCCAAGGGGATCAACTCCCAGCACCACACAAAAAAAAACAGTGAGAATGTGCATGTTAATTGAACTTTGAATATTTTGTTCACCCAAACAATCAATATTCCTATTATTACTATTTGACTGGTCATCAGTTACTTGAATGCGCTGTCATCCATCATTGTGACTTCTGACAGCTGTTAATCAGCTGTTATTGAGCTGTCATCTTTTTGCAGCTCAGTTAATGTGACAAATTTTCAGCTGTGCACAGGATTGTGGGTCAGAATAGCAAAAAAACCATGCTGGCTTTCATACTGCAAAATCGGACTGGATGTAGTCGAACATCCTGGTATTTTTGGCATACTGCAATTACTAAATCTTTTTCTGGCATACTATGTAGTATGGTAGTATGGGCATTGGAATGCACAGTGGGTGTTTCTCAAAAGGTCCTCCGGACTTGGATCTGTCACCGGACTTTTTATTTTTTTCGCCGTCGCTCGGTTCGCCCCTTTTCATATCGCTTCATCGCTCAGTTGCAATCGCTCGTCAATGTGGCAGAAATCAACAGACTTGCTTTTTCGCTTTGATGACGTCATTGGGGTGGGGGGGGGCTTGATTGTCATGACATGTCAGCTTCATTAAAAGTATAACTGCAAATTAAATGCAACAATAGATGTAAAAACACACACACACAGACATTCTGGCAACAATTAAATCGTAGGCAACTGGACTTTGATTTTGTCTAGAAGACGTTTCGCCTCTTATCCAAGCGGCTTCATCAGTTCTCAACGCATCGGTCTGACTAGTCCTCACTAGTCTGAAGTGACACAGAACACACAGTGACTGGGCCGTCAGACTAGTGAGGACTAGTCAGACCGATGCATTGAGAACTGATGAAGCCGCTTGGATAAGAGGCGAAACGTCTTCTAGACAAAATCAAAGTCCAGTTGCCTACGATTTAATTGTTGCCAGAATGGAATTGTCCTGGATAAATGAGAATATCCACAGACACACACACAGACACAATGCATCTGAACATTTATACCTCCGACCGCAGCAGCGGCTGAAAATTATACATTTTGATACATAGCTACAGGTATACATATTGCAAAACTCTGTAAAAGTACACCAAAGCATACATTTTTGTTTCCAAATATTTATTTGAAAATGAAACCATTCATACGGTCAATAAAAAAACATTTTGTTAATAATAAAAAAACAAATGTAATCTCAACAGTGACCGCGCCAGCCGCGTGTGTGCGTGCGTGCATGTGTGTGTGTGTGTGTTAGTTTGTCAGAGAGGAGGAGTATCAATAAAAAAAAAAAGTTTCCACTAATTATTTCGGTGTTTATTTCTTTTATTCTTAAGGTTTTTTTCATTAAAATGCGTAATATAGCCAACAATATTATAGACCAAAATTAATCTAATTTATTATTGTAGAATGTATTTAGCAAATCACCACTCTCAACTGGAGACACGGTGCAGCAGCAGCAAAAAAAAAAGGCATTATAAAAAGCCGACAAATAGTGTTAATTAATTGACATGAGACACTGGAGAGGTTGTCAGTCCTATTCTATAGTCTGTAATACTTTTTTTATTTTATCATAACTTCTCGGAAATGACTCAAAAATGCATTCATTGTGTGCTTCTGAGCAGTGAAGTTACATATGATGGTCTGGCAGATTGTTGCGGTGCTTGGAGGCAGTTGACAGTGACCGTTTTGTCAGTAGCCATTTTTCTTCCTACCAATAACCTATGGTTGAGGCAGCTCCAGCTCCAACTCCGCTCACATGCTCTGACTCAGGCATCAGAGCCTCTGAGCTACAGCAGTCTCAGATGATGGTGAATGTTTGGATAGTGTTTTCAATGTTTCTAGATTTTCTGTTTTAAGATTGTTGAATAGGCTTCATAGTACAGAGGCCTGAGGCCTGTACTACAAAGCCAGTTCAACTTACCCAGGACATCTTCTCATTTTTTGGTTTGACTAACCCTAGTCTCGCCACCAGACAATCAGAGATCTTCACATTCTGATAGTCTGGGGACACTCCTTGCTAAAATGTGTTTAACACACCGGAGAAAATGGCCAGCAACAAAGCAACGCCTCTTGCATTTTTGAAAAGGACACGCCCTCCCGGAAATGTGCACTCCCCCTTTTCTCGTCTGCAACGAAACAAACACACAGAGAGCTTGAAAATGGATGCCGACAGATTTAACTCCGTTTTATCAAACGTGTGCTCAGTCCACAAGATTGTGGAAATGAAGGACTTACAGCTACTTTGTTTAAAACTTTAAATGCAGTCAGACTATGTTTACGAGCACAAGAGTTCAGCGAGCCACCGAAGGACCACCCTGCGGATTTATTATTGGTTCTGCAACGTAGGGAGTTCTTTTAAACTCTGAAATTGTATCCGCCCATCTAAACACAAAATCAGGGAGAAAGACATCGGTCTTTAGTTAAGCAAAGTGTCTAAAGACTGACTTGTGAGTCTAGACTAACCCTAATTTTATCTTAACCTAACATTGTCTGTCTGGATAACCACTACAAAGCTGGTTATTAACTAGTTCAGTCAACTCTGGGTTTTCCTATCCAGCCACAAGCACATTCATGTAAAAGGGGTGGGGTTGTTAATTGCAAGCTTTATCATCAGAACCATGAATGAAGTAGGCTCCTTCATATGATATGTGATATGTGATGGCTTAGTGAATAGAGCAGGTGCCCCATGTACAAGGCTATTGCCACAGCGGCCAGGGTTTGACCCTGGCTCCTTGCTGCATGTCATTCCCTCTCTCTCCCCCTGTCACGCTTAGCTGTCCTGTCAATTAAAAGCAAAAATGCCCAAATAAATGGACAATCTTGAAACGTTGAAAACTCTTTCTAAAAATGCACCATCATTTGAGTCTTAAATCACGTGCAGGAGAAGAGTATTTTTGCTGTTTAGTTGGGTGATTTTAATACTACTCTGAACATGTCACATGAAACACTTAAAAGTAACACCAGACTGTTTCTGCTAAAGGGTGGAAAAGTAATTAATGATAGTGATGGTGAGATGAAGCCTCATGAAGCATTGAAGCTTTCCAGCAAATTGGTTCAGAAATAGGTTAATTTCTCAAGGCTTCATGTGCACATGAAACCACCTGCTGGCCAAAGTGTGTAAAACAGGCAGCTGTGATCTTAACCATGTATTCTGTGATACACGGTAGTTTGTGTCAATAACAGCTGTTGCGAATGACTATTATAATAATAATAATAATAAAATATAATAAAATATAATAAAAATGTATGACCATATAACTTTCTTTTTATCAATATAGTGTAATTTCTAGTGAGTAGGCCAATATTATGACTATAGGCTACTGTATGAAATACATGTATAATAAACTGTTATTGTTGTGTGAATGCATCCTATGTGTATAAACCAATCATTTGGCCACAAATTGTATTGTGGTGTAGTGTCAAATAATATAATAATGGCAAAAGGGGTAATATTCGTGTTCTGTGTCACCTCTGTCAAAACCTCACACCAAGATCTGAACCGCTTCTCGAACCAGTCACGTGGTACAGCCGGGCAGTGAGGCTTCAGACGTCATGAATGACGTCACTCGTCTGAAACGATACAAGCCTCGATACGTGCATCGCGGAAACACTTCCTGGATTACTCGACACACTCTTCGAAGCATCAGCACAGCACGTAACATCACTAATACACGGTATTTTGTGTCAGTGGCTGTTGGGAATGACTATTAATAATGATAATAATAACAATAATAATAATAATATTAATAATAATAATAGAATATAAAATAAAATATATGACCATATAACTTTCTTTTTATCAATATGGTGTATTTTCTAGTGAGTATATTATGACTATACTGTATCAGATACATGTATGATAAACTGTTATTGTTTTGTGAATGCATCCTATGTGTATAAACCAATAACTTGGCCAAAAATTGTATTGTGGTGTAGTACCATATAATATAATAATGGCAAAAGGGGTAATATTCGTGTTCTGTGTCACTTCTGTCAAAACCTCGCACCAAGATCTGAACCGCTTCCCGAACCAGTCACATGGTACAGCCGGGCAGCGAGGCTTCGGACATCACCAATGACGTCACTCGTCTGAAACGATACAAGCCTCGATACACGCATCGGCGAAACACTTCCTGGATTACTCGACATGCGCTTCGAAGCATCGGCACAGCACGCAACATCACCAGTAAATGACTTATGAGGTCTATCTGACCGAAATGTTACATTTATAATAAGGGGAGCTAGTTACCAATGTGTGGATTATTCTACTAATAAAATATTATCTGTTTTATCCTAGTTCTCATCACACAGGTGTCTCATGTTATTTTGAGCTGCAGTGATAGAATCAGAGTGTAAAAGTAGTGCCACTGTCAGCAGTCACTGCAGACTAAAATAAATGTAATAATTTCAAATAGTGCTAATATCATGTGTTTAGTGTTGTAAATGATCTCTGTGTTTGTTAGAAGCTGTGTTTTAAAACCAGTGGATATAGAGCCCTGGAAATATTAAATGATTCAGCTGACCCATAACAGTATATTGAATTCTCTTTTTCACCTGTTACTCCTGATACCCTGAAGTTAACCTGCTCCAGAGCAGGTTAGCTGTTCAGCATAAGTTGCCACAGTGTTTTATCCCATTAAAAAGAGAACCAGCTTTGTAGTACTGAAAACCCAGAGTCAACCCCAAAGTTACCTCGCTAACTTCAAATCCTGCTTCATAGTACAGGCCTCAGGCCTCAGATCTGATGGGCTGTGCTGCTCTGAAACAGCTGACCGTGCCAACATGATGATGTAATCTTCTGAAATCTGTTCTCCTCATACAAATGAATTATGCTTTCACCTGCAGGATATTCCAATGTCTTTACTGTGGCTATTTATGTAAGTCCTGCCGAGCTCCGCTGGCGCAAGTTTCATTGATAAGGCCCCACCTTCACTTCCAGCAAATCGTGTGCAAAGTATTGTGGGGATTTAATACCCACTGAGGATAATGACATGCATTCTTGGAATTTCTCTGAAAGAAGGACTCAATCCTCTATAAAATTTGGAAGGATCCTTGACATTGGAACAGTCTCATGTCTCATGTTATGTTGAGCTGCAGTAATGAAATCAGAGTCTAAAAGTAACGCCACTGTCAGCAGTCACTGTGGACTAAAGTTAACTTAATAATTTCAAATCCTGCTAAAATCATGGGTTTAGTGTGTAAACGATCTCTCCATTTGTTGAAAGCTCTGTTTTAAAACCAGTGGAAATAGAGCCTTGGAAATATTAAATGATTCTACTCACGTATAACAGCATAGACTCCTCTTTTCAACCTGTCTCCTGACTTTAATTCATATTTTTTCTTCAGTGATCTGATTGGTCAGATTTTGGGATGGTGACAGGCTGGTTAACTCCAGGGTATCGGATCATTGTAATTTGGTTTTCATCCACATCCATACATTTTACCAAAGCTCTAGTCCTGGGGCCTGTACTACGAAGCAGGATTTGAATTTAGCGAGGTAACCTCAGGGTTAACTCTGGGTTTCCAGTACTACGAAGCCAGTTCTAATTTTACTGGGATAAATCACTGTGGCAACTTATGTTGACCAGCTAAACTGCTCCGAAGCACGTTATTCTTCAGGAAAACGGATCACAGACTGTCAACATCCCAAAATCTGACCAATCAGATCACTGAGGAAAAAGTATCCATGAATGAAAGTCTGGAGTGACAGGTAAAAAAGAGGAGCCATTATGTTGTTTTAGGTCAGTAGAATCATTTACTATTTCCAGGGCTCTATTTCCACCGATTTTAAAACAGAGCTTCTATTCTAACAAATGGGGAGATCATTTACAACACTAAATACATGATTTTAGCACTATTTGAAATTATGAAACTTATGAAAGTTCATTTTAGTCCGCAGTGACTGCTGACAGTGGTGCTACTTTTACAACTGCAGCTAAAAATAACACGAGACACCTGTGTGATGAAAACTAGGATTAAACAGATAATATTTTATCAGTAAAATAATCCACACACTGTTAATTGGCTCTTGTTATTATAAATGTAACATTTCAGTCAGATAGACCTCATCAGTCCCCCGCTGAAGGGTTTTTTTTGGGGGGAGTTTTTCCTTATAAAGTGTGAGGGTCCAAAGGACAGAGGGATGTCGTATGCTGTGAAGCCCTCTGGGGCAAATTGTTATTTGTGATATTGGGCTTTATAAATAAAATTGAATTGAACTGAACTGAATCAGTCATTAACTACTTTTCCACCCTTTACCTCAGCAGCAGAAACAGTCTGGTGTTTACTTGAACGTGTTTTATGTGACATGTTCAGAGGAGTTTCATCTTCATCCTACTAAACATCAAAAAATACTCTATACTAATGTCTCATAGGCCCATGGCAATAGCGATAGTGATATGTAGTGATGTTACGTGCTTTACAGATGCTTCGAAGTGTGTGTCGAGTAATCCAGGAAGTGTTTCCACGATGCGCATATCAAGGCTTGTATCGCTTCGGACGAGTGATGTCATTGATGACGTCCAAAGCCTTGCTGCCCGGCTGTACCACGTGACTGGTTCTAGAGCTGGGTTGAAAAAATCAATTTAATCGGTTCAAATTGATTTTCTCTTAAATGGCACAAAATCGATTAATTAATTAAAAAATCGATCTTTTACTATAACTATTTTCCTCCATGGACGTGTTGTACAGCCAGTAGCAGACTGCAGCAGCCTGCAGTACTGTCAACCCAGGTAGTCTCGCAAGCTCAGCATTTAGCCCCTGAGGTCATGGCGAGAGATCTCGCGAGACGGCCGGACACTGAATAATAATGTATGAATGTTTATTAAATGCACATTAGTTTCACAGAAAAGATTAAGAAATACCACTAAGCATCAGCACACTGCTAACTGTAGCCTCAGTTTGTATCTCATACAGAGTTAATAATAATAATAATTATAATAATAATAATAATACATTTTATTTATAATGCCCTTTTCATCAAAAGATCTGAAGGTGCTACAAGTTAAAAACAAAGAAAGATAAAAAAAAAAGGAATGGAAGAGAATAAAAACAAGATGAGCAGTTATTTAAAAGGATTTAAACAAAAACATCTAAGAGGGACCAAAAGCTTTGCTAAAAAGAAATGTCTTAAGACCTTTTTTAAAACAGTCAGTGGATTGTGGTGCCCTCAAGGTGTCAGGGAGGGCATTCCACAGACATGGGGCAGCAACACAGAAGACCCTATCTCCCATGGTCCTGAGTCTGGTTCTGGGTATTTGGAGGAGGTTTGAGTGAGTGGAGCAGAGGGAGCATGTTGTGTTTTGTGGGCTGAGAAGTTCTTTCAGGTAGGGGGGGCATGTCCATGGATACATTGGCCTGTGAGGAGGGAAACCTTATACTCAATCCTGATGGAGACGGGAAGCCAATGGAGTGAGTAGAGAATGGGGGTGATGTGCTCATGTTTCCGCACTCTCATCAGGATCCTAGCTGCAGAGTTTTGAATGTATTGAAGCCTCTGCAGGCTCTTGCTAGGAATCCCAATGAGAAGTGCGTTACAGTAATCCAGTCTGGAGGAAATAAAGGCATGAACCAGCTTTTCAGCATCTGAGAGGGAGAGAATGGGGCGGAGTTTGGCAA
Source organism: Epinephelus fuscoguttatus (assembly GCF_011397635.1). NCBI lineage: Eukaryota > Metazoa > Chordata > Actinopteri > Perciformes > Serranidae > Epinephelus > Epinephelus fuscoguttatus. The sequence goes on along the minus strand of NC_064768.1, from coordinate 3,830,259 downwards.
TGTTATGGAGGTGCAGTGTTACCAGGTGGGAAATGTAGGATTATCGTACCAGAGACTCAAAATTATCGTATTTCGAGGGAAATTATCGTACATCCGTCATAACCAAAATAACAATCCTACCGATGCGATATAGGCAAATATTGTCACTCTAGTGTTTACTTTTTTGGTTTACTTTTTTTCCATCTTCCTTGCTTCTGTTTTTCCTCTTCTTCTTCTTCTTCTTCTTCTTCTTCTGTTTTGAATCCTATTCTCGCTCGCTGACGGGTCCTAGTACCTCGTGGGGCAGGTACAGCTGACCATTCAGCCAATCGTGCTCATTGTTCAGAGACAAACGTCACCCGTATCTCATACTAAGCAAAGTGCAATTGGCTGGAAACATGTCACATGGGAACAGATGCCTTCAGCGCCCACAAAAAAAAAAAAAAACTCTGGCATACTGATTACAACCACACATTCATGAAATGGTCAAATTATCGTACATTTGGCCTTTTTGGGGATTATTGATCGTACATCGTACAGAGGGCCAAATTATCATACAAATACGATAATTATCGTACACCTGGCAACGCTGCGGAGGTGGTAGAAGGAGGTCTTGCAGAGGTGGTTGATATGGGATTCAAAGGTGAGCTGGGGGTCCATTTTTACACCAAGATTTGTGACTTTTGATGAAAGGGGGGGGCGGCACGGTGGTGTGGTGGTTAGCACTCTCGCCTCACAGCAAGAGGGTTGCCGGTTCGACTTCTGTGCGGAGTTTGCATGTTCTCCCTGTGTCAGCGTGGGTTCTCTCCGGGCACTCCGGCTTCCTCCCACAGTCCAAAGACATGCAGATTGGGGACTAGGTTAATTGATAACTCTAAATTGTCCATAGGTGTGAATGTGAGCGTGAATGGTTGTTTGTCTCCATGTGTCAGCCCTGCGATAGTCTGGCGACCTGATTTGGTCAAACGGAGAGCTGCTGGTAAAGTTAACTTAGCGTTAGCAAGCGTGATAAAAGACGGCAGAGAGGCGACATTGTGCAAATAAACCAAATATTTATTATTTTTCTGTAGCAGTAAACACATGGGCCGATAACAAATGTGTTAACTAACTATGCTAAAGCTTTACAAGCTATTCAGGGCTGCCGACGATAATGTTAACATGACAAACAGCAAGGCTAACGTTACGGCTAACAAGCTAACGTACTGACACTCCTCAGACACACACACACACACACACACACACACACACACACACACACACACACACACATACCGGACAGCCTCTCAGTCCTTCCTTAGCCGCTAACGTTAGCTCATGTACAACACAGGTACCACACAGAAACTTTTATAAAGGGTCATAATGTGCTTCTAGTGACTGTCAAATCGCCAGTGAAGTTGTTTACACAGACACGGAGAGCAGTGTGCCTGCTCTCATGGGACGAAGATCCTCTGAGAAGAAAGACAGTTCACTCTGCTCTGCCGCCAGGAACAAACTGGGAGGCAAAGAGTGCTGCAGGGTTCACCTACAGTACAGGCCAAAAGTTTGGACACACCTTCTCATTCAATGCGTTTTCTTTATTTTCATGACTATTTACATTGTAGATTCTCACTGAAGGCATCAAAACTATGAATGAACACATGTGGAGTTATGTACTTAACAAAAAAAGGTGAAATAACTGAAAACATGTTTTATATTCTAGTTTCTTCAAAATAGCCACCCTTTGCTCTGATTACTGCTTTGCACACTCTTGGCATTCTCTCCATGAGCTTCAAGAGGTAGTCACCTGAAATGGTTTTCCAACAGTCTTGAAGGAGTTCCCAGAGGTGTTTAGCACTTGTTGGCCCCTTTGCCTTCACTCTGCGGTCCAGCTCACCCCAAACCATCTCCATTGGGTTCAGGTCCGGTGACTGTGGAGGCCAGGTCATCTGCCGCAGCACTCCATCACTCTCCTTCTTGGTCAAATAGCCCTTACACAGCCTGGAGGTGTGTTTGGGGTCATTGTCCTGTTGAAAAATAAATGATCGTCCAACTAAACGCAAACCGGATGGGGTGGCATGTCGCTGCAGGATGCTGTGGTAGCCATGCTGGTTCAGTGTGCCTTCAATTTTGAATAACTCCCCAACAGTGTCACCAGCAAAACACCCCCACACCATCACACCTCCTCCTCCATGCTTCACAGTGGGAACCAGGCATGTGGAATCCATCCGTTCACCTTTTCTGCGTCTCACAAAGACACGGCGGTTGGAACCAAAGATCTCAAATTTGGACTCATCAGACCAAAGCACAGATTTCCACTGGTCTAATGTCCATTCCTTGTGTTTCTTGGCCCAAACAAATCTCTTCTGCTTGTTACCTCTCCTTAGCAGTGGTTTCCTAGCAGCTATTTGACCATGAAGGCCTGATTCGCGCAGTCTCCTCTTAACAGTTGTTCTAGAGATGGGTCTGCTGCTAGAACTCTGTGTGGCATTCATCTGGTCTCTGATCTGAGCTGCTGTTAACTTGCGATTTCTGAGGCTGGTGACTCGGATGAACTTATCCTCAGAAGCAGAGGTGACTCCTTTCCTGGGTCGGTCCTCATGTGTGCCAGTTTCGTTGTAGCGCTTGATGGTTTTTGCGACTCCACTTGGGGACACATTTAAAGTTTTTGCAATTTTCCGGACTGACTGACCTTCATTTCTTAAAGTAATGATGGCCACTCGTTTTTCTTTAGTTAGCTGATTGGTTCTTGCCATAATATGAATTTTAACAGTTGTCCAATAGGGCTGTCGGCTGTGTATTAACCTGACTTCTGCACAACACAACTGATGGTCCCAACCCCATTGATAAAGCAAGAAATTCCACTAATTAACCCTGATAAGGCACACCTGTGAAGTGGAAACCATTTCAGGTGACTACCTCTTGAAGCTCATGGAGAGAATGCCAAGAGTGTGCAAAACAGTAATCAGAGCAAAGGGTGGCTATTTTGAAGAAACTAGAATATAAAACATATTTTCAGTTATTTCACCTTTTTTTGTTAAGTACATAACTCCACATGTGTTCATTCATAGTTTTGATGCCTTCAGTGAGAATCTACAATGTAAATAGTCATCAAAATAAAGAAAACGCATTGAATGAGAAGGTGTGTCCAAACTTTTGGCCTGTACTGTACGTATATTGTTTCTCTTCTGATACAGTCAATGTGTGCATCACAACCACTGTAGTGTATTGCACAAAAGCTTTATAAGACAGTTACAGGCAGCAAATTTGTGGATGTCCTTTGTTTACATTTTTTGTAGCCACTTCATTTAAATTGTCTGCCTTGTGATTAGATTTAATTTAAAATCTTTATTTTGTATGTGTTGGTCAGGTAATGTTAAATAAAAGTACATGATGATTAATGTTCTGCTTTGGGGTAAATTCTTAATGTAAACAGTATTTTTAATAGTAATGCACCAGGTCAGAGGGTTCCTTGTTAAATATACTTCGTTGGTTCTCAGAAAATATCTTAATATCCAAGCAAATTTTGTATCATAATTGAAATATACATGACTGAATCGATATTGAACTGAATCGAATCGAATCGTGAATCGGATTGAACTGAGACCTGGGAAATCGAATCGAATTGATCTGGAAAATCTGAATCGATACCCAGCCCTAACTGGTTCGGGAAGCGGTTCAGATCTTGGTGCAAGGTTTGCACAGAAGTGACACAGAACACGAATATTACACCTTTTGCCATTATTATATTATTTGACACTGCACCACAATACAATTTTTGTCCAAATGATTGGTTTATACACATAGGATGCATTCACAAAACAATTACAGTTTATCAAACATGTATTTGATACAGTATAGTCATAATATATTCACTAGAAAATACACTATATTGATAAAAAGAAAGTTATATGGTCATATATTCATTATATTATTATTATTATTATTATTAATAGTCATTCCCATCACCCGTTACTGACACAATATACAGTGTATCACAGAATACATGGTTAAGATCACAGCTGCCTGTCAAGCAGCCTACTTCATTCATGGTTCTGATGATGACGCTCGCAATTAACAGCCCCCTTTTACATGAATGCACTGAGGCCTGTACTACGAAGCAGGATTTGAAATTAGCAAGGTAACCTCAGGGTTAACTCTGGGTTTTCACTACTACAAAACTGGTTCTCTTTTTAGTGGGATAAATCACTGTGGCAACTTATGCTGGACAGTTAACCTGCTCTGGAGCAGGTTAACTTCAGGGTATAGGATCACAGGCTGTCAACACCCCGACCTCTGACCAATCAGATCACTGAAGAAAAAAGTATCCATGAATTAAAGTCAGGAGTGACGGGTAAAAAAGAGGAGCTATGCTGTTATAGGTCAGTAGAATCATTTCATTGTTTCAGGGTTCTATTTCCACTGGTTTTAAAACAGAGCTTCTAACAAATGGAGAGATCGTTTACAACACTAAACACATGATTTTAGCAGGATTTGAAATTATTAAGTTTATTAGTAAGCTAGCTTCGTAGTACAGGCCTCTGATGTATTTAGTCTGTGTGTTTTCTCTGTTTCAGTATCTGATCGCTGTTTACTGCTGGTGTTCTTTAACCCTCGTGTTCCTTGTGAAATCCTGTTTTTGTCCTAGTTTACTGAAATACATGTACCCGCTAACAGCCCTATTTCAGAAAGCAGGCCCAACAAACTCTGAGCCTAGTCCTGATCTCCTGGTTGACTGAGCCTGAACTGAGAAACTCTGAGTTTTCGGTTCCAGAACAGCTGATTGGAATCAATTCAATCAACTCTGAGTATGTTCAGCCTGAGAGAGGCGCATTCACAGCGAGCACCAAAAGACATCATCAGTGGAGTGCAGATAACATGATTCTCAGTGGCAGAAAGCAGAAAGACACTTGTTTTATCCCAACTGAATCAGAGATTTTAATGAGCACGAATGAAGACATGAAAAAAAATCTATTACGGTAGCTGCAGCTGCAGCTAAACAACGTGAAGTGTGATGGGGAAAGTGTGTTAATAGATAACGTCAACGTTTGTAATGTGGTGCATTAATGCCTGTCTGATAGACAGAAAATATAGAAACATTACACAGAGTTCATTTATTTTAATATAATTTGCTATATCCCCTTATTCAGCTGTAATCTGATGGAGCCCAAAGACACTGGACAGCAACTCAAAATCAAACACAAAGTTTTGTACAAACTGGTAAAGGTTTTGCTTATACTTTCTTCATTCTGTTAATATAAGGCTGAGGTTAAGTGAATAGCTGAATTGCTGTGAAATAACTTCTGATTCACGTAATCTCCTTTATTCTCAGATGGAGCTATGATGGGATGTTGAGTCCCATAAATGAGCCAAATACACTGCAGAATCTTTAAATATATGAAAAGTTTTCATGAATCATTGCATCATGTATCTGCATAGATTCATTTCTTATTAACACTGACAAACATGCAGTTCTGTGGAATTCCTCTTTTTTTATAGATTATTTCTTGGGCTTTTGTTGCCTTTAATGGCAAAACATAATTAAAAAAGCATAACGTTAAGGGGGAGAGAGGGAACATCATGCGTGAGAGGCTGCACACTGGGTTTGAACACGCGGCCACTGCATTACGGACTGAGCGTTGGATCGCAGGGCATCCGCTCCATCCACTAAGCCAACTGTTGCGTCATCTATATTGCTTCACGTTACCCTGTGTCAGTTGCATTTGAACACACTACAAAGACTACATCCAATGGCCAAGTAGCACGTATGTTCTGCGCCTGCATGAGAGGAAAAAACGCAAAAACAGAAACCAGAAGTCCGAGGAATGCATGAGATAAATAAAGTAGCGGAGTGAGAGAGTGGTACATCCTGTCAACCGAGGGGTCTCCTATCTGTACAGCCATCTAGACGGTCCCGGTGTTTCCTCCGCAGGCTCCACTTCACTCAGCTGCCCGACAAACCCGCTGCTTCTTCCCACTTTAACCTGAATAACAAACCGGGGCTCGGTGTTCCCGTTGGATCCAAACAGAGAGCCGGGGCTAGCTGGGAGGCTAGCAGAGGCTAACTGGCTGTGCTACCCTCCGGTCATGCTGCGGCTAACGCTCCGCTAGCCTCACAGCTAGCCCCGGTTTGTTATTCAGGTTATAGTGGGAAGAGGCAGCGGGTCTGTCAGGCAGCTGAGTGAAGTGGAGCCTGAGGAGGAAGCACTGGTTAGCCCTGGTTTCACTACATGCAGATTTACTCCCTACAGGGGCGAGGAAATAAAACCTGAACAGCCAATCAGAGTGATCTCTCTCACCGACAAACTCCACCACAGATTCAACATGCTCAGTCGGCTGAAAAGCCGCTGACGCCGAAGTGCCGATGGTGTGGGACACACCACAAAAACTAGGGTGACAGACGCTCACCGACGGCCCAACTTTGGTCGACGGCCAACCGTCAGCTTGGTGTGTCAGGGCCTTAAGAGCTGGCCAACACAGCTGGTTAGCAGAATGATATGCATCGAAAATGTTTGATTAGGAAGTGAATCTCTACTTTTTAAACATTTATTTACTCATGGATGGGCATTGGAGACATGAAAGACAATATTAATCAATGGCAAATTAATTAATAATGACACTGATATGAAAATTAATAAGATGCAGCTAAATGAGAATGAAACAACCAACAACCGCCTACCACCAGTTATATGCAGTTGCCTACCATAAGCTGTTAAGGTTTTAGAGATCATTGAGCTTTGATAATTGGCTTGGCCTGTGAAGGCTCTGCGGCTCGATGCCATGAATGCTATGCTTAACCTGCAAAGGCCAGGATAGCTACTTGCCCTAAGTTGCCAAACTGAAATAAACAAGCCATGATAAATCAATGAAGTTGGTATGATCTTGGGATGATGCTTAGCCTGCAAAGGCTATAAGGCTCAATACCATTAATGCGATGCTTAGCCTGCAAGGCTGTGCGACTCAATGCCGTTTATGCTATGGATTTGCTTAAACCCATTTGATATGCTTTAACTTGCGATGGCTAGTGGTTAGCTATGACCTGAATAGATAATGAGCTCGTACAGGATGACATGAATGAAAGATTTAGATTAGGCAGTGGGTCTTGATTATCTAAAACCCTTTCAACATTTCATTAATTTATAAATCGGCATGGAAGACCTGGATCCACTGGTAATGAATTTGCCAGAAGATGTCAGCACTGACTTGAGAATTACTGAGTGGGCACAGCTATATGATGAACTGAATGAACCGCAACCACTTGCCAACAGCTATTTGCAATTGCTTACCATAAGATAAAATGGCTTACAGATTGTTGCGCTTCGATGATTGCAGTGGCAACAGGATGCACTTACAGTAGGAGCCACTCAAAAGTTCCCCCGTTTCCATGACTGAATCTCGGCAGGTCTGCAGCAGGTCCGTGGCAGATCCGTGATGGCTCCGTGCAAGCCTGCCGCCTGCTCCGTGGAGTTAATTTAATCCCCCGCGATGATGTAGGGAATGCAGCCCTGACTTGTAACACCCCTAGAGACCTGTGTGAAAACCAGTTGCAGTGCTTATCACCAAAATACTGTAATATCTAATATTACTAATAACTAGGTCAAATTACATAATTACAAATTACATACTGTATGCAACCCATATTTTTTAAAATAATATTACCATGTGAAAAGCCAAGAGGACGCTCTCTTTTTATCTTTCAAAAACTTGTCCCTGTGTTTCCAGTTAATTAGGCTACCCCAGTGTAATTAAACTCCATCTTATTTACCGTGCTTTGTGTGACTTTTTTGCTGTGTTATCATGATTCAAACTGAGGTATTTGGAGAAGATCCAAGAAATAAATAACATTGATCCGTACAGGCTACCTGCAGCTGGAGCAGGGAGACGCGTTGCCACCCTGCACCACATGCAGTTGGTTCACTACTTAGTTTTCTGCATTAGCTTCTATGCAGGAATTTAAAAGCCTGAAATCACTGGACAGTCCCACTAAGACATGGTATAATGGTTATGTGTGTTCTGTGCGTAAAAGGCAACCATGGACCACACTTTGCCATGATGACACACACACACTCACTCACTCAGGCTTGGGGTGTGTCACGGCTAGTAAAAATGTTTGTAGAAAGAGTGTCCCTGGTACTCTGGATAATCCACAGACCTCACTGTCAAGATTTTTTGTCATAGGGACTTCAGCTGAAAGCACTTAAGGAAAACTAATAACACCAGGTCACTGTTTCTGAAAAGATGTGTTGCTTTTGAATCTGTTAAATCTGTTAATTGTAAATGCCTTCCACCGTATTGGAGGGTGGAGGCATCAATATCAGATATCTCAAAATAAATCCAAAATGATCTGCATGGCGAGATAGCCGTGCATCAGCCAGGACGCGCATCTCTACTGTAGCCTCCTGCTCAGACGCATGCGGCATATATTTTCCTCTCTGCACAGAGATGCATTTATTTATAACCACGTTTTATAGTGAGCAGCATATAGCCTACATGTCCTCTACAAATCCCGACCAAATTTGGATGAACGAGTCACATGCAATCTGACAGGAAACGAAGGCTGTTTATTTTTACAATATCAGAATAATTAATAAAGCTACAAAACGAAAAATCACAAAATCATCGAAAAACTCCATATAGCCTTAAACAGCTCAGGGCCGAATTCACAAAAGGATTGTGTGGTTTTTGCGGGCGCTAAACCGGTGAAAATGGAGCAAACAGATCCCATCTAATTCACAAAGCACACGCAGAGGGTGACATGCTCCACTAACTGTGCTGCCAAGCAGATTGTGTCTCAGTGCTCTGGTGTCATTAAAACAGCAAATATATTCCTCTGCTATAATTTCCCACCATAATAATAATAATAATACTAATAATAATAATAATAATAACATGATAGTTCGGCTTTACTAGACATTTGATATAACCAGTAGATCTATCTTTTACGACTCCGCAAAAAACCTACCATCCCAAAAACGCTGTTGTTGGGAATCAACATATATTTACCTCACACGGTGGCACCAAATATGTTGGGAATCAACATATATTTGCCTCACACGGTGGCACCAAATACGTTGGGAATCAACATATATTTACCTCACACGGTGGCACCAAATATGTTGGGAATCAACATATATTTGCCTCACACAGTGGCACCAAATATGTTGGGAATCAACATATATTTACCTCACAAACCTTCACAGGCCAACACATATGTGTTGGGATCAACACATTAGGCTTCACACAGAGGCACCAAATATGTTGGGGTTTAATTGGCTATCGGAAATAATTAATAATTATTATTAATAATTAATAATTATGTTAAATAATGTGACTTAATTAACATTAAATCACCTTGTGGGGCACCATTCCCATAAAGGGAAAAATGATAGCCAGTTAAAGATATCAGTCTCATAAAATAGGCTAAACTATTAATTTGGAGTTTGATTAATAATTAAATTAATGACAACAATCAAAATTAAGAATAACGCCTGAAGGATTTTGGAGTTCTTGACGCAGCAGAGGTTGACTATTCATTCACCCTTGTGCAACATTAAACAGACAGCAGGCATGATTCCAAAGAATTATATTTATTCACAAATTAGCAAAGCAAACCAAAACACACAAATTCTAACTAACTATATACAAGCTTGTTGTGTATGTGTGTGTGTGTGTGTGTGAGAGAGAGAGAGAAAGAAGAGAAAGACAAAGGCGGGTGTGGTGATCAAGGAGCCGTTTGGCCTACAAAACAAAATGGCTGATAACAGAGAACTACCAAAATGGCCGAATCAAGGCTGGCTTCCGGTTGGGGGAGGTGTTTGTCTGACCGTGTGGTCAGGACAAAGACAAAGGAAAAGAAGCGGGAACTTTGAGATGCCTGTTTGGATGTAGCTCTGTTGAAAGCCTATTTGTTAATGAGTCTATGTCAATGTGACGTGTGTTGCAAATGGTCTGGATTAGTGCAGAGATTGTTTAGTTGGATGTAAGAATCTGTTTGTGAACAGCATTAGCAAACTAAAGACTTATCTGTGGCGAAGCCAACTAATCAATGACCTAACTGCAATCTATCACAACAATAACTCAGTAAACAGCATCAAATCACATACAACAAGTCAAACAGTCTTGCTTAGCCTGTAAAGCTGTGATAAGCTATCCGCAGTTGTTACATTACCGATCCTTGAGTGGATGGAAGAAAGAGTCACTTGGTGGTGGCACCGTTAGCCGGCAGAAGAAAGCTGGGAAGATGGTTCCAGCTGCAGTCTTTGTTGGGTCCTTTGTTCCAAGGGTTCTGATCCAAGGAAGCTGGTCGCTCGGGGTCCTTGCAGAGTTAGACGCTGGGTGCTAACTCAATTAGTTCCTTGTTGCTGGAAAGCTGGTTTGCAAACCTTGTGTTTGCCAGAGAGTCTGTGATCAGTTGCCTTCCCTTTAGTCGTTTGGGCTATGGAGCAGGGGTTCAGGCCTCTGCTGTCCAGGCCCAAACGGGAAGAGGTCTTAGTTGCTGAAGCAGCTGGAGTAAAAAAAACACTGCTCCCCGGTTGAAGCAGAGAAGAATCTGTTGGAAGGGAGCACAAATCTACAGATGCCTGTGACATCAGAGTCACATGTCACTGTAAAGGTCCAATCAAGTTTTGGGACTTGAGTCTCACTGAGGTGTGAGGTGAGACCTCCTGTGGAGATGGATGTCCTAGCTGTCTTTGTTTGGAGAACAAACAGCATGCAGAGGAAGAAGCCTTTAAATCTACAGTTTAGATTTTACCAAATGATAAATCATCTGTGGTCCTGTGAATCCCAACACAGTTCATGCTCACAACGTGATGACGTTTAGTCCAACATAGGAAGTGTTGTGAATACCCGCGATCAGGATTATAATGTTTTTGTTCTTAGCGCTTTTTACTGTTTTTCTACAAACCTGTCAGTGCAAGGAAACAGCACTCTGGGACATGATGAATGCATGGTAAGTTGAAGTAACTCCTCTGGTTTTAAATGCAAAAAGAATTATTGCTCTTGGTTGCAATTCTACCTGCATTTAAAAATCAATATGCAAATGTGATCGCGGTCGCTCCCGCCGGTTTTAAAGGGTTAAAGAACTCCTTCCGATTCTAGGCACCCCGCTACTCAACATTATTAACAGGTCCCTCTCTTCTGGCATTGTCCCCACTTCTTTCAAATCAGCTGTAATCAAACCACTACTCAAAAAATCTACTCTTGATCCTGAAATTCTGAAGAATTGCAGACCAATCTCAAATCTCCCTTTCATCTCCTAAGTCCTTGAAAAAATAGTCTCCAGTCAACTTACCGATCACCTTTCACGCAATAGCCTCCTCGATCCTTTTCAATCTGGTTTCAGATCACTATATAGCACTGAGACTGCCCTCACAAAAGTAACCAATGACCTTCTCCTTGCATCAGACTCCAATTCTTCTTCACTTCTCATTCTCCTGGATTTAAGTGCAGCTTTTGATATGGTCGAACATAACATTCTGCTAGATTGTCTGTCCAATCATGTAGGCATCCATGGTACTGCACTTTCCTGGTTACAGTCCTGTCTGAGTGACAGAAAGCACTGTGTCTCAGATAAAAACACTACATCCATATCCTCCTTAGTGCAGTTTGGCGTACCACAGTGATCTGTCCTGGGTCCCTTACTTTTTTGCATATACTTACTGCCCCTTGGTGACATACTCCATAGATTTGGCATTAACTACCATTGTTATGCCGATGACACGAAAATTTACATTCCACTTACACCCCACAATCAATCCCAACTTACAAATCTTGAATCCTGCTTAGCTGCTGTTACTCACTGGATGTCACAAAAAAAATTTTTATGACTGAATGCCATCTCTGTCTTTCGATGCTCACATCAGGGAAATCACTCAGATAGCATTTTTCCATCTACGCAACATCTCAAAGATCCGTCGCCTGCTAAATACCTCAGATGCAGAGATCTTAGTTCACACCTTTATTTCATCTAGACTAGATAACTGCAATGTCCTCTTCTCTGGCCTACCACACTGCAGCACAAACAAATTACAACTTGTTCAAAATGCAGCAGCCAGGATACTAACCAAAACCAGGAAATATGATCATATGACCCCAGCTTTAATCACCCTTCACTGGCTCCCGATCCAGTCCAGATCAGACTTGAAGCTGCTTTTACTCACCTACAAATCTCTACATGGCCTAGCAACTCCATACTTATCTGAACTAATCATTCCATACGTTCCAACACGTGCTCTCACAGAATGGTAACTACCTCACAGTCCCCAAAGTTAACAAAAAATCAGCAGGTGGTAGAGCATTTTCCCACTATGCCCCACTTCTCTGGAACCGGCTCCCCCAATCAGTAAGGGTTAGAGGGAATAGTGATGAAGTGGTAAAACTTGGCATTGATCCACAGCCTCAGACGGATGCGCTCAAGCGTGCTGTGCGCACAAGCTCAGTTGGTAGGCTATACTATATTTTCACATTTTTAACAATGCAATTTAAAAGTTTTGATTTTTATTGATAACCTACATTTACCAACAACAAAAAGAATACATTTAGCACCAAAAAAATGTTAAAAAAAAAAATTAAAAATAAGTAAATAAAAAACAAATATCGAATACCACATTTTCATAACAGATACCTACCCCGAGAAACAAATATTTGAATATCCGAATATTTGGGTACAGCCCTACAGCTGACCCTGTGGATCCAGACCCAATTACCCCGAACATGCTCCTAATGGGCCGACGTGACTCCTCACTCCCACTAGACTCACAAGTCAGTCTTTAGACGCTTTGCTTAACTAAAGACTGATGACTTTCTCCCTGATTTTGTGTTTAGATGGGCGGATACAATTTCAGAGTTTAAAAAAACTCCTTACATACCAGAACCAATAGTAAATCTGCAGGGCAGTCCTTCGGTGGCTCACTGAACTCTTGTGCTTGTAAACATAGTCCCACTAGAAACACGTGTAGCGGTACAAAATGGCTCAGCCACGCTCGCAGAAAACGCCGTCAAAGTTCAGTGGATGTTTGTCGCGTTTGCGGCGACACATTCTCACCAACTAAAAGAAACAAACATAATCTTTTACAAGGCCATGACTCATCCGTCCGGCTGGACTATAGAGGGATTCGCCTTGTTGTTTACAAATACTTCCGAGTAGAAAACCAGCAGAGCTTTTAGTTATATTTATAGCCTATATATCACATTTTTCACATTACTGTATCACTGTATGGACTAATCCGATGTTTGTAAAGTTTATAAACACAATGATTGAACAAACATTACTATTTCTGTGTGCACGTTTAGCTGGGCTAACCGTTAGCTGTTAGCCCTGTTAGCCGTTAGCAGTGTCTGTAATAGGTAATAACTCATTAAATGGTCTGTGAAAACGATATCTTTTCCAGCGGATATCTTAGTTACAACATGATTGAGCTAGCAAAGCAGTTTTGTGTTGCTGTCTGTGGTATTTATTCAGTTTTAGGAAATCACGATGTCTAGAACGCATCAATGGCTGCAGCTGACAGGGACAGCTAACAGTAGCAGCAAAGGTAACAGGACTTCATCTGTTAAAAGCCTCCCGTTGTCCCAGTTAGCTCAATAATGTTGTAACTAAGACGAGAAGGCGTGTCCTTTTCAAAAATGCAAGAGGCGTTGCTTTGTTGCCGGCCGTTTTCACCGGTGTGTTAAACACACTTTAGAAAGGAGTGTCCCCAGACTATCAGAAGGCGGAGATCTCTGACTGTCTGGTGGCGAGACTACACTCCCACAAGCCACCTTCGCTTCCTCCAACTTTGTCCGGATGCGCAGATGGCGACATAGTCAACTCCTTGCCGACCACTTCTGGTCAAGATTTATCCGGGATTATTTGCCCAGCTTGCAGCCGTGAGGGAAATGGAGGAGGGATACCAGCAACATGTCCACTGGGCAGATTGTCTTGATAGTGGATCAGCAGCTCCCTCACTCACTCTGGCCCGTTGGCCGAGTCATGCAGGTCATCTCTGGAGTGGATGGAAGGATCTGGACTGTGGAGGTCAAAGTTGGAAATAAGGTCTACATTCGGCCTGTGGCAAGACTCATTCCTCTGCCGGAAGTAAAGGATGAAGGTGAAGGAAAGGAGGAGAATGAAGCTCATGATCGTTCTCCAAGTGTGGAATTTGAACCAAATTCCGAGGCGGCTGTTGAAAACAGTCACTCCCTTCATAATTGACCAGCCATTCAACTGCTTCTCACGCTGCTTCCCTGCCCGCATTCACGTAAACAATCCACACGCAATGCGCTATATTATTTACCTTAATCTCGTGTGCTACCGTTTGCATCTGGATCCCGTAGCTTTAACACGTCTCTTTGCTCCTAGCCTGCTGAGCATATTATCCTGATTCCCTGTGTGCGTCACAAAAACGCGAGTACGGTTTCCCTTTCCCTATGTTTGATTGTTGCTGTACATCCAACAGCAAGCGTGCAGTCTTTAAAATAGCCAAGCTACCGCAGGTGTTTGTTTATCTTGGGCAGCATGCGAGGCAATAATGTGTAATGCACCGGTAAACCGGAAGTGGTTCGTTTTGTAAATAATGTAAATATCTAAATGAGTGATTTAATGGTTTATTGTTATTACTTTAGAATATGTTAATGCTGCCATGGTAGTTTAATGATGTCATGACTATGTTTTGTGTTATTTGAATAATAAAAAGATGATGAGGTAAAAGTGTAGAGTAAGTGTGAATACGGCAAGCCAACAGTGCCACAAGTCTTCATTAGTGAACTATGTGCTGATTACTATAGGCTATGCTAATTGTGGTGTGATGTGCTATAGACACGTAGGCTGTAATATAACAGAGTGATTATGTACAGTGCATTATTGATGTGATGATGATGATGATCATTATTACTATGACTACTATTATCATTATTATTATTATTATTATTATTATTATTATTACTAATATTATTTCCCATGTTTTTCTGTTCTTTCCTTTGCTATAGCACACACACCTATACCTATGCGCAAATGTCCAACCTTTGCCCATGCCAAACTCAATAAATGCCCATTGGCGGCTAAACTGCACTTCAACCTGCTGTGTTCATCTGACTCTACCAATCATCTTATGATGGTTCCCCGGCTCACCTGTGTCTTCCCACCGTGTCCCAGTGCCCCTTTACTCAGAGTGTCCCACTCGTTTTCACGCGGAGTCATTATCAACGTCAACATGAATGTTAAAATCGCCTACAATAATAACTTTATCTGATTTAAGAACTAAACTGGATAAAAACTCTGAGAATTCAGATACAAATTCAGAATACAGGCCAGGAGCACGGTAAACTATAACAAATAAAAGTGTCTGCGAGCTTTTCCAGGTCGGATGTAAAAGACTAAGAACAAGGCTTTCAAATGAATTATAATCTAGTTTAGGTTTAGGGCTGATTAACAGACTAGAGTTAAAAATGGCTGCAACTCCCCCTCCTCGGCTGCTGCCTTGAGGAATGTGGGTATTATTATGACTGGGAGGAGTGGATTCATTTAGACTGACATATTCGTCTAGACACAGCCAGGTTTCAGTGAGGCTGAGTAAATCAATATGATTATCTGATATTAATTCGTTTACTAACACTGCTTTAGACGATAGAGACCTGATATTTAACAGTCCGCATTTAATTCTCCTGTTTTGTCTTTCTGTCACAGAAGAGGTTTTAATTTTTATGAGGTTGTTATGCACAACTCCTTTTTGTTTAATTTTAGATTTAGATCATTTAGGTGGTCGGGGGACAGACACCGTTGGGTGTTTCAAACTATGGCTGGGTAACTGGACTAGAAGCTCAGAGAAGCGTGTAGGACTACGACTCTGAGTCCTGGTCTCAACTCTGGGTTGTCAGGGTTTTGGATTACTAATAAACTTGGTTCCTAGATATGAGAGCAGCTCCATCCAAAGTGGGATGAATGCCATCTCTCTTAATAAGACCAGGTTTTCCCCAGAAAGTTTGCCAACGATTAATGAAACCCACACAGTTTGCTGGACAGCGATTAAATGATGACATGTGGCTAAACATGTCAGCAGTAGTCAGATTTGGGAGGGGTCCAGAGAAAACTACAGAGTCAGACATAGTTTTTGCATATTCACACACCGAGGCAACATTAATTTTAGTGACCTCCGATTGGCATAACCGGGTGTCAGTGCTGCTGACGTGAATAATGATCTTACTAAATCTACGTTTAGCCTTAGCCAGCAGTTTTAAATTTGACTCAATGTCGCCTGCTCTGGCCCCGGGGATACATTTGACTATGGCGGCTGGTGTTGCTAACTTCACATTTCTCAGAATAGAGCTGCCAATGATCAGAGTTTTCTCCTCAGCGGGAGTGTCGCTGAGTGGGGAAAAGAGGTTAGAAACATGAACAGGCTGGTGATGAACCGTGGGCTTCGGCTTGGAAGTACGCTTCTCCCAGACAATTACCCAGCCTCCCGGCTGCAAGGGGGTTACCGGGGGACCACTAGCAGAGGCTGTGCTATGTGGCTCCGCATCGGCTACAGGGGGCTGGCTAACTACCGCAGCTACTGAGTGATTTTCCATGGTGCAGAGCCGCGCTTCTAATTCACTGAGCCTTGCCTCCAGCGCAACAAATAAACTACATTACAATTACCACTGTCGCTAAAGGAGGCAGAGGCATAGCTAAACATCTGGCACTCCGAGCAAAAAAGAGCAAAAGGAGAAGCCATTGCTAACTGTGAAGCCAATGTAGCTATCAATGCTAATAACGTGCAAACAACAGCTAAGAGATTAGCAAGAAAGTCGTAAAAAGGAGGAGAGCTATAAGTGCTTAAACAGAACTAGTGTGGGTTAAGACTTGAATTAGCTGTTAAACAACTGAGGTGAGGAAAAGCAGAAAGCAAGCTGGTCGAGTTCCCCAGAGCAGCACAGAGACGCTATCACAGAAACACCGGAAATCACACAACACGCTTACCGCAATACATCAGCATGTCAAGCTGGCGACCAAACCTTTATGACAATACAATCACGTGAGCTTGCTCAGCCATGCTCGGCCCAACTCGCAGAGATAAAGGCTATAACAGCAGCGTGCAAGTTGGCAGAAGGAAAGTCACTGAATGTCTGCACAGACTCAGCATATGCTTATGTTGTATGCCATGTTCATGCTAAAATTTGGAAACAAAGAGGGTTTCGCAGAGCCAGTGGCACTCCTGTAAATCATGGGGATGCCATCCTTGACTTGCTAGAAGTCATGCTCCTTCCCAGAACTTTAGCTTTTCAGTGCCCAGCCCATCAAAAAACTGACTTTCTAATAGCCAAGGGCAATAACTTAGCTGATGCAGCTGCAAAACAGGCAGTGGTGGGTACAGTAATCGCACCCATATTAACCATAGAGGACTGTGCTCCCCTCACCACTCTATCATCTCTCATAGCCACCCACAATAGAGTTAGTGAAGCTGAGAAACGACTATGGGTAAAATGAGGTGCCATCAGAACAGCAACGCAGGGTCCAGCCAATGGCGTTTGGAGAGGCAGGCAAGGCCATTTTGTCTTGCCCACCTTATTGTTAAAGGGAAATTTCGGTTTATTTCAACCTGTCTCCTATCGTCCTAAATTTGTTTCAAGTGACTAGTGACAAAAAAATAATGCATGCATGTTAGCCGTTAGCCTAGATACAGCAGCACTAAATGGTAAACAAACATGGCAGCACACTGGTAAGGTAAGACAACATGTTTACATGTCGTTTTCTATATGTTCCCTGACATTTATCCTAACGATATGAGGCGGTCTTTGTGGAAAAAAAGCTTGTTTAGTGGACTAACTTTGCACTTGAAGGTTGCCCGTTCACTTACGTTTTAACAGGTCTGACGCTACTATGCGCCCCGGCTGTATCTAGGCTAACGGCTAACATGCTAACTAGTATTTTTATGTCACTAGTCACTTGAAACAAATTTAGGATGATAGGAGACAGGTTGAAATAAACCGAAATTTCCCTTTAAGACATGCAATTATTTGGGCGCATGGCAGTGACCATTGCACAAGTGGGGAGATCCTACAACGGTTGCAAGCAGTATGGTGGTAACCATTCATGGCTGCCACAGTAGACAGAGCTCTAAGTGAATGCGAACACTGCGCAAGATACAATATCAGGAGTTTTTACAGCTCCACTGGCTCATATCCCACCCCCAGATGGTCCCTTCAGGCACCCCATGATTGACCCCATAGCCATGGGACCAGAATCCAGCATAAAGGGAATGAGATATGTCTTGGTAGTCATATGCAGATACAGCAGATGGGTAGAAGCAGCAGCAACAGCCCTCTCGGACCACAGGACAGTCGTGAAAATTTCTTTGCCGAGAAGTTTTCCCACGGTTTGGGATGCCGGATACCATATCGTCAGATAATGGTAGACATTTTGTATCTAACGTGATACAGGAGACATTGAAGACGTTAGGCATCAAACAAAAGTTTGGCTGCGTTTACCACCCTCAGTCACAGGGAGCAGTAGAAAGAGCTAGTGGCATTTTGAAAACAAAAATAGCCAAAATAGTGGCAGACAGCAGAGACAAGCTTAATTGGGTGGATGCTTTGCCGCTTGCACTGATGTCCAAGAGTAATGTGTGTGCAAAGCTGTATGAAAGCTCTGTTGTATATAATTTTAGTGTAAATTTTTCATTTTTTTTCGCTGTGAAAACATTGGACGACTGACAAGTGCTTGGTCTTGTCAGAAAGCTACGGTTCCGCTGTTTTAAGTGATATGCATGGCTTCTCGCTATGACAGTTGCGGAGAAAATCCCTAGAGAAGAACAGGTGTGAATTTGGACACACTATGCGTTGTTCGGGCCCATAGGGTTAACTATACACTGGAATGAAATGTAGCCTAAGATTTACCTTGTGTGTCGAAGCATAGCCTCAAAGATCACATTTCGTAATCTTTTATAATCAGGTACTACGATAGCATGTCACTACTGATTGAATGTCTCATCTCTAATGTGCCTAGATGGAGCTACAACCAACATAACTGGGTCATGTTTGATGTTTGCTTGTGCTGTTTTTGTGAAGATGGGACTTTTCAGTCCCAAAGGGGGGAATACTTATTTTTCGCACCTGATGTTAATGGGACTTTCGAGTCCCAAAAGGGGGAATATGTAGTGTAAAATGAGCCTATACTGCAAAGAGTGATTAAATAACAATCAAGTCAGTATTCACAGAGATAGGTTGATTAGGTGTGGAAGATATGTTTAATTAATGTACTCATTTACATGTATTCCTGTATTGTACTCATTCACACACACATCTGGTCATGTATTGCATAAAAGTCACAGAGATTAAATGTTTTTCAAAAATGAGGTAAAACTTGGCTCAGACATAATGGTGAGGAAATTTGAGTCCAGGCTGGCACTGCTCGGTACACCAGTATGATTCATACCCAGGTGGCTCGAGAGATTACACCGTTAGGTTCTGACCCATCAATGGTGAGATCATGTCCAAACGCGCCAAAAGATTGCGCCATTATGTTCTGGCTCATGTGGGAAGGATTAAGGAAAAAGGGTGGAGATTCAGTAGAACCTCCACCTGCATAAAAGGGAGAACGCAGAGAGTGAATCATCAGTCTTGTTCCGGAGCTTGACTCATGAATTGTATGTGTTGTTGCTTGTGAACACATTAAACTTGGTTGCAACCTGATTCTAAGTGTCTCCAGTGATTTTCTGAGTACTATCCTTTTGATTCTAAGATACTTTTTGAGTAAAGGCAAGTCCAAGCAAAGGCGTTGAGAGCGAGGTCTGGAGCCATCTAACCGATTTTTGCTTCATCACCCTCATCTGATAATCTCTATTGCTCATAGACTGACTCTTGACTGCAGAGTAACAATGCTCAAAGGAGTTGTGAAAGGTGCTTTGTAGCCAATTTCAAGCCAGAACTCCGGACATAAAGTGGGCCAAACCAGATAAGCCGTGCATCTTAAGTTACAATTGCAATCTGACCAGGTCAGAAGAGAGACACCTTTGTGACATGGAAAACTCTGGCTTTAGACTCCACATACTTTGCCAAGCCACTAATGTCACTTAGTGGTACACTCCTCTGCTTTCAGTCTGTTGAGTTTTGTGTCTCAGAGCCAAATGTTGTTGTCCTGTTAGACAGCGAGCCAAACATCCTGTCTCCATATATCTGAAAACTATCTGCTTCTGTTTCTGTCACAGTGAGGTTTTAAAAAACAAAATGTTTCTCATGTCAGACTTACAATAATTTACGCGTGATCAGGACAAGTCAGGTTATCTTCATTATTAAAATTACAAAAAGCACAGACTTTGCATGTTGTGGTATTTTTAAAGATGTGAATGTATTTTCCCTCCACAGCTGGACAGAAACAAACTGCAGCCTCTCAGTCTCACGTCTTCTCCTTCCTGAGCTGTAAAAAGAACATATGGCCTCCACACTTTACATCCCTCCATTTTCTCTCTCGCTCCCTCTGCGCTCCGACATGTTAACGGTCCAGATGGTTGAAGCTTGTACAGCTTTATCTCTGACTCCATCCATCCATTGCTCCATCCATCTCTCTGTCTGACAGATGACACTGGCTGCTGCTCGTGACAAATTGCTCTGCACAGACTCCAAAAATCTGAATATCAAATCCTCCTCAGCTGCTTCACAGACCCCTGCTTCAGAATTAACTCATTACTTAGTTTAATTAATGATCACATACGTCTGCATGTATCAAAGTGTATTCAATCCTTTGTTTGAAAACAAAACCTTCTTCAACTGAAGGAACAGAGAATATTTGAGTATTCTACCTTCTGTTATGTAAAAGTGGATTTAAACTACAAACTACAGCCTCAAAAATAAAATTTCAGTTTAAAACAGATCATTACTGCAGTTGTTGCTGTTGTTTGTGTTTGTGGCTGCATTGTTTCAGCTACATGGACCTAAAAACATGGTATCTGATGTTAGTGTAATTTCTCCAACTGCCCTCTCTCCCATTGACATTTTATCTACATTAGGTGTAATTTGTGCTGTTTAAAGATATCTTCACAGAATTTAAAAAATCCAGAAATATTAATAAAATGACATTCATTTCTTTAAAAATGCCACCCTGTCAGGACAATTTCAATCCAAAGCACGACACATTGTTAAGTAACTTTATAGTGTATTGCTGAATTTTCAGTCATTTAAAAATCTTGCAAAACATAAATGGGGTTTTGAATGACATTTCCTTTCTTCTGGGACAAAACATGCTAGATGTGTTTCTACTTCAATTATAATGAATTAAACTGTGTGTCCAACTCGTCAAATAGCGCCATGGCAGTAGCACAGTCTGGAGTGACATGGTTTGGAAACTAGAGGGTTCCCAGTTCAAGTCCCTGTACAGATCAAGTATGGAGTATGGACAGTTTGTTGGAAAAGTGCAAGTTCTCCTCCTGGGCACTGCCAAGGTGCCCTTGAACAAGGCACCGAACGTATGTGTACAGGTGCTGTTGTGCATGCGTGTTTATTTCAGGTGAGTGTATGTAATGTGTCGACATCAGACATGGACGCATAGAAACACCCTGCGCGACAGTATGAAACACCTTGGTCAGCAGCAGTTTGTAACACCGCTGGCAAATACTGTAATGTTAAGAGCAAAAAAGCCCATATATGGAGGGTTGTGGAAGGGCCAGACAAACTCCACTTTCACCTGGAACCCACTGTTTGTTTCCCATGAGAATTTCAAGCCAAATTCAACCTACAGAAATCAACCTAAAAATTGTAAAAGTTTATAAAAGTGTTTTATCTTCATTGTAAGATCATTTTTAAAAAATACTGTGTGCATGTAGCAAGCAGAAACTGAAGATTTTCTGTTAAAACAGAAGTGTATTTTGAAAAGATATGATGCTTGTGACAAGGGTAGGTATGCCCTCCCTGAACATCTTAAGTCCAGTTGAGACCAAAGATTTGCAATGAGATGAGTTGAAACATGCAACTACTGTCAACGCACCGTTCTGCAATGTTCTAAAAACCTTCCAGTTCACACCAATACAACAAGATGAGCTGGTGCATGATCTCTATGCAACAACTCTCTGGGCCCTATTTAGATGGTCTAAAGCGGACGGCACATAATCCATGTCGCAAGTGTCATTACTATTTAGATGCAGACGCAGTTGTCATTTTCACGCCCTGTGCCCTATTCGTCTAACAAGCAAATGAACTTGCGCTTCTCTGGGTGTGCTGGTTTAAAAATGAGGAGTGGTCAGGCGCAGTCATGGCAAATTGCTAGTTAAATGACGTAAAAAGCAAATGTGCCAGTGACCAACAAAAACCTGGTCTAAAGTCAACGGCGCAGAATTTCGCTGTTAAACAAGTTAGTAATATGCGTCTCTAGGTGATGCACAACACGTGTGCACTCTGCTCAGACACACACGGAGCAGCCATACATATGCAAAAGATAACAAATAAAAATATGATTACAATGTGAAAGGTTATTATTGTGCACATTAAAATATTTATCAGAAACACGTCTTAATGGTCAGTCATTACTCAGAATGATCTAATCGCAGTAATAATGATCATCATAATCTGGGAGGTCCAAGCTGGCAGTGTCCGAATATACGGAACTGCGAGCAGACCTCCACGGGCTGATGATGCATAGCCTGTAAAATAAACTTGTCTTTCCCAATTGAATCGTGATCATTTTGGCATGTAAATCACAAAATCAAATATGTGAAAACGTTTGATAAACTTTACTTTGACATAAACACAACAATAACCAGCTTCTGTGAACTAAAAACGTAAACTTATAGCCCTACAAGTACAAATATATATGTAAAAAAAAAAAAAGCTTTTAGAACGTAAAACTGAAGATCATCTTGTCAGGAGGAGGAAGAGGATGACCCCAGCTCCGCAGCCAGCACGCAGCCAGACCAGACGGGCCCGGGTGCAGCCACGGGACCAGTCCTTCCTGCACCTTCAGGCGGAGGGCTTCAGGATGCTGGAGAGGGAGCTGGGCTCTCTAACCTCCCGGGTTAAAATAAAATAAATTGGGGGTGCTGGTGGCTTGGGGGTGGAGCGGGCGCCCCATGTATGGGGCTGTTGCCGCGGCAGCCCAGGTTCGACTCCGGCCTGTGGCCCTTTGCTGCATGTCACTCCCTCTCTCTCTCCCCCCTTCACACTTGTCTGTCCTGTACATTAAAGGCTAAAAAGCCCCAATAAAAAATCTTAAAAAAAAAAAAATAAATAAAATAAATTGAATAATTTACAATTCATTGACAGCGTTTCTCTCGTGCGCGTGCACTCTCTCTTTCTCTCTCGCAGTCTCACTCTGTTTCTTTTCTTTTGACTTTTCTAAGATGACAGATGCTGAATATATACTCCCTATCTGATGCTGTGGCTGTTTGTGGCTGGCTGAGAGGGATGTGAACTTATTACACTGAACAAAAATTTAAACGCAGCACTTTTGTTTTTGCTCCCATTTTTCATGAGCTGAACTCAAACATCTAAAACATTTTCTATACACACAAAAGACCATTTCCCTCAAATATTGTTCACAAATCTGTCTAAATCTGTGTTAGTGAGCACTTCTCCTTTGCTGAGATAATCCATCCCACCTCACAGGTGTAGCATATCAAGATGCTGATTAGACAGCATTAATATTGCACAGGTGTGCCTTAGGCTGGCCACAATAAAAGGCCACTCTAAAATGTTCAGTTTTATCACACAGCACAATGCCACAGATGTCGCAAGTTTTGAGGGAGCGTGCAATTGGCATGTTGACTGCAGGAATGTCCACCAGAGCTGTTGCAAGTGAATTGAATGTTCATTTCTCAACCATAAGCCGTCTCCAAAGGCGTTTCAGACAGTTTGGCAGTACATCCAACCGGCCTCACAACCGCAGACCACGTGTAACCACACCAGCCCAGGACCTCCACATCCAGCATGTTCACCTCCAAGATCGTCTGAGACCAGCCACCCGGACAGCTGCTGCAACAATCGGTTTGCATAACCAAAGAATTTCTGCACAAACTGTCAGAAACCATCTCAGGGAAGCTCATCTGCATGCTCGTCGTCCTCATCGGGGTCTCGACCTGACTGCAGTTCGTTGTCGTAACCGACTTGAGTGGGCAAATGCTCACATTCGATGGCATCTGGCATGTTGGAGAGGTGTTCTCTTCACGGATGAATTCCGGTTTTCACTGTTCAGGGCAGATGGCAGATGGTGTGTGTGGCGTTGTGTGGGTGAGCGGTTTGCTGATGCCAGCGTTGTGGATCGAGTGGCCCATGGTGGCGGTGGGGTTATGGTATGGGCAGGCATATGTTATGGACAACAAACACAGGCAGATTTTATTGATGGCATTTTAAATGCACAGAGATACCGTGACAAGATCCTGAGGCCCATTGTTGTGCAATTTATCCACGAACATCACCTCATGTTGCAGCATGATAATGCACGGCCCCATGTTGCAAGGATCTGTACACAATTCCTGGAAGCTGAAAACATCCCAGTTCTTGCATGGCCAGCATACTCACTGGACATGTCACCCACTGAGCATGTTTGGGATGCTCTGGATCGGTGTATACGTCAGCGTGTTCCAGTTCCTGCCAATGTCCAGCAACTTCGCACAGCCATTGAAGAGGAGTGGACCAACATTCCACAGGCCACAATCAACAACCTGATCAACTCTACGCGAAGGAGATGTGTTGCACTGCGTGAGGCAAATGGTGGACACATCAGATACTGACTGGTTTTCTGACTCCCCCAGACCCCCCCAATAAAGCAAAACTGCACATTTCAGAGTGGCCTTTTATTGTGGCCAGCCTAAGGCACACCTGTGCAATATTCATGCTGTCTAATCAGCATCTTGATATGCCACACCTGTGAGGTGGGATGGATTATCTCGGCAAAGGAGAAGTGCTCACTAAGACAGATTTAGACAGATTTGTGAACAATATTTGTGAGAAATGGTCTTTTGTGTATATAGAACATGTTTTAGATCTTTGAGTTCAGCTCATGAAAAATGAGAGCAAAAACAAAAGTGTTGCATTGATATTTTTGTTCAGTGTATAAAGCCCAATATCACAAACCACAATTTGCCTCACAGGGCTTTACAGCATACAACATCCCTCTGTCCTTAGGACCCTCACAGCGGATAAGGAAAAACCCTTAAACGTGGGAAAAATACAGTAGAAACCTCAGGAAGAGCAACTGAGGAGGGATCCCTCTTCCAGGACGGACAGACGTGCAATAGATGTTGTACAGAACAGATCAGCATAATAAATTAACAGTAATCCGTATCACACAATGAGACAGAAAGAGAGACAGACAGAGAGAGACAGAGAGAGAGAGAGAGAGAGAGAGAGAGAGAGATGCAGGACAGACGGTAATGACAGTAGCTTACAACAACATTAATTAAAGTAATAATATTATAGTTATAGTTCTGGCTACTGTGGTACAATATGTTGAAAGTATATATTAATATCTGGCAGTATACATGTGTATAATAACAGTAGAAGTATGACTAATGACTAATGATGGCAGCAGCAGTAGGCATCTGGCAGGACCACGGCAGCAGCACAACCACACACGTCACGCTATCCAGGCACCGCTGCGATATGAGTTAATCTGAGAGACAGTGGAGCACAAAGGCTCTGGAGAAGAAGCCGAGTTAGTGACGTCCAGAATGGCCGAGTTAGCAAGATGCAGTAATAGGATACGAGAGAGAGAGAGAGAGAGAGAGAGAGAGAGAGAAGGAGAGAAGGTGCCCGGTGTATTATAGGGGGGGTCCTCCGGCAGACTAGGCCTAAGTCAGCCTAACTAGGGGCTGGTACAGGGCAAGCCTGAGCCGGCCCTAACTATAAGCTTTATCAAAGAGGAAAGTCTTAAGTCTAGTCTTAAATGTGGAGATGGTGTCTGCCTCCCGGACTGTAACAGGAAGATGATTCCACAGGAGAGGAGCCTGATAGCTGAAGGCTCTGGCTCCTGATCTACTTTTGGAGACTTTAGGGACTACGAGTAACCCTGCGTTCTCAGAGCGCAGTGTTCTGGTGGGATAATATGGTACTATGAGCTCTCTAAGATATGACGGAGCTTGACCATTTAGAGCTTTATAAGTTAACAGTAGGATTTTAAATTCAATTCTGGATTTTACAGGGAGCCAGTGCAGAGAAGCTAAAACAGGAGAAATATGATCTCGTTTCTTAGTTCCTGTTAGTACACGTGCTGCCATTCTGAATTAGCTGGAGAGTTTTTAAGGACTTACTAGAGCTATCTGATAATAGAGAGTTACAGTAATCCAGCCTCGAGGTAACAAAAGCGTGGACCAATTTTTCTGCATCTTTTCGGGTCAGGATAGGCCTAATTTTCGCAATATTACGCAGATGAAAAAATGCAGTCCGTGAGGTTTGTTTTAAATGAGAATTTAAAGACAAATCTTGATCAAATGTTACTCCGAGGTTTCTTACAGTAGTGGCAGGGGCCAGAGCAATGCCATCTAGGGAAACTATGTCATCAGATAAGGAGTCTCTGAGTTGTTTGGGGCCAAGAACAATAACTTCAGTTTTGTCTGAATTTAACATCAGGAAATTGGTGCTCTTCCAGATTTTTATGCCTTTAAGGCAGTTATGGAGTTTAGTTAATTGATTACTTTCTTCTGGCTTCATCGATAAATACAACTGTGTATCATCCGCATAACAATGGAAATTTATAGAGTGATTTCTAATGATGTTACCTAAAGGAAGCATATATAGAATAAATAGGATTGGTCCGAGCACAGAACCTTGCGGAACTCCAAAACAAACTTTAGTACGTAAGGATGATTCATTATGAACGTCAACAAACTGAAAATGACCAGATAAATAAGATTTAAACCAGCTTAGTGCAGAACCTTTTAGGCCAATTAAGTAATCCAGTCTCTGCAGTAGAATTTGATGGTCAATAGTGTCAAACACCGCACTAAGATCTAATAAAACAAGTACAGAGACGAGTCCTTTGTCTGAAGCATTCAGAAGGTCATTTGTAATTTTAACTAGTGCTGTCTCAGTGCTATGATGCACTCTAAATCCTGACTGAAATTCCTCAAATAAATTATTATCATGGAGAAAATCACACAGCTGGTCTGCAACTACTTTCTCAAGGATCTTTGACATAAAGGGAAGATTAGATATTGGTCTATAGTTGGCTAACACCTCTGGATCCAGGGTGGGCTTTTTTAGTAGAGGTTTAATTACAGCTACCTTAAAAGACTGTGGTACATAGCCTGTTAATAAGGATATATTGATCATATCTAATATATGAGTGTTAACTAAAGGAAAGACCTCCTTAAGTAGCCTAGTTGGGATGGGGTCTAAGAGACACGTTGATGATTTAGATGAAGAAATCACTGCGGTCAATTCTTGAAGAGAAACTGGGGAGAAGCGATCTATATATATATTAGGTCTTACAGCTGTGTTTGAGGTTAGATAGGTACTATCAGAGGACAGGAGGTCATGAATTTTGCCTCTAATAGTTAGAATTTTGTCATTAAAAAAGCTCATAAAATCATTACTGCTAAGAGCTAAAGGAATACAAGGCTCAATAGAGCTGTGACTCTCAGTCAGCCTGGCTACAGTGCTGAAAAGAAACCTGGGGTTATTCTTGTTTTCTTCTATTAATGCTGAGTAATAGTTTGCTCTGGCATTGCGGAGGCCCCTCTTGTAAGTTTTGAGACTGTCTGCCCAGATTAAACAAGATTCTTCCAGTTGGGTTAATCGCTAATTCCTTTCAAACTTTTGCGATATTCGTTTTAACTTACGGGTTTGAGAGTTATACCAAGGAGCGAACTTTCTTTGCTTTGTTAACTTCTTTTTAAGAGGAGCTACAGAGTCGAGTGTTGGTCGCAGCGAGCCTACGGCGCTATCAACAAAATGATCAATTCAGGAGAGGTTAAAGTCGGTACGGGAAACCTCTGTTACTGAAGGACTTGGTATTGAATTTAATGACGGAGTAATCATTTCCTTAAGTTTTGCGACAGCACTATCTGATAAACATCTAGTATAGTAACTGTTGCTGAGTGGCGTGTAATCAAAAGTAATCAGATAATGATCCGATAGCGAGGGATTCTGTGGAAAGACTGTTAGGTTATCAATTTCAATTCCATACGT
This sequence comes from Epinephelus fuscoguttatus, assembly GCF_011397635.1. Classification (NCBI taxonomy): domain Eukaryota; kingdom Metazoa; phylum Chordata; class Actinopteri; order Perciformes; family Serranidae; genus Epinephelus; species Epinephelus fuscoguttatus. Next base: position 3,802,233 of record NC_064768.1, on the reverse strand, counting down.
CAGAATTACATCGAGGGTATGTTTAAAACAATGAATGGGTTCATGTACACCCTGACTGAAGCCAATGGAGTCTAATAATGAGATAAACGCGGTAATGTCCAGTATGTTTTCCAGCTATCAATGTTGATTGACTTCTCCTTTTTTCAGATGCACCCCTCTATTTTGAGTGACAAAGCCAGTCTGGGGCACACAACCCTTTCACCATCTGAGTTTGGGTGTCCTCTCTGCCCCAAATTTAAAACCAAAACTGAGTGCGCGATCCAGAGGCACCTGAAAAACCATATGGAAAATGCAGTTCATTTCCATGTTATGTTGATGAGAAGTATCTGTTTGAGATTATATACTTCTATATGTAACAGTATATTTAATGATATTTGTTTGGGACAAAACAAGACATTTTAGGCTGCATCTTGGGATTTGGCAAACAGTGGTTGACATTTCATACCATTTTCTTACATTTTATAGACCAAACAATTAAATTATTTTACTGTTTTTCCATGTTTTTCTTTGTTTTTTTCTACTTTTGAGATTGATATGGATATCTGGAATAAAAACTTGTTCACAAAAAAGAGAACTCCAAGTCTACTTCTTTATGTTGCCAGTACAATAGTGTAATATTGTGTTTACCTGTATTCCTGAAATACAATAGAATACACCTGACAATATGACAAACTAATTATTATGTTACAATTAACCATACTGATGTAAGAGTAAATATGACATTTGTTGTGTCCATGGTTTTCAGTTGTTTTGAATGACCTGATAGTAATCAGTAATCATGTTGCAACTGTAGCCCAATAAATGAAAGTGCTCACCTTATTTAATCTTTGTTAAAAATTAAATCAACTAAAATTAATGTGTTTGCTGATTTTCAATTTTTGTAGGTTTAACTTGTTGGGGTCAATGTTATTCCAAACAAAACATGATTGTATTTAAAATAATTGCTAAAATAATTGTATTATTATTTTTATATATTTTATAATATATATATTTATAATTGTTGACTGCTTCAACGTTTGTAAATGTATTGCTAAAATAAATAATATAAAAAAGACAGACTCAAAAACTGACTTCAGGGGAAAAAAACAAAACAAAAAACTGACTTCCGGTATGTATACAACTTCCGGTATAGACTTCCGGCATGTATACACGAAGAATATTAGCTTCCGGTATGGACTTCCGGTATGGATTGGATATATGGCGGCGCTCTTGTCCGTCATCTTGCCTGCAGCTGGGTACTCTTGAAAAAAAACCCTTTTCTATCAATGTTGGACTTTAATTGTAAAGCGGCATTTATACTTGTGCAGACCCTACGCTGTAGCCTACGCACGTTGCTTTCGCTGTTGTGAGCATTTATACTTGTGCGGTGGTGTGTCTGTGTCACTCTGCAGTGACACCTCCAAAACACTAGTCGGCGGCAGGGTTTCTGTGAAGTGCTGTAAAGTTTATTTGATTCAAAACACACCCAAAACATACATTAAACATGGCTTAATAGAGACAATTTCAAAGACAGGTACACAAATTGGCTTCACTATAACTCGCACGATTCAGTCAGACAAAGCACTTTTCTTTATCTGGACACATTTTCCCTACAAATACAACATGCTAATGTTAGTAGCACAAGCCTATAACATTTTACATTGTAGAACCAGGGACAACAGCAACATTTAACAAAGGTAATGTTACAAAATTCAGCTCCATTATAACTCACAAGGTTCACCGACAAAACAACTGTCTTATACTAAACAAGTTTTCCAAACAAATAGGCTATAACATGCTAACATTATTAGCACAACCCTATGGCAGTCTTCATTGTAGAAATTAGCCTAGCAGCCAGCGAACCTTTCTCCTTCTCGTATGAAACCAGGGACAACAACAACATTTAACAAAGTTAGCATTGCAAAATTTGGACTCCATTACAACTCACAAGGTTCATCAACAAAACAATTGTCCTGTACTAAACACGTTTTCCAAACAAATATAAAATGCTAACGTTATTAGCACAAGCCTATGGTATTTTACATTGTGATATGTCATATGAAGCCAGGATAAATCCTGAACTATAGATCCCCGAAGGATTAATCACACACAAGACTTAAAATGCTATTTTTGTGGAGGCTTTTTTTATCTGGGCCTACACAATTTATTGTTTCTTATCCGTGAAATTAAAGTAAATAAAAGCTTTGGTTCCATTGAGGGGAGGTGTACATCAGGCTACAGCGTGGGTCACGGTGTAGGCTCTACATCGACGCAGAGCCTACGCCATAGGTACAGCGTCAATTCAAAGCAGAAGTATAAATTCCGCCTAACAAAGAATTTTTACTTTGTGATATCAGTACTTTTACTGCAGCACACATAATTTCAGTTGTACTTTTTAATCAGTTATGTTTAGGATTTTTTATCTGAACATGAAATCATTCCTTTGGATCAGTTTGTGGGACAAAGTCAGCTGTTCACGGAGCTAATTACCGACCTCCAACATGACTGCCTGAGGGTTCATTACACCACCCGCACACCCTCTCCATCTCTCCTTTATCACTGGCTCCTCTCATCTTTCTCTGACTGTCACACCTTCATATAGCTCATCCATCCATCCTCATCTCTGTGTCTTTAATCAATGCTAACACGACGTGCTAACTGTTGGTGAAGATCTGCCAAATCCTTCCATCCATCTTTACCTCCATCTCTCTCCACTTTAATGTCTTCCTCCTCCATATGGCTGGGTCACTCTCCCCCTCTCCCTCCCTCCTCCTGCAGAGAGGCTGGGTTTGTTAATAGCCCATATGGCCTCATCATATGCTGCCAGTGAATTCTAATGACAGGAGATTGGCAGTCGCCCCCTCGCTGGCTGTCTGACTGCGACACCATGCCAACCTGCCCTAAATAAAAACCTGCTGAAAGTCATCAGAAACGCACACAAGTCACACTCTCTCCTCTGTTGGAATAATAAAGAAATAAGAAGTAAAAGTTAGAAAAGGAACATATTTACTGATATACAGTCAACATCAGTCACACTGTTGCCCGAATGGAAGCAGAAGAAAATGTTGGCATTGTAACTTTCTGCAAACCATGAATATGTTACATTCATCCATTTCACATATTACTGTTTCTAAAGTGATGTAGTATATGAGTTGGCTTTGTTATCAAGAGGTGGAGGGGGTGGTGGATGGTACAACAGCCGTCGAGCTACAGACCACTGTCCAGGACCAACAAACAATAAAACTGGTTGTGTTTTAGCAACCGCTCATTGTTTTTCCAGTGGTTTTCTTGTTTGTTTTGTTTTTGTTTGTCTATTTTTACAGTACAAAGATTGGTTTTTTTTTCCTGAGACATCGTTACATTACATTAAGATATTTTAAGCCAGAACACTATTTTTTTTAACCATAACCAAGTGTTTTTTGTGCATACACTTAACCACACATTAAAGTTTCAACATATCATAATAATGTACAAATGTCATGTATCCATAGTTTGCAGAAACGCACAATGTGTTTTCAGTAATTGGGTTGATTTTACTGACTTTATACAGTGCTGGGTAGAATAATACATTGTAATTTATTAATTGACGGTATTTTGTATTAATAATCTGAATCTGCAAAATAACTAGTAATATAAGTCATAAAATCATTGTACTAAAGGACAATATTTCCCTCTGAGATGTAGTGGAGTAGAAGTATATATTTGCATTACATACATGGATGACTTACTGCATGGACCTACCTGGCACAGGGGCCCAAAGTGTCAGGCCATCACCTACAACATATCACTCAAATTAACACATACTGACCAGAAAAACAATCAAAATGACCACAAAAATATGTAAAGGGACTGCGAAAAGACCCAAAAGTCTGCACAAAGTGGCAAATCCACCACAAAATGATAGAAAAAAGACAAACAACTTCAAAGAGACACAGAACAACTTCAACGAGACAAAAATTAGCTAAGAAAGACATAAAATGACTTCAAATGGACACAAAACGACTTCAGACACAGAACAACCAAGAAAGAAAACATGGTTTCAAAGAGTAACAAAACCACGTCAAAGAGACAGAAAATGACCTAAAAAGACACAAATGACTTCAAAGACACACAAAACGACAAAAAAACAGATAACATTAAAAGGGACACAATATTACTACAAAGACAAAATGACCAAAGACACAACACGACAGAAGAAAGACATAAAATGACTTCAGAGATACAAAAAGACCTCAAAGAAACATAAAATGACTTCAAAGAGATACAAAACAACCTAAAAGAAACATAAAATTACTTTAGAGACAAATGGGAATTAATTTTGCATATACTTAAAAATATACAGTGACAGACTTCTGCATTGACTATAGGTTGCAGGGCTGCAAAGTTTTGTCACGATTTAGTGGATGTGCTGAAAAAATGTCAGCTCTGTAGGACACGCTGGTGATTTATTATGATTTTTTGAAGTATGGAATGTGAAATGTCTTGAAATTTAAAATTAATGTAATAAGCCCCCTTTAAAGTTATAGCTGGTAATCCTCAGAAACACTTCTTGTTATATTGGGTGAAATGGTCCTTCTATTCTGAGAGTAGTCAGTACATAATGTGTTCAGAAAAAGGAATGAAAAAAATCCGACCTCTGTGGCAGCTGCAGGCCTGTAAAAACTCTGACCAATCCCTGCCATTCGGTGCGAATAGAAAGAACCAATCAGATGCCTTCATGTCTCGTCCTGCCCGAGCCCCCCTCCATCCCTCCCTCCCTCCTCCCTGCGTGCACTCATCACCGTTGCCGGAAATATTCAGCACACTCCTCAGCAGAAATACCGAGTTAGCAGGAGTTTGCTGAACAATGGCAGAGAAAATGCAGCCAAAAGTATCACTTCCAGCGTTACTTGTAATGGCTCGCCCCGCTAAACAGGCTGAGAAAGGAAAGTCAGAGGCAGAAAAGGCTGCGACGAAAAAGGCTTTGGATAAAGCAAGAGGACAAACCAGACATCAACATCCATGCAGCTTTTGAACAGTGGAGACAACTGAGGGAGCTGAAGGGCCTGAAAAGTGATGCAGAGGTTGCTGTCTTTCTGTTGGACAGGTAATTATTTGTTTGCTTTGGGGGGATTTGTTATTTTACTCGGCTCTCCTCTGCCCTGCTGACTGCAGGATGCGCGTTCAAGCTTGTATGGGGCTGTGGCTTTGGATAGAGCACTGACGGGAGGGGGGAGGAGGGGGCGGAGCTTAGAGGAGGTGCCGCTTTAAGCAATCATTTTCTAATTTTGTGCATCGACGGTGACACAAAGCAAAAATGGTTCAGGAATGGCTTGAGAAACACAACAACGAGTTTGAGGTGTTGTCAGTGTCTATCAGCTCAGTGTCCTAGTGGTAAAGTGTCCGCCGTGAGACTGGGAGGTTGTGGGTTCGATCCCCGGCTGGGTCATACGTTGCCTCCTCGCTTGGCACTCAGCATCAGGGGTTGGAATTGGGGGGTTAGATCACCACATGATTCCCGAGTGCGGCTCACTGCTGCTCACCGCTCCGTCGGGATGGGTCAAATGCGGATAATACAAATTTCAGGTGTGTGACAGTCAGCGGAACTTAATCTTTAAATTTGTCTTGGCCTCCAAATTCCCCAGATCTCAATCGAATTGAGCATCTATGGGATGTGCTGGACAAACAAGTCTGATCCATGGAGGCCCCACCATGCAACTTAGAGGACTTAAAAGATCTGCTGCTAACGTCTTGGTGCCAGATACCACAGCCACCTTCAGAGGAGGAGTTCATGCCTCAACAGATCAGGGCTTTTGGCAGCAAAGGGGGACCTATACAATATTAGGCAGGTTGTCATAATGTTATGTGTTATGTGTTATAATGTACATGTGCCGAGCCACACCCCCTCTAAAGTTCATTGGCCAATATTATCAAAGGACAATGACATATCAAAAAGCTGTTGATAACTTCTGAAGAGCTTCATTCCATGATGAGCCACAGAAACTGACTGAAAACGGACCTACGCCTTTGGAGATGTCAAAAATGTGTCTTTCAAAAAATTCAATATGGTGGGCAATCTAATTAGGCAGGCTTTTGTAAAACCCATTCACCTGAACATGTGTGTCAAATTTCAAGTCAATCTGACATATGGTGCAAAGGTAGTGGCCTTTCAAAACAAAATTTCTTTGACCTTTATGATAACTCCCCCATCTGGCTTACTGGCATTTTATTTCTTGAGCAGCATTTGCACACAGCTTCCAAACACTGGTGAAAATTTCATGTCACTAGGATGAACCACCTCACAGGAATTTGCAAAAACATTTCTGAAGAAAAATAATAATAACTAGAACTGCAAGCAGTTATTAACGGGGTCAAAGCCTCCCCACGCAATTCAGGCTCCACGCCCCATGGAGCCCACGATAGTCGGCCCCAAAGGACAATGGGCTCGGGGCAAGCATCAGGACACAGGCCAACGTCTGAGCTGCAGTATTCACCGTAATGGGAAGTGCACTGGAAGTACTAAAGGCTGAATGCGTTTGTTGCAATAAGTCACACCCACTTTGACCAATCATTACCAAACTCAGCTGCCGGCCTCAGGACTGTCCCCACATCATGCTCACCAATTTTCGTACAAATCTGATCAACGTTTATGAAACGTGATATTTCTGGGTTTACAGCAGAAATATCGGCCAATTTGGGCAAACTTACTTTGGAAGTACTGAAGGTTGAATGCGTTTGTTGCAATAAGTCACACCCACTTTGACCAATCATTACCAAACTCAGCGGCTGGCCTTAGGACTGTCCCCACATCATGCTCACCAATTTTCGTACAAATCCGATCAACATTTATGAAACGTGATATTTCTGGGTTTACAGCAGAAATATCGGCCAATTTGGGCAAACTTACTTTGGAAGTACTAAAGGCTGAATGCGTTTGTTGCAATAAGTCACACCCACTTTGACCAATCATTACCAAACTCAGCGGCTGGCCTTAGGACTGTCCCCACATCATGCTCACCAATTTTCGTACAAATCCGATCAACATTTATGAAACGTGATATTTCTGGGTTTACAGCAGAAATATCGGCCAATTTGGGCAAACTTACTTTGGAAGTACTAAAGGCTGAATGCGTTTGTTGCAATAAGTCACACCCACTTTGACCAATCATAACCAAACTCAGCGGCTGGCCTCAAGACTGTCCCCACATCATGCTCACCAATTTTCGTACAAATCCAATCAACTTTTATGAAACGTGATATTTCTGGGTTTACAGCAGAAATATCGGCCAATTTGGGCCAACTTACTTACTTAGGATCTTAGGTTTGGGTTTGATAGCTATTAATTTGACAGAGATATGGAACAGTTCGCATTTTCATAGCTACAAAAATTTGTTTGTCAATAATTCGTACATTTTTTGACCGGGCAACTTTTTTTTGACAACTTTAGATCAGGTCCATCTTGTGAGTATAGGTGCAAAGTTTTATGCAGTTTGGTCAAAATCTGTAGGAGTTTGAAAAAGTAGCTTTTGCAGTTTTTGCCATTTTTGGTGGGGCCATGCACAAGTGACGAAGATCCATTCAGGGAATCCATGGATATAAGGCTTTTGAATATGCAAACATACAGTGTGGGAGTTAGATGCCAAAACGCATTAACTTTGATTGTAGCGCCCTCTGCAGGTGCACATATGTACATTTTTGCGCCTGAGGTCCCTGCAGGGGTCTGGACCAGCCCTCCAAATTGCACCACCCTCCCTTGCACGGTGTAGCCTGCAGCAATAGTTTTACTTACGGAAAAATAATAATAATAAGATGTATAATAATAAAAATCTGAACAAAAACAATAGGTCTGCAAGCAGACGCGTTCCCTAGGCCCCGCAGGCTTGGACCCCTAATAATAAACAGCACGATTACAATAGGGTCCTACGCGGACGACTTCATCATTGCTCGGGCCCTAACAATAATAATAATAATAAACAGCGAAATTACAATAGGGTTCTCACGGACGATTCGTCGTTGCTCAGGCCCTAATAATAGGCTAATAAACAGCGCGATTACAATAGGGTCCTATACGGACGACTTTGTTGTCACTCGGGCCTGAATAATAAACAGCGCGATTATAATAAGGTCCTACGCGGATGACTTTGTCGTCGCTCAGGGCCCTTATAAACAGCGTGATTACAAGAGGGTCCTACGCAGACGACTTTGTCGTCACCCGGGCCCTAATAATAATAATAATAAACAGCACGATTACAATAGGGTCCTCACGGACGACTTTGTCGTCACTCGGGGCCTAATATTAATAATAAACAGCGTGATTACAATAGGGTCCTCACGGACGACTTCGTCGTCGCTCGGGCCCCAATAAACAGCGCGATTACAATAGGGTCCTCACGGATGACTTCGCCGTCGCTTGGGCCCTAATAATAAACAGTGCGATTACAATACGGTCCTACGCGGACGACTTTGTCGTCTCTCGGGCCCTAATATTAATAATGATGATGATAATAATAATAATAATAATAATAATAAACAGCGCGACACAATAGGGTCCTCATGGATGACCTCGTCATCGCTCGGGCCTTAATAATAATATTAGTAATAATTATAATAAATAATAATAAACAGCGCGATTACAATAGGGTCCTATGCGGATGACTTCGCCGTCACTCAGGCCCTAATAATAATTACAATAATAATAATAATAATAATAATAAACAGTGCGATTACAATAGGGTCCAGTCATTTGGGAGCATCTCCTGGCTACCCAGAGCCTGTCTCAACTCCTCCCTGAAAACCACACAACCCTCTTCCTTTTTCAGCTTCCACCACTTCGTCCTCTGCTCTACCTTTGCACCTACCTTTCCTCTTCATCTTCCTCACTACCAGAGTTATCCTACACACCACCATCCTATGCTGTCTGGCTACACTCTTACCTACCACGACTTGGCAGTCACTAATCTCCTTCAGATTACATCGTCTACACAAGATGTAGTCCACCTGTGTGCTTCTATCTCCACTCTTATGTCACCCTTTGATCCTGCCTCTTCTGGAAGAAAGTATTCACGACAGCCATTTCCATCCTTTTCGCAAAGTCTACCACCATCTGTCCTTCTGCGTTCCTGTCCTGGATACCAAACCTGCCCATCATTTCCTCATCCCCTCTGTTCCCTGCCCCGACATATCCATTGAAGTCTGCACCAGTTACCACTCTCTCAACTCTAGGGATATTCTGCATCACTTCATGGAACTCACTCCAGAATTTCTCCTTCTCTTCTAACACACATCCTACCTGTGGGGCATAACCACTAACAACACTGAACATCACACCTTCAATTTCTAGCTTCAGACTCATCATCCTATCTGACACTCTTTTCACCTCCAGAACATTCCTAACAAACTCCTTCTTCAGGATAATTCCTACTCCATTTATCTTCCCATCCACACCATGATAAAACAGCTTGAACCCTGCCCCTAAGCTTCTAGCCTTGCTACCTTTCCACCTGGCCTCCCGAACACACAGTATATCCACCTTCCTCCTCTGCATCATGTCAGCCAACTCTCTAGCTTTCTCTGGCATAGTCCCAACATTCACAGTCCCTACTCTTAATTTTAGACTCTTGCCTTTCCTCTTCTCTCTCTGCCTATGGACACACCTTCCTCCTCTCCTTTTTCGACTAACAGTAAGGTTTCAGTGTTTTCAGTGTTAAATCTTCCAGTTAAGTTGAGAAACTCAGTTTTGCATCATTTTGTGCTGAAATAAAATATACATACTTGAGACTGGCTTTATCTCAGACTGCGTGGAGTTCCTCTTCCTCTTCTCTCAGATTTTTTTCTCTCTGTACACTTGACCTAACACTTTGTCAAAGTGGTGATAAATGCAGCGTTTTCTGCCTCGATGCCCAAACTTGGCCGTGATACTGTAGATCTGCAGGGTCACTGGATCAATACCATGAGTCAGTGATTACTGAGTCAGCTGCTAAGATTTCCTCCAGTCCTGGAAAAAAAAGAAAAAAAAACTGCTTCATTGTGGAATTTAAAGACAGTTAAGCAAACTGATGATTTTACTTTAAATGTGTCATGTTTGACTTGTGGATGATTCCCATATGAGAGTTTTTATTGTCAAGCTGTGAGATTACTGCAGCTCACAGATCCCTGATTGCACCGGTTTAAACTCCGACTACTGGGAGCTACATATTGACATTCGTCATTATTTATGATCCTGTGTGTGTGCGCTGTGTGTTAAAAAAGAAAAGAAAAAAGAAAAATAAAATTCCCAACAGGCAGATGAATCTCTGAAAGTGCAGTTTGCCATCTTATCACTTCACATATCAGCTCATTTTGTTAGTAACCAGAGAGGCTTCATCATGTTTACTGTCTTCTATTGTTCTGCATGGATTCAGATAGGAGCTGTTAACGAATGTTTAAATTAGTCAACTTTATTTATAGAATAGAATATAGAATTTCGTTCATTTGTCACTGTCACATGTACAACAAAATTAAAGCACCATCTTGTCAGTGCATCAACTCATAAAACTATATCATATAAAACCATAAGCGGCATTAAAAAGAAGACAGCTAAAAATAAATAAAAAGCAAACACAACCATTCTCTCATCTGTCATTTGCACAGTCCCTTATTGCACTAAAAAACCTGTTATTGCATTTGTTATTTGCAGTTGGGTAGAAGCTGTTTCTGAATCTGTCCTTGTTTTCATTGATCTATACCATCTGCCTGATGGCAACAGTTCAAACAGGGAATGACCAGGGTGTGAAGTGTCTATTAAATGTTTTGGGCTTTTCTGAAACACCGGGGCCAGAGAGAGGAGAAGGCAGCCGACGATCTTCTGAGCCGTGTTTATGATCCTCTGGAGCTCTTTCCTCTGAGCCACTGTGCAGCTGGTGTACCACACACACATACAGTATGTCACGATGCTCTCAATAGAGCATCAGTAAAAGGACACCAGCAGTCTCTGGGTGATGTTGTTCTTCCTGAGCACCCTCAGGAAGTACAGTCTCTGCTGGGCCTTTTTATATTATAGGGTTTTTTTTTTATAACTACTGGGTACCTATTCTATTATAACAGGGTATGTGCGACCTACTGATCAATAATATGGACGTTTGGGGGGAATTTAGAGAGAACTTATACTTTAACTACTGGGTACCTATTCTATTATAACAGGGTATGTGCGACCTATTGATCAATAATATGGAAGTTTGGGGAGGGATTTAGAGACAACTTACACAATAGGTATTTTTAATTACAGGATACTTATTCTATTATTACAGGGTACAGTATGACAACTGAAAAATCGGAGAGAAGATGGAGTGATGACTTCTGCAACAAGTAATAAATCAGACATGATTTTATTTCAAAATGACCTAATTACAAACAAACAGGCAATCTACATTGTTCCTTTATATTTTCAGCGGGTAGCCTATACAACTACAGGGTACATCTGTGCTTTTACTTCGGAACAAAGGTCCAGGTGACAGTATGTTGTCATGGATACTGTTGGCGTCTGAAGACCAGTACCCAGCGGGGCCGCCCTCCCCCTCTCTGCTCCAACACTGACTGACAGTTGACTCCACTCTTTCACACTCACCACTGCCCCAGGGCCACTACAATATGCTATCTACAGAGATAGCACTGGTGATCTGAACCGGTCAGTGGCGAAAAAAAGCACTTTTATACGGGACATATTTGCCCCCATTACCGTTTTAGCTCGTTTCGCGGCTCAATACTGAACCAATTTTAGAACGAGTGGTACCCATGAATCATACGCACACATACACATGGGGAAATAGAGCCCAGGTTGAAAAATACTGAAGTTGTCTTTTAAGTAAAGGCTTTAAGTTAAGGATGTAATATTTTGTTTTTTATATGATATACAACGTACAATTTACATTTAACATTACAGCCCGCATACCCTGTACTTACCCTGTAACTAAATGTAACTACGGGGGAACTATTAACGCTTTTATAGCTGTATTTACCCTGTAACTAAATGTAACAAGAGGAAAACTACCACTGCATATAACTTGTTCTGTAACTACAGAGAACAATGTGAGATGTTTGTTTTGATTTTACTTGCCTCAAAACATGGAAGAACAAACTAAATTAACTGTACAGTAAGCTGTCAGTAAAGCATATCAACCATATGCATTGTGTTTTATCTTGCTATATTTGTATGTATTTCCTGGGATGAAAGGAGAGTGTGCACAGAGCTGGAAAAAGGTAAACTTGCATGCTGAGGAGCCGTTATGACGAACAAAATTGCCAGGGAGAAGACCTTCAACATTTTAATGAATTCAAAATTGTCAACACGTTTACAGCAAAACACAAGTGAGTCACATCGGGAACTGCCCATTGTTCCAATAGCCCATTGGTCCGACCATATTAAACCCATTGTTCCGAAGTCCCATTGTTCCGAAATCATCATGATGCCCTGTGGTTAAGGTCTAGTTAGGTTTAGGCACAAAAACCACTTGGTTAGGGTTAGGAAAAGATCATGGTGTGGGTTAAAATGAAAAAGTAAGTGACAAACACATAAGCTGTGAGCCTGCTTTGCGTCGAGCCTTTCCCAGCTGACCCAGAGCCGGTCGCGGCACACCATCAAGGTAGAAATACACCCGCCGGGAGCCGTTCAGCACCGTGGACCATTGGACCAATGGGCTGTCGGACCAATGACATGGACCCGTCACATCTAGGGTGGGTGAATTCTGTCTGCCGACAGCAAGCAGAGCCATGAAGCCATAAACAAGTGTCCAGTAATGTAATGCTGGTGAGGTGAGCAACAGTGAGCGACAGCTGAGACGGTCTTCAGACGCCAACAGTATCCATGACAACATACTGTCACCTGGTAGCCTGGTTCCAGACCATAGACCCCGCCCAGTCAACTGAGTAGGCTTGCATTACTGGTCTGGCATACTTAAATGAATTTGTGATTTATCTCGTCCAAACGATGGACGGACCAATGAACGCCGGGGGTCTAGCGATTAGCCAATAAGCGCCACGCTGATGTCAAGCTGTACGCCGGTGGGTAACTGGTGAAGATAGCAACAATGGCAACCGCTACAGATCCTACAGACCACATTAATGATGCTGTCGAGGTATTTCGCCACTACTCGCGTTAATGGAGGACCAAATTAAGAAAGTTGCTGAACTGGATTTAACAGCGATGCAGCTGGGCTTGCACAACGACGGAGACATTTTAAACGGGCAATGCTCGCTTGTTTTCGGCACCCCTGAGGCATGGAAACTAATGACGTCAGATTCTGGGTGAGTCGCTGATCTCTACTGATTGGTTAGGGAAAAAATCAAATTCCCTCCCCCTTGTAAATCGCCTTCAATGGAAGCCATGTCAGACTGAAGGTTCTGGGACCTTCAGTCTGACACTCAGGCTAGTCACCTGGACCTTTGTTCTGAAGTAAACGCACAGATGTACCCTGTAGTTGTACAGGCTACCCGCCAAAAATAGAAAGGAACAATATAGATTGACTGTTTGTTTGTAATTAGGTCATTTTGAAATAAAATCACATCTGATTTATTACTTGCTGCAGAAGTCATCACTCCATCTTCTCTAATAATCTAATAATCTAATAATAGAACAACTGTCCTGTAATTAAAAATACCTATTGTATAAGTTCTCTCTAAATTCCCCCCAAACTTCCATATTATTGATCAGTAGGTCGCACACACCCTTGTTATAATAGAATAGGTACCCAGTAGTTTAAAAAAAAACCTGTAATATAAATTTTCAGTAACGCGGGTCTAATAATTTGTGAATACTTAGAGCGTACCTACCGTTCACTTTGTACCTAATTTAACAGAAGTACTGAGTAACTCTCGCCCCCCCCCCCATTTCCCCCATGTTTTACAGTATGACTAGGCTGCTTCTTAGCGCGTAACTCCCGTTGACTTATGTCCTACTTTACACCAACTTCCACAGAAGTACAGAGTAACTCTTGTTCACTTCCCCCACTATTTCCCGTGTTTTACAGTATAACTAGGCTGCGTCTGAGAGTGTAACTCCCGTACAATTACGTCCTACTTAACACCAACTTAGAGTAACTCTTGCTCACTTTCCCCTGCTACTTTCCCTGTGTTTTACAGTATAACTAGGCTGCGTCTTAGAGCGTAACTCCCGTACAATTATGTCCTACTTTGCCCGGACTTACAGTGTAACTCCTCCTGGTCTTTTTTTCCCCACCAATCATTTTAAGTACCAGGTATATTAAATTAAATAGTATGCTGTACAATATGAGCACAGCCTTTCGCTCTTTACAACTGTTACAATCTTGTTTTTTTTATAAGTGTCAGCAGGCAAATTTCACCCCTATTCCAGAGATGTACTATTCATTATGGTTTGGAAAAATAATATGTTGGGAAATGGGTATACAGTATGGAAATTGGCTAATAACAGGTTGGCTGGTAGCAAACTTACCTCTCTAAAATGCACATCTATGGAAGTCTCGTACTGTCATCCAAGGGCAAAACACAAACTATACAGTAATAAATCCACAATAATGAGTCATTCAGAGTTATAAAATGTTTTTATTATGTGATTACACAGAAAACACATGACAGGCACTATTCCTCTCATCCATACTCCGTAAGTACAGTAATTTTTATTTATTTTATTTATCCTTTATTTAACCAGGTGAGTCCCATTGAGATTGACATCTCTTTTACAAGGGAGCCCTGGCCAAGAAGGCAGCAAACCAAAATTACAACAATAAAACATCATAAAACATAAACAGTACATAGATAGGTACATGAAGTACATACAGTACACATCAAACTGTAATCAGTCTAAGTATAGTACAGGCCAAAAGTTTGGACACACTTTCTCATTCAATGCGTTTTCTTTATTTTCATGACTATTTACATTGTAGATTCTCACTGAAGGCATCAAAACTATGAATGAACACATGTGGAGTTATGTACTTAACAAAAAAAGGTGAAATAACTGAAAACATGTTTTATATTCTAGTTTCTTCAAAATAGCCACCCTTTGCTCTGATTACTGCTTTGCACACTCTTGGCATTCTCTCGATGAGCTTCAAGAGGTAGTCACCTGAAATGGTTTCCAATTCACAGGTGTGCCTCATCAGGGTTAATTAGTGGAATTTCTTGCTTTATCAATGGGGTTGGGACCATCAGTTGTGTTGTGCAGAAGTCAGGTTAATACACAGCCGACAGCCCTATTGGACAACTGTTAAAATTCATATTATGGCAAGAACCAATCAGCTAAGTAAAGAAAAACGAGTGGCCATTACTTTACGAAATGAAGGTCAGTCAGTCCGGAAAATTGCAAAAACTTTAAATGTGTCCCCAAGTGGAGTTGCAAAAACCATCAAGCGCTACAACGAAACTGGCACACATGAGGACCGACCCAGGAAAGGAAGACCAAGAGTCACCTCTGCTTCTGAGGATAAGTTCATCCGAGTCACCAGCCTCAGAAATCGCAAGTTAACAGCAGCTCAGATCAGATACCAGATGAATGCCACACAGAGTTCTAGCAGTAGACCCATCTCTAGAACAACTGTTAAGAGGAGACTGCGCGAATCAGGCCTTCATGGTCAAATAGCTGCTAGGAAACCACTGCTAAGGAGAGGCAACAAGCAGAAGAGATTTGTTTGGGCCAAGAAACACAAGGAATGGACATTAGACCAGTGGAAATCTGTGCTTTGGTCTGATGAGTCCAAATTTGAGATCTTTGGTTCCAACCGCCGTGTCTTTGTGAGACGCAGAAAAGGTGAACAGATGGATTCCACATGCCTGGTTCCCACTGTGAAGCATGGAGGAGGAGGTGTGATGGTGTGGGGGTGTTTTGCTGGTGACACTGTTGTGGATTTATTCAAAATTGAAGGCACACTGAACCAGCATGGCTACCACAGCATCCTGCAGCGACATGCCATCCCATCCGGTTTGCGTTTAGTTGGATGATCATTTATTTTTCAATAGGACAATGACCCCAAACACACCTCCAGGCTGTGTAAGGGCTATTTGACCAAGAAGGAGAATGATGGAGTGCTGCGGCAGATGACCTGGCCTCCACAGTCACCGGACCTGAACCCAATCGAGAGTGTTGGAAAACCATTTCAGGTGACTACCTCTTGAAGCTCATCGAGAGAATGCCAAGATTGTGCAAAGCAGTAATCAGAGCAAAGGGTGGCTATTTTGAAGAAACTAGAATATAAAACATGTTTTCAGTTATTTCACCTTTTTTGTTAAGTACATAACTCCACATGTGTTCCTTCATAGTTTTGATGCCTTCAGTGAGAATCTACAATGTAAATAGTCATGAAAATAAAGAAAACGCATTGAATGAGAAGGTGTGTCCAAACTTTTGGCCTGTACTGTAGATCTTAATTTCCCTGTAACTAGTGTCTAAGTATAGCCTACCTCTCCTGTGAATACTGCCAAACTACGGAGAACCGGGCTGTATTATGAAGTTTGCACTGTTATCCCCTCAGTGTCTAAGAACACTCTAGCTCTCCTGGAGGTACACGCTAACTACGGAGAACCGGGCTGTATTATGAAGTCTGCACTGTTATCCCCTCCTCAGTGTCTAAGTACACTCTAGCTCTCCTGGAGGTACACGCTAACTACGGGGAACCGAGCTGTATTATGAAGTTTGCACTGTTATCCCCTCCTTAGTGTCTAAGTACACTCTAGCTCTCCTGGAGGTACATGCTAACTACGGGGAACCGGGCTGTATTATGAAGTTTGCACTGTTATCGCCTCCTTAGTGTCTAAGTACACTTTAGCTCTCCTGGAGGTACACGCTAACTATGGAGAACCGGGCTGTATTATGAAGTTTGCACTGTTATCCCCTCCTTAGTGTCTAAGTACACTCTAGCTGTCCTGGAGGTACACGCTAACTACGGGGAACCGGGCTGTTTTATGAAGTTTGCACTGTTATCCCGTCTACTACCACTGTAACTAATAACGGTGTAATTAGAGCCAGTGAGTTAGAACACAGTTACTTCAATGTTTCACAAGATAACATCATCTGAAAACAATCCAAAGACGAAAGTAAGTGTCCCTGACAACACAGAATAACACATTTCTACTGGTTTTTGTTATTTACGTTCAGTTTTGTTCCTTATGTTATAAACTGTTCAATTTAGTCTTGATCCTTTATTGTGATCCGTTTGGTTTTTCTAAGTCAAAAATAGTCAGTCAAGTCAGTTTCAGTTGACAAATGTACTTTCTAAGTCAAAAGTCAAGTGGAAAAGATCATTGGTACTACTATCATACTGGAGTGTGACACCCAGTGATGGAGATGGAAGAATGTATGAGCTCCTCCGGATAAAAGGTGATCTTGATTCAACTCCTTGGGTCAAGGCAGAGATCGGGGTCGTGGGTGGCTAGCCATCTCCCTCGTCAGGTTGAATGTCAAATCCACATGTAATGTTCCACAGAAACTCTAAAAAAAACATCATCTGTGCAGAAAGAGAGGTATTACTATGTTGCATCATCAACTTCAATTTCTTTTTGTGGTCATTATCATTATTATGTAAATACATCACAGTAACACAAAGTGAGCAAACTTTTAACTGTAAAGTTTTTTCTCGGCATGGAATACTTTATCCTGTCTTTACATTTCACATCATGAATCATTAGCCTTTTAAACCATAACAAGTGGATTACATTTCCTTTTGAACTACAAAGTTTGTGTTTTTAAACATTCTTAACTGTTTTCCACTTAACTATGGATAACAAAACGTATTTCGAAAATGTAGGCTACATCAGTGCACACACCGTATTACACTTGACTATTCATCGGTCAAACAGCATTCATGACCCAGCTGTAATGGTGCAAATGTATACAGTACACTAACACAAATACAAACAGCAAGGGGCCACGAGGCAAAACAAGTGCAGCATTTTAAAGTTACAAGTAGGTCGCGAACAGTAATTGCAATGCCAAGTAAGTGTAGTGTAGAGGGGAAGCACACACACTATAGCTATGTCCTGATTTGGGGTCTGCGTGCTTGAAGGACACAGCCTTCACAGCCGCGTCCTTCAAGGATGCAGGAGCGTCCTCCGAACGCCACCTCAACCGTTGTGAAATGGGACGGTCTAGCCTTCGGAGGATTTCCTGGTTCCGCGAGCACGTCATGATTTGTGTCCTGTCACGACGCAAGGGGCAAAGGCAGTTAATATTTTGTAGTGGTTTTTTATTATTGTATTTTATTCATTATATTTTCATGGAGGAGGAGTTGCGTCGGCAGCGGCGGAACCGGCTTATATGACGGGCGTCTTCTGCAGCACAAGCTAACATCGCTAGCTGCGTTAGCATCAACTCACCAAGACATTGATAAATGCATTAACATTCCCACAGCACAGGTCCTCGGTCCCTCCCTCACATCTCCTGCGAGGATCTCAGAGTTTTATCGTTGTGTTTACAACAACACTTCTCACCGTAGACATTGTGTTGTTTCACTTGATTCCCTCCATTGTCTGATTCCTATGCCTGCGCAGTACAAGCTTCTCCCCTCGGCCTCGCTGAGAGGTGGTACTTCCTGTCTTAACCAATGGGAAATGTGCACCTCTCTGTTTGACCAATGACTGCTGGTCTAAGCAGAGTGGCTGTGATTGAAACCTTGTTTGATCAATGAGATATGCCAGAGTGATCTAGTAATTGACTGTTAACAATGTAAAACCTAACAAACAAACAAACAAACAAACAAACAAACAAACATTAAAGCAAGGCAAGCCAAGGCAAGGCAAGTTTATTTGTAGAGCACAATTCGTACACAAAGTAATTCAAAGTGCTTTACAGAACAAGAAAATGCATTAAAATCACAATACAAAATAAAAACATAAATAATCATTATAAAACAACTTCAAGACAACTGAGGAATCATACGGCATAAATGCAATCCGCTCCCATTCATCGCTGCCGCAGCAGTGCGGGGACGGACACAACTACTGCAAAATAGGAGTGATTAATACGAAAATCTTCAGAATCCTTCTTTTAGACCTAAAATGTTCGGAAACTACAGCCCCAGGTTGAAATTGCCTGGAATTGTCCTTTAACTACCCTGTCTATCTAAAACAACCCTTAGTCCCTCATACCTCAGTAATAACCTAAGGCACACCGAGCAACCGTATTTCAAAGTTCCCAGAATATTTCCTGAAACCGGCAGACATGCCTTTAAATTCAAAGCCCCATCCAATTTGAATATCATCCCCACCCCAATCAGAACTATCACCTCTATCCATATCTTTAAAGCATCCATTTCTAGCCACATGCAAACAACCCTGTCCTGCTTCTAATTGATCTGATTTCTGCCGGTAATTAAATTAATTAATCACCTGTACTCCTTTGATTTGTTTTGCTCGACTTAATTTTTGACATTTCGTCTTGCATGTACATGTCCGGCTGTCAGTGCTCCTAACCTGATGTTTGGCTATGTCATTGCCAATATGTCTATGCTATGTCTGGTATCCTTACGATGGGGGGTGGGGGTGGGGTGGGGTGGGGTAGCTGGTGTGGAGAGCCTCTTTTTTAGTCTTAATGCTGTAACTGTGTTGTGTTGTCCCGTGTTGTATTTTACCATTTATTCGTGGTAAGGCTCCCCTAGAAAACGAGTTGATGCAACTCAAGGGGCTTACCCTTCCCCTTCCAATAAAGGTTCAAACAAACACAAGCAAAGTACTGCTGTGTGATACCACTAAAAACATGTGAGGTGATAAGAAATTATTAATAAATTGTATTAAACTATAGAATTAATAACAACACCTCTTAATATTCTTTTCCCTTTTAAAAAATATAATACATTTGAGTTTGCTTTGCATGCAGACAGGGAGAACTTTTCTGACATGTGTTGGGTGCAGTACACAAAAGAATCAAATTTGTAATACGTGGTATTTTTTGACTGCTGTGACCGCTATTACACAGGGCACTGATGCTCATTTTATATTTTGTAACTGAACAACAGCATAGCATTTTACGTCTTCTGGATTCTAACAACTTATCGAGATGTAGAAACTCTTTTAATTT
This sequence comes from Epinephelus fuscoguttatus, assembly GCF_011397635.1. Classification (NCBI taxonomy): domain Eukaryota; kingdom Metazoa; phylum Chordata; class Actinopteri; order Perciformes; family Serranidae; genus Epinephelus; species Epinephelus fuscoguttatus. The sequence continues at coordinate 3,782,258 of NC_064768.1, read as the reverse complement.
TTGAAAAATGTGCACCCCAAGTGTTTCACACAGAATCATATTGTATTTGTGGAGGCTCACATTGGGTAATGTCACTTGCGGGCGGTTGTGGCCTTAAGGCCGTATGTATGACTCCCCTGTGTTAAATATTATGTGAAGAGCCAAAGACACTAAACAGGTATGGGAAATAAATATAATTGTCATTTTGTGTTTTGCAGTGTCAACTAAAAATTAGGTACTTCACCGTTACAGGCATGTCCTGAAAACTTACAAGACATGCCTGTCACTGTCAGAGGCCCTGAAGAGGCACTGTCTTCAGAAGGCAACGCTGGCCTTGACCAGCATAATTGCTGAGGTACAGTATGTCACTGCATGTTAAAAAATGATGCATGTACTTATGGCGCCACCATACCTACTAAACTGTTAGTCCCTGCAGCAAAATACTTAATATCAGGAAAAAAAATCCTTTTTAGTGTGTGTGTGTGTGTGTGTGTGTGTGTGTGTGCGTGTGCGTGCGTGTCGTGTACATGTATTTTAAGCAGTTGCTATATGGTAATATACTTAAATAATTGTGTTTACAGGTGGATATTGCCTCTCAAGGGGAGGAGTGGACCATCCCCCCCCTACACTGAGGGAACAACCCTTAAGAAATACTGTCTGCAGCTTAAAAAATTTGTGGAAGGATGTGCTGAGCTGCAGAAAAAAATAAAAACAATGAAAAAAGATAACCAGCTCCTCCCACTTTCATGGTGATTTTACAGCCATTAGGTTTGTTTTTTATGTTCCGTTCCGGCAGTTTCCTTGTTCTTGTTTCTTTTTTTCATTTTCCAACATTATATACAGTTTTATCTTTGTTTCGATTGTTAGTTTATACGTGTGCTGTGTGTTTAAATAAAACAATAAATTTAAACATGTTGAATTCTTTTTTTCTTATTTTATGCAAAAATTGTCTGATGACATGTTGTATGGTATTAGTATGTGACACAAAAGTGAATTGAACAGAACACCTAATCCCAGGTCCCTTGCTGTAACATCAGAGGGACATAGTTTGCTTGACATTGTCAACAGAGAAAGTATCGGGTTTATTTTCTTACAATATTCCTTGAAGTTGCTTTAATGTTTGTTTGTTTGTTTGTTTGTTAGGTTTTACGTTGTTAACTGTCAATTACTAGATCACTCTGGCATAGTCTCATTGATCAAACAAGGTGTCAATCACAGCCACTCTGCTTAGACCAGCAGTCATTGGTCAAACAGGGAGGTGCATATTTCCCATTGGTTAAGACAGGAAGTACCACCTCTCAGCGAGGCCGAGGGGAGAAGCTTGTACTGCGCAGGCACAGGAATCAGACGATGGAAAGAATCAAGTGAGACTACACAATGTCTATGGTGAGAAGTGTTGCTGTAAACACAACGATAACACTCCGAGATCCTCGCAGGAGATGTGAGGGAAGGACCGAGGACCTGTGCTGTGGGAGTGTTAATGCGTTTATCAACGTCTTGGTGAGTTGATGCTAACGCAGCTATGTTAGCTTGTGCTGCAGAAGACGCTCGTCGTATAAGCCAGTTCCGCCGCTGCTGACGCAACTCTTCCTCCATGAAAATATAATAAATAAAGGCTGCGTCCTTCAAGCACGCAGACCCCGAATCAGGACATAGCTATAGTGTGTGTGCTTCCCCTCTACACTACACTTACTTGGCATTGCAATTACTGTTCGCTACCTACTTGTAACTCTAAAATGCTGCACTTGTTTTGCCTCGTGGCCCCTTGCCGTTTGTATTTGTGTTAGTGTACTGTATACATTTGCACCATTACAGTTGGGTCATGAATGCTGTTTGACCGATGAATAGTCAAGTCTAATACGGTGTGTGCACTGATGTAGCCTACATTTTCGAAATACGTTTTGTTATCCATAGTTAAGTGGAAAACAGTTAAGAATGTTTAAAAACACAAACTTTGTAGTTCAAAAGGAAATGTAATCCACTTGTTATGGTTCAAAAGGCTAATGATTCATGATGTGAAATGTAAAGACAGGATAAAGTATTCCATGCCGAGAAAAACTTTACAGTTAAAAGTTTGCTCACTTTGTGTTACTGTGATGTATTTACATAATAATGATAATGACCACAAAAAGAAATTGAAGTTGATGATGCAACATAGTAATACCTCTCTTTCTGCACAGGTGATGTTTTTTTAGAGTTTCTGTGGAAAATTACATGTGGATTTGACATTCAACCTGACAAGGGAGATGGCTAGCCACCCACGACCCCGATCTCTGCCTTGACCCAAGGAGTTGAATCAAGATCACCTTTTATCCGGAGGAGCTCATACATTCTTCCATCTCCATCACTGGGTGTCACACTCCAGTATGATAGTAGTACCACAATGATCTTTTCCACTTGACTTTTGACTTAGAAAGTACATTTGTCAACTGAAACTGACTTGACTGACTATTTTTGACTTAGAAAAACCAAACGGATCACAATAAAGGATCAAGACTAAATTGAACAGTTTATAACGTAAGGAACAAAACTGAACATAAATAACAAAAACCAGTAGAAATGTGTTATTCTGTGTTGTCAGGGACACTTACTTTTGTCTTTGGATTGTTTTCAGATGATGTTATCTTGTGAAACGTTGAAGTAACTGTGTTCTAACTCACTGGCTCTAATTACACATTAGTTACAGTGGTAGTAGACTGTACTTAGACACTAAGGAGGGGATAACAGTGCAAACTTCATAATACAGCCCGGTTCTCCGTAGTTTGCCAGTACTCACAGGAGAGGTAGGCTATACTTAGACACTAGTTACAGGGAAATTAAGATCTACGTAGACTGATTACAGTTTGATGTGTACTGTATGTGTACTGTATGTACTTCATGTACCTATCTATGTACTGTTTATGTTTTATGATGTTTTATTGTTGTAATTTTGGTTTGCTGCCTTCTTGGCCAGGGCTCCCTTGTAAAAGAGATGTCCATCTCAGTGGGACTCACCTGGTTAAATAAAGGATAAATAAAATAAATAAAAATTACTGTACTTACGGAGTATGGATGAGAGGAATAGTGCCTGTCATGTGTTTTCTGTGTAATCACATAATAAAAACATTTTATAACTCTGAATGACTCATTATTGTGGATTTATTACTGTATAGTTTGTGTTTTGCCCTTGGATGACAGTACGAGACTTCCATAGATGTGCATTTTAGAGAGGTAAGTTTGCTACCAGCCAACCTGTTATTAGCCAATTTCCATACTGTATACCCATTTCCCAACATATTATTTTTCCAAACCATAATGAATAGTACATCTCTGGAATAGGGGTGAAATTTGCCTGCTGACACTTAGAAAAAACAAGACTGTAACAATTGCAAAGAGTGAAAGGCTATGCTCACATTGTACAGCATACTATTTAATTTAATATATGATTGGTGGGGAAAAAAAGATCAGGAGGAGTTACACTGGAAGTCCAGGCAAAGTAGGACATAATTGTACAGGAGTTACGCTCTAAGACGCAGCCTAGTTATACTGTAAAACACAGGGAAAGTAGTGGGGGAAAGTGAGCAAGAGTTACTCTAAGTTGGTGTAAAGTAGGACGTAATTGTACGGGAGTTACGCTCTCAGACGCAGCCTAGTTATACTGTAAAACACGGGAAATAGTGGGGGAAGTGAGCAAGAGTTACTCTGTACTTCTGTGGAAGTTGGTGTAAAGTAGGACATAAGTCAATGGGAGTTACGCGCTAAGAAGCAGCCTAGTTATACTGTAAAACAGGCGGGAAATGGGGGGGTGGGGGTGAGAGTTACTCAGTACTTCTGTTAAATTAGGTGCAAAGTGAGCGGTAGGTACGCTCTAAGTCGTGGGCCATATTTTGTAGTGTTACCCATTCATGTTCCTAAGATAAACTGGAAAAAATGCCCCAGGCCTGCAGGAGGTGATGGACAGCTTTCAGTCGAGTGAGTAATATCGCTTTATGATCGTCCGTGTCGTCTCTTTGTTTGCTTTTACCGAGTGACCTAGCGTACCTGTCCCAGAGCCAGCTGCAGCTGTTGCTCACCGGTGTATCCCTCCGCGCAGGGCCTAAACACACTATAGTTCAGTGTATCAAACTTCTTCTGAAACGACTAAAAAGGACTCTCGTTTTTCGAATTAATGTTTAAACATGTTTATTTTAAATGCACGTGTAGAAATACCAGCTTCAGGGTTTCTGTAACGTTTATTTTTTCACTTTTAAGAGTAGGCTACTGACACCCTATAGACTTCAATTGTATTTGCTAAGCTAAGCCGCAATGCTATCCGCTGAGACCCAGCCGCTGGATGTACAGACCCAAAAAAGATATCGATCATGTTGTCTCAATATGAAAATGATAGAGAAAGGGCATAACTCCCAAATCGTCAGCGTATTCCTTTAAGACCTGCACTTATTTGTCAAAAATGTGTGGCTGCACTCGAAGTTTGATGGTGAATCAGCTTTTACGTTTTATGGAAGATGTATGTGTTTTTTTACTTGGAGCTCTGTAACATGGAGGCCATTCGCAATATTTTTACCAAACATTGTAGTAAGTCTAAGTTATACAGCTGGGGAGGTATTTATGTGATGTAAGGACAAGTGTGGTCTACTGATTTTAGAGGGGACAACACTGTTTAGCATTTTAGAATTTGACTGTTTTCATCTGGTGCAATATCAAGTATAAAGTTACTTACTTAATAAGTTACTTAATTTTCCTTTGTCTTAAAGAGTACATCACAGCAGGACCCTGGTGCCCAACACCTCTCCACTACAGCCAGATTCCATGCCAAACAGACCCTCCACAAACTGTCTCAGTGGGCACACGGTCAGTGGTAACTCAACAGATGGTAGCGATCAGCACACACCTGTACCGGGCTACTCTGAAGCCCTGTACATACTCTGCAAGAACAGAGAAATTTGGTCTTTTTCTTGAGGTGGCAAGAAGAAGAAGTGCTTTCTGGCCAGGACATTTCATACTTCAAAAGAAACTCAAGTGTAGAACTCCTGGGAAGTCCTCATAGGCCCCATACGTCACACAGGCTTTTCCACATTAACCACGCCCACTTTAAATTTCTGACCAATCACACAACAGTTCTTGGACACCACACAAGAAAAAAGTTCAGCCCAGATGATGTGTCGAGAACAAGCTGCAAGAACTCCCAAACTAGGAGGCCGTTTACATGTACACGGTGATTTTGATAAACGGAGACATCTTCCTTCGTTTGTGCCCTTCGTTTACACGCAAACAGAGATTTCTCCCCTGAAAACGAGTCTTTCTAAAAACTCCGGCCAGAGTGGAGATTTTGGAAAACTCCGTTGGCGCGTTTGCATGTAAACTGAGATAAACGGAGATAAACGTGCTCTTGTGTATATATACACGGGTAAGTGTAAACGAAGATCTTTTTGAAAACAGAGACGGTGAAATGTCCGTTTATGAAAATAGCCGGCAAAGTGTAAACGGCCTCTAGGGCTGCAAGAAAAAAATTATGTCATTCTTTTCTTACAGCCCTGCGAGAGAGAACAAATGTCCGGCGGAGTATGTAAAGGCCTTGAGAGAGCAGCCCGAGAAGCAAAGGTACGTACTAGAAATAAAGTTCTTTTGATAAAAGACTTATTTGTCATTTCTTTATTAGTGGTTTTTTTGTATAATGAAACCAAAATGTTTAGAATTGAGTTTACACAGTTGTATCTCATTACATATCATAAACACGTACTCTTCTTCTTCTGTGCCGTAAGGGTCCATAGTCATACCTATACATGTTGTGGATGTTCTGCAGGATGTATGGCTTCAAACAGTCAGGCTTCAGGCTAGTGATGGTGAGATGAAGCCCAATGAAGCATTGAAGCTTTCCAGCAAATTGGTTCAGAAAAGAGTTAATTTCTGGAGGCTTCATGTGCACACGAAACCACATGCTGGCCAAAGTGTGTAAAACAAGTAGCTGTGATCTTAACCATGTAATCTGTGACACGGTATTTTGTGTCAGTAGCGGCTGTTGGGAATGACTATTGATAATAATAATAATAATAATAATAATAATAATAATAATAATAATGATGATAATAATAATAACAATAATAATAAATTTAATAAAAATATATGACCATATAACTTTCTTTTTATCAATATACTGTATTTTCTAGTGAGTATATTATGTCTATACTGTATCAAATACATGTATAATAAATTGTTATTCTTTTATGAATGCATCCTATGTGTATAAACTAAATCATCTGGCCAAAAATTGTATTGTGGTGTAGTGTCATATGATATAATAATGGCAAAAGGTGTAATATTCGTGTTCTGTGTCACTTCTGTCAAAAACCTTGCACCAAGATCTGAACTGATTCCCGAACCAGTCACGTGATACAGCCGGGCAGTGAGGCTTCGGACATCATCAATGACATGGATTACTCGACACACATGGACATGGATTACTCGACACACACTTCAAAGCATCAGCACAGCACGTAACATCACTAGTCCAGGCCTTGGTGGTGTATCAAACTAGTAGGATGAACTGGAACCTGGTTCATTACACCAAAACCTAATAGATAAAAAAGACACAATACTGTTTTATAAGTAAGCAAATATAGAATCAGGCGACAACATCATTGCATAGAACAAATACTGATCCAGGAAGCAACATGTGTTTTACTATGAAACTTTGACTTCCTATAAATGATGTAGAGAAACTGTGATTCATTGGTACATTGTACATATTGTAGATTACAAACATAAGGTGAAATGCAGCTACATTTTAGTAGAATGGTTACATTAAACATGAGATCTGCATGTACTAGTAATTTTTATTCATTTGTTTCTGTATAACACAGAAATCTGTCATCTCAATCTGCTGTGGTAAAATTGCTGAATTTATGAGCTAAAACCTGTGTGGTTTTAACGGGGAATGTGTAAGTAGCCGAATTTATAAATACTGTTATCTTTACCCAACACAAGTTACATTAGTCTGATCTTAGAGAAGCCTGCCTAGATTAAAAAGAAGTTATGCTTTACACCACTGCATATAATATGTGAGTGCTACTGTTGGTGTTTCCACGTTATGTAGTAATTAATTATAATAATAAATAATTATAAAAGAAAAATAATAATATAAGAGAGCTACAAAATAAAAACTTTGTGGTTCGGAGTCTATTGGCTCACGTTTCTCCACTCAAATTAATGAGGGCCAACGGCCGCCATTGTTAGCTTAGCCTCAGCACAGTTTTAGCAGCTCATGTAGCCCCCAGGGCTGAAATTCTGTTAAGGTAAGGGGTGTGACATTGCCGATACTAGCTCTAAGCATTGCACCAATCACAACAGACTGAGCGAGCTGACCAATCACCTCAGACTGGGCTGCAGGGAAGGCAGGACATGAGCCCAAACACAGTGTTTTAGTCAGAGGTGCTGCAGCAGTGGGCAGTAAAAGATTCGCATCAAAATATACTTAAAGTACCAAAAGTAAAAACATCATGCAGAATGGCCCATTTCAGAATAGTGAATATTCTATTATAAAATCTTAACTATTCATGCAGAACCTTGAATTTGTTCCACTACTGCAAAATATACATCATGTGGACTGCAGAGACTCTTGGTGATGCAGATGTGGAAGAACAATTCAACATCCCGCACAATAATTCTTCTAGGACTCCTTCACAACTGAAATATATTCCTGAGGGACTTTAACAGCAGAGTGACAACGAGGACCTGTGAAATCTGTATGAAGTATTAAGTGTAGCCTCACGAGTAGTGATGGGAATAACGGTGTTATAAATAAACAGCATTACTGATGGCGCTACTTTTTTCAGTAACGAGTAATCAGAAAAGTTAGTCTCCACTGTTATAACGCCGTTACCGTTACTCACAATAAAATGCGCCGTTACTTGGCTTTACTTGAGTTCACTGAAGTAGCTTTCACCCAAGCAAGCTCCTTCTCAGCAGAGCTCTAAAGTTCTTTTTACTTTGGTGAGGGCAGGTGTGGGGGAAGGGAGGGAAAGACAACTGCATAAGTGCTGATGATTGGCTTAGGGAGAGTAAAATTTCATCATAAACCAATCAGAGGCAGAGTTGGGCGGGTATTCACAAGCACACAAGCAGAGTTGTCAGGGCCATGACTTTGGGCTTGTTTTTTTGTAAAGTGGCTTACAAATATTGGTAGTCACGGGTTGCTTTTTTTTGGCTTGTTTCTAAAGTGGAGTTGCTTATTTGGGCTTGCTCTCTGAACGTGGCCTTTCTCTCTCTATATATATCCGTCTAATAAGTTATTTAAATGCATGATAGTATGTCGGACAGCAGGATGTTTCCATAGCTCTGCTCCCTCCGTCCCTCTCCTTCTTCGCATACACACAGCTGACGGTCAGTCAATGAGACTTTTCACATTTAAATCGCGTGATTAATGGAGGTTCTTTTTTCGCTAACAAGTGGGTGAAATATGGAAAGAATACAATAAAGATTTGTAGAAAGACAGAGGATTAAAAGATTCAACGTCAAGAGGGGGACAATTCAAAGGCAGTGTACTACTACTGAATTTGTCTATGTCTGTTTGTTGTCCCACACAACAATGCAGTGTAGTGTAGATACGTGAACAATGTTTTATATTAATGATATATTCTATTAAGTGTCAATTTCATTCATTTAACATATTCAGTGTTGACTTTCATTACATAAAGTTGAATTTCATTACATACAGTTCCAGGGAGGGTGGGGGGTGGGGGGGGGGTGTACATGAAGTCATTGAGTCATTCAGAAACAAAGCTGTCACTGAGAGAACGAATATCTGCCTGTAAGTGATTGTGATCTGGTTTTGTTTCACGTTGTCTCACTTCATGATCTAAACTACTATCAGCATGTCGATAAACTTAGATCAGCTGCAGACGCTAATTATTAATAAATCCTTCATACTGCTAATCAACAGATCCTAATCAGCCGCCATGTTGGATTCATGTGCAGAGAGTTTACTCATCAGGAGGAGGAGGAGAGAAGGGGAGAAAAGGGAGAACAGATGGAGGGGGAGGGATGGTGAGATATTAAAAGAAGAAAAAAGACCAGAAGAGGAAATGTAGGAGGACAGAGGAAACTATGAGATGAAAAAAAGGAGGAGAGGAACAAAGTCGAGGATGAGGAGGAAGACAGGACCTGAAAGAAGTGATGTTTATGGGAGGAATTTGAGGAAGAGATAAGAAAAGGTTGAAGAAACATAACAGGAATGAAGAGAAGAAAGGAAAGATGACAGAACCAAGAATTTAGAGAAACTGGCAATAAAAAGAAAGGAGAACAGGTCAAAACAGAGACAAAAGACAGGGGGAAGAAAAAAAGGTAGTTAGACAAGAGATGAAAGGATGGTGAAGAGGGAAAGAAGGAAATGAAAATGTGGATGAAAGATGTATGTTTCAACGGGAAAGGAGAAAATTAAATTGGGGGGTGAAATGAAAGAGGATGGAGAGAGGTGATTGGAGGAGGTAGAGACTGTTACCTGAGAGACGGTAACCACGGCAGCAAAGCTTTTGACCTCCAATCATCCTCCTCAGGTGGTTTCCATCTGTCCTCATTATAGAGAGATTAAGGAAGAAAGACAGAGTGAGAGATTGTGTTTAAAATCACAACTTAATCAACGTGAGTAAAATGCTAAAGCTAAGCTAATGTGTGAAATAAGGATGACGATTACCAATCAATTATTGATTTAATGCTGTTAACACTTCAAAGGTCCCCTTAAGACATGGTTGCATGGATTGTTTACTGACAGGGCCCCTCGGGCACAGATTCAGGGGTTCAAAGTATCAGGGGGCTCCCCCTTGCCTTCACCTGCAATCACTCAAATTAACATGCAATGACTCAAAATGACCACGAAAAGACACAAAGGTACTGGAATAAGACATAAAGTATTTACAAAATGGGCAAAATAATCACAAAGGGACACAAACAACCAAAAAGGATCAAATACCCCTTTTCCACCAAAGCAGTTCCAGTGCTGGTTCGGGGCCAGTGCTTAATTTGGAACCGGTTTTCCTGTTTGAACAGACAAAAGAACTGGCTCTGGGCCAGAAAAAACGGTTCCAGAGTGGCACCACTTCTTTGCTGGACTAGAAGAACAAACCACATACGTCACAGGGAAGGGGTCGGGGTTATTGAGACCAACAACAATAAACGAGACCGCGCGAAGCTAGCAGATAAGCATCAAGCTTATAAAGTTTAAAGATTACCGGGACCAAAAGGAGGACCTCGGCCAAAGTGGCAACGGGCGGTCAAGGAGAAATCCGCATTTCGATGTTCTGGACTCGGACCTTGGCAACAGACCGGCGTGCCAAGTGACCGGAGCTCTAAACTCAGCCATGCAATGCTGAAGGCGATGGTGGACGAAAGCGTAACACTGTCGCAAACGGAACCTGGTAAGTTTCTTTTCAAACATTTTCACCTTAGTGTTACCAGTTTCTTCAGATAACAGCTGTGTCCCAATTTAGGGCCTGCGTCCCTCAGAGGATGCAGCCCTAAATTGGGACACAGCTATTGTTTGTGATGTCTGCTTGGTTTAATGTTAACTGATCAACAGGTTAGCCTTGCTAACATTAGCTAACATTAGCAAGTTACTTAGCCATGGGCTCACCTACCAGCCCCATTTTCAGTTGGCTAAACATTGTATAATGTGTAGTGGACAAGTCACTGTTTAAAGCGTTGTTTTTCATGTGGTCTATAGAGTTATCTGCTATCGAACAAGACGATGCTAACTTGGAGCTAACGTCGCCGCTCCCCTGCACCTCACCAACACCATCCAGCAGCTCAGGTCAAAGCCACCAGACCAGACCAGGTAAGAGTTGTTGTGCTGTTTATCCAGTAGTTTGACTCACCAGACACTATGCAAACATGAAGATATACCTAAAAGTATGACTTGATAATATAAATATGTGCTGTGATAAATGAACAATCATTCATACACAATCCCCTACCACCCATGACTGCTGCCATTGAACCAGGGCAGCTACATACTCCAATCAGCAGTACTATGCACAATTGTCACTGTTACTTTTATACTCACATCCTCATTTCCATATAGTATGAGGTCTGTATACTGTGTCGTAACACTAGTGCTGATTGTTGAGCTGACATGTTTGTTACGCTGTACTGCTGAACCTGTGTTTATCAGCTTATGAGTCAATAAAAAACTGATCCTTCTATTCTTGTACACAGGGAAGAGGACGAGAGACAGCAACACAGAGCTGCTGGAGAGGGCAGACGAGAGGTTCTTGCAGCACAGCAAGGACCTGAATGATGTCCTGCTGCAGAAGCTGGAGACTGACACCAGTGCGTTTCTTGGACTGACAGGGCGCATGGTATCTGTGATGGAGGCTGGGGCACCGAAAAGGGGGGAAAAAGGAGAAGGATTCTAGGGGCCCATGATTAAGAGGGGCCCAGAGAGGCCCCTAATAAAATTATAATACTGACAAAAAATAATATGACACTAAGTTATAAACTAACTTATAATCACAACGCCCCCCCCATTTTACATAAAATGGTTCAGTCCGATTGGATCAGCTGCAGTGTGCCGTAATTTGTCACAGACAGCGGGTAAGGAAGCAGAGACGGCAATATTCCTCAAAAATCAGGTAGCCAAAAACGGCGGAAAGAAAAGAAGCTAAGAGAGGAGAAAGAAGCAAAGGGTTGACAGCATGTCACCCAGTATTTCAAAAAGCAAGGTGGGTTTGTTAGTGGTTCATGTGGTGGAAAGTTATGGAATATTAACTTTGTCCCTGGTCTATAAGCAGCTTATAGACCAGGGACAACGTTAATATTCAGAAGAAGGTGATCATTTTAGTTAGGGATGAGCAAACAACATTTTTTTTTTTTTTTTGCTGAGTGAAAACTGACTAATAATTTACAAATTATGGTGAAAAGGTAGTTTCTTGCAACCCTAGAATTAAGATAGAAATAATCACGAACGAAAAAACACTTCTGGTTGCTGATAAGTAGCGTTTAACTTTTGATTTAACACTAAAAATTAAAACTCTCTGCGCACACTGCAGCACAAGTCTGACACCAGACTCAGAGCGCAGTGGACCGGTGGAAAATGTCACCATCAGCATATTATCTTACATCAATAAAATCTATTTTATCATTATTTTGAGTCACATTGTTGAAAGAATTTAGTCGTCTGTGTTCAAGCAGGATAATAGGTCTCCATTCATTGCACGTAGTGTCGGAAATTAGCGAGGGCCACGGGCCATTTGGCCCCCAATTTAGCCAAGAATGCCCCCAAAAACCATGTTCCAGGGGCCAAAATTGCCCCCAAGTTTTTGTCAACAACTCATTATTCTCCAGATGTCCTTAACAAGGTTGCGCTGATGCACCAGGATGCGCGCCACAGGCACCCGCACCCCCGTCCCTCACACACAGACAATGCTCCTCACTACATAGCCTACCTGAAGCTGCCATGCTGCGATGGATGGGTCCATGTCATTGGTTCGACAGCCCATTGGTTCGACATCCCATTAGTCCGACTGTCCGCGGTGCTGAACGGCTCGCGGCGGGCGTATGGTGCGCCGCGACGGGCTTGAGGCGGAGCAGGCTCACGGCTTATGTGTTTGTCACTTTCTTTTTCATTTTAACCCACACCATGATCTTTTCCTGACCCTAACCAAGTGGTTTTTGTGCCTAAACCTAACCAGACCTTAACCACAGGGCATCATGATGATTTCAGAACGGACTTCTGAACAATGAGTTTAATATGGTCGGAACAATGGGATGTCGAACCAATGGGCTGTCAAACTAATGGGCAGTTCCCCGATGGATCATGGACCGCTACTTGATTAAGCTACCCACCCACCAAAGTGAACCAGTCCAAGTTCCTCCACCAGATCTTCCCAAAGTTCCCGCAAACACGGTGACAAATAGATGTACCCGCCAGCAACGATTTTGAACTGGAAACTTGACTGGCTTGGTGTGGAAGAGGCAGTAGACAAGAAAATCCTCTTATGTAAATCATGCTGAACTAACCCACCGAAACACAAGATTGGGCTAAACGCTAAAGCTAACGACTTCATAAAAGGAAGCGACCAAGTAAAAAAGTACACGGCATACCAACATCAAACCACAAAGCACCACCGATTTGCTTACGGTAAGATTTAACATTTGTATAGTAGGCTAATCTTACGTTAGCTAACGTATCATCATGTTGAAGTAAATGTTAGCATAAAACTAATGTCACTGTATGCATCTGTCCCGACTGGTGAAACGCAATATTTATAAATTATGTTTCACGTGTTCACAAGACTAAGCTGGTCCTTTTTAACAGTAATGCAACTACTGTGATTATGTGTAATGTGGTGAAACACCAAATTATAGCACCCGAGTGGGAGTAATGTTATGTGCGAGAGGGAGACCCGAGCAGGGGCTGGCTGCCCGGGGGTGCCGGTGGGAGTGTGTGCGGGGCCGGGAGGGCAGGCTCCGGGGAGAAGGAGACCCGAGTGGGGGCTGCCCGTGGGAGTATGTGCGAGGCCTCCATGTTTGAGAAGGGAGCGGACATCTGGAGGTTGGACGCTCCCAGAGAGGGAAGAGTGAGAAATATAGCTAAATAAGATGAAAATAGAAAAATGTCTCTGTCTTTTATTTTCGTTTTCAGTGTTTAATTAAGGTGGGAGAGGTGGAGGGCGACGGGAGGTCGGATGCTTCCAGAGAGGGGAGAGGGAGAAATATATCAAAATAAGATAAAATGGGAAAAAATGTCTCCCTCTTTTATTTTATTTTCAGTGTTTAATCAAGGCGGGATCAGGCGGCGGGAGGTCCGACGCTTCCAGTGAGGGGAGAGATATAACAAAATAATATAAAAATATCAAAAAACATGATTACTTAAAATGTTGAGCTGGCTTGAAGAGCTGGCTTCTCGCTTTTGTTTACACCCGCGTTCCAAAGATGGCGCTGACGCCCCACAATGCAAAGTGGCGTGACGTACCTTCACATTCTCTATTAGTACTGCTATCAGTAGATTAATGATTAAATCAACAAATTTAAACTGGTTTAATTATAGGAAATCAGAGTGATATTTAGCAACCATAACTTTAAGGAACCCATTATTATCTGCGGCGAACGCAAGCAGGTCTATGGGAGGCAATTCATCATCATGTTGTGTCGAATGGAGAAACCACCACAGGTCTCCAGCAGAGGACACTGCTGAGTCTTGTTTATTTTATATCTAGTGGTTTATACTAAAGAGTAAAGACACTATTGTAGTTGTTTTGGCTTTTCATGTGCTTATTTTTAGAAAAGAATTTGATTATCTTATTTTAATAGACCTACAGTTTTTAAAGAAACAATCTGTTTGCATTGCACTGTTTTTAAGGTTTTGTGTAATATTTACAGGCTGTTAAGAGCTAAATAATATGGGGTGCCGTTTGTAAAGTGTCTCACGCTGAAAATAACATCAACATTTTGCCACATTTAGCTTCAAACAATGTTTAAAAAAGTATTGTGAATTTTTTAATGTCACTTTTTACCACATTTACAGCAATATTTGTTAACTTAGAAATATATTAAATAGTTAAATCTAAATATTAAATGTGGCACCTAAATATTATATGTGGCACCTAAATGCTAAATCTAAATATTAAATCTAAATCTAAATATTAAATCTAAATATAAATGTTAAATCTAAATATAAATCTAAATGTTAAATCTAAATCTAAATCTAAATGTTAAATCTAAATCTAAATGTTAAATCTAAATGCTAAATATAAATATAAATGTTAAATCTAAATATTAAATCTAATTCTAAATGCTAAATATAAATCTAAATGTTAATTCTAAATGTTCTGGGTGAAAGTAAATATTTAGTTAATATGCAAATTCACACTGCCGGTCACCGGAAGTACCAAAAATACAGTACCTATTGGTTTGTGGACTAGAATTGTTTCAATTAACTTTCACAAACTGAAAAAAAACCCCAAAACAAAACACTGAAATAGTGACAGCTACAGCTACGCCTATACTCTGTGAATGTGGGGTTATGCCATGGTAATGTGACCTCACCAGAGAATTATTTCTGTCCTCCAGCAGCTGACAGCAAATTAAGGAGAGTCATTCGTTAGCTGTGCGTCCTGGGCGACCAAAATGACCAGAGCGGTCCAGAAGGGAGTTAAAACTCATTTAACTTCATGGTAATGAGCTCTGACGCAGTTCGGTGGTAACCAATTGGAATGCTGATGTGCTTCGATGAAGCAGGTCCCAGAGAACAAGCCATGTAACTTTGGTTCCTACAGCACACTTGTTCCGACAATGGATATCGAGAAGTTTATTACTTGCGTTCGCGCCTACTCAGTCCTTTATAATGTGTCGCTGTTCGGTTACAGAGACCAAATTAAAGAATGACACTTGGGTCCGCGTCGCGGAGGTAGTTGGTTGGTCTGGTGAGTTTTAAAGTGTGTAATGTTAGTAATAGAGGAGAGAATTGCAGGCTAATGTTGCGACATAGTGTGCAAGTCTTCCTTGCTTGGTTTGAATGGGATGACATATGTTTTCTGTTTTCATTGACCAAACATAACTTTCTGTAGGCCAACTATGAGTTTTTTGGACAGGCAACACAGAAAGGTATGTATTCTTTTTTATTTTTCTTTCTTTCTTGTTTTTCACATGTGGCCCTCATCTTTTACTGTATAATGAAAGTGAAGCTGATTTACACAGCTGACGTTAGTGTGCTAGAGACTTTGAGTTCTACACGAGTAGTGTGTCTGTAGTAGTAATGTTAGCTAACGTTACTGTAACTAACGTTACTTTCTAGGACACCCCAGAGATTTGATTGCATTTAACGTCAGTTTATTTTCGACCTCGTCTCCACATATGATTGGATACTTTATTGATCAGGGACGGGCTTTTGAATAAGAGGAAGGTGGAGAGAGGTGAAAGGGAGAGCAGAGAAGGTGTGTAAAAAGAAATGTAATGGGCAGAGGTGCAGAGGGCAAATAGAAGTTAAGCTGTGAGGAGATGACAACTCGATTGCAGGTAAATAATGGTAAGAGCAAAGGGAGATGACGTTAATCAATCAATCAATCAATCAATCAATCAATTTTATTTATAAAGCCCAATATCACAAATCACAATTTGCCTCACAGGGCTTTACAGCATACGACATCCCTCTGTCCTTAAGACCCTCACAGCGGATAAGGAAAAACTCCCCAAAAAAAACCCTTTAATGGGGAAAAAAACCGGTAGAAACCTCAGGAAGAGCAACTGAGGAGGGATCTCTCTTCCAGGACGGACAGACGTGCAATAGATGTCGTACAGAACAGATCAACATGATAAATTAACAGTAATCCATATGACACAGAGAGAGAGAGAGAGAGAGAGAGAGAGAGATGCAGGTAATGACAGTAGCTTACAACAACATTAATGAAAGTAATAATATTATAGTTATAGTTCTGGTTACTGCGGTACAATATGTTGAAAGTATGTATTAATACCTGGCAGTATACATGTGTGACAATAATCATATGTGTATAATAACAGAAGAAGTATGACTAATGACTAATGATGGCAGCAGCAACAGGAGGCATCTGGCGGGACCACGGCAGCAGCACAACCACACACGTCACGCTGTCCAGGCACCGCTGTGATATGAGTTAATCTGAGAGACAGTGGAGCACAAAGGCTCCGGAGAAGAAGCCGAGTTAGTGACATCCAAAATGGCCGGGTTAGCTAGATGCAGTAATAGGATACGAGAGAGAGAGAGAGAAGGAGAGAAGGGGCCCGGTGTATTATAGAGGGGTCCTCCGGCAGACTAGGCCTAAGTCAGCCTAACTAAGGGCTGGTACAGGGCAAGCCTGAGCCAGCCCTAACTATAAGCTTTATCAAAGAGGAAAGTCTTAAGTCTAGTCTTAAATGTGGAGACGGTGTCTGCCTCCTGGACCGTAACAGGAAGATGATTCCACAGGAGAGGAGCCTGATGGCTAAAGGCTCTGGCTCCTGATCTACTTTTGGAGACTTTAGGGACTACGAGTAACCCTGCGTTCTCAGAGCGCAGTGTTCTGGTGGGATAATATGGTACTATGAGCTCTCTAAGATATGACGGAGCTTGACCATTTAGAGCTTTATAAGTTAACAGTAGGATTTTAAATTCAATTCTGCAGAGAAGCTAAAACAGGAGAGATATGATCTTGTTTCTTAGTTCCTGTTAGTACACGTGCTGCTGCATTCTGAATTAGCTGGAGAGTTTTTAAGGACTTACTAGAGCTACCTGATAATAGAGAGTTACAATAATCCAGCCTTGAGGTAACAAAAGCGTGGACCAATTTTTCTGCATCTTTTCGGGTCAGGATAGGCCTAATTTTCGCAATATTACCCAGATGAAAAAATGCAGTCCATGAGGTTTGCTTTAAATGAGAATTAAAAGACAAATCTTGATCAAATGTTACTCCGAGGTTTCTTACAGTAGTGGCAGGGGCCAGAGCAATGCCATCTAGAGAAACTATGTCATCAGATAAAGAGTCTCTGAGTTGTTTGGGGCCAAGAACAATAACTTCAGTTTTGTCTGAATTTAACATCAGGAAATTGGTGCTCATCCAAGTTTTTATGTCTTTAAGGCAATTATGGAGTTTAGTTAATTGATTGCTTTCTTCTGGCTTTATTGATAAATACAACTGTGTATCATCCGCATAACAATGGAAATTTATAGAGTGATTTCTAATGATGTTACCTAAAGGAAGCATATATAGAGTAAACAGGATTGGTCCGAGCACAGAACCTTGCAGAACTCCAAAACAAACTTTAGTACGTAAGGATGGTTCATTGCGAACGTCAACAAATTGAAAACGACCAGATAAATAAGATTTAAACCAGCTCAGTGCTGAACCTTTTAAGCCAATTAAGTGATTCAGTCTCTGCAGCAGAATTTGATGGTCAATTGTGTCAAACGCCGCACTAAGATCTAATAAAACAAGTACAGAGACGAGTCCTTTGTCTGAAGCAATCAGAAGGTCATTTGTAATTTTAACTAGAGCTGTCTCAGTGCTATGATGCACTCTAAATCCTGACTGAAATTCCTCAAATAAATTATTATCCTGGAGAAAATCACACAGCTGGTCTGCGACTACTTTCTCAAGGATCTTTGACATAAAGGGATTGGATATTGGTCTATAATTGGCTAACACCTCTGGATCCAGGTGGGCTTTTTTTAGTAGAGGTTTAATTACAGCTATCTTAAAAGACTGTGGTACATAGCCTGTTAATAAGGATATATTGATCATATCTAATATATGAGTGTTAACTAAAGGAAAGACCTCCTTAAGTAGCCTAGTTGGGATGGGGTCTAAGAGACACGTTGATGATTTGGATGAAGAAATCACTGCAGTCAATTCTTGAAGAGAAATTGGGGAGAAGCAATCTAAATATATATTAGATTTTACAGCTGTGTTTGAGGTTAGATAGGTACTATCTGAGGGCAGGAGGTCATGGATTTTGCCTCTAAAAGTTAGAATTTTGTCATTAAAAAAGCTCATAAAATCATTACTGCTAAGGGCTAAGGGAATACAAGGCTCAATAGAGCTGTGACTCTCAGTCAGCCTGGCTACAGTGCTGAAAAGAAACCTGGGGTTGTTCTTATTGTCCTCTATTAGAGCTGAGTAATAGTTTGCTCTGGCATTGTGGAGGCCCCTCTTATAAGTTTTGAGACTGTCTGTCCAGATTAAACGAGATTCTTCCAGTTTGGTTAATCGCCAATTCCTTTCAAATTTTCGCGATATTTGTTTTAACTTACGGGTTTGACAGTTATACCAAGGAGCGAACTTTCTTTGCTTTTAACTTCTTTTTAAGAGGAGCTACAGAGTCGGCGTTGTTCGTAGCGAGCCTACGGTGCTATCAACAAAATGATCAATTCGGGAGAGGTTAAAGTCGGCACGGGAAACCTCTGTTACTGAAGGTATTGGTATTGAATTTAACGACAAAGTAATCTTTTCCTTAAGTTTTGCGACAGCACTATCTGATAAACATCTAGTATAGTAACTGTTGCTGAGTGGCGTGTAATCGAGTAAAAAGAAATCAAAAGTAATCAGATAATGATCCGATAGCGAGGGATTCTGTAGAAAGACTTTTAGGTTATCAATTTCAATTCCATACGTCAGAACTAGATCGAGGGTATGGTTAAAACAATGAGTAGGTTCATGTACACCCTGACTGAAGCCAATGGAGTCTAATAATGAGATAAACGCGGAAGCCAGGGAGTCATTATCAACGTCGACATGAATGTTAAAATCGCCTACAATAATAACTTTATCTGATTTAAGAACTAAACTGGATAAAAACTCTGAGAATTCAGATACAAATTCAGAATATGGGCCAGGAGCACGGTACACTATAACAAATAAAAGTGGCTGCGAGGTTTTCCAGGTCGGATGTAAAAGACTAAGAACGAGGCTTTCAAATGAATTATAATCTAGTTTAGGTTTAGGACTGATTAACAGGCTAGAGTTAAAGATAATAGTATCAGATAATAATATTGTTTAAATATTTAGGAAAACTAACTATCCACTGTCTCTGACATAACCTCACCGACCTTGCAAACTCTCCTCTTTTTTCCCCCATAGATGTAACGTTACTGTCCATTCTGTAGCTCTACCGTGACAGCTTCCCCAGGCTTTTGTTGTGTTTGCGGCAAAAACATTAAATTTCTGAAAGACAACCCACCAGAGGAGATGCCCACCACCAGTGCACATCCTAATGCACAGCCAAGCACTTGTGCAGGTACCTAGATCTGTAGTTGAAGTGTGGAAAAAATAAGCAGTTAAAGACTTGGTTTAACAGTTCAAATTGTGCTCTTGTACTCAAATGGATCTCGGTCCTATCTTGCTTGCCTAATTCATTTTTAAGCATGTTAAATGTGCTTCAGAATGACTTGCAAAGATCAATGAAGTCTTTAAGTGTAGGTATGCTGTAATACAGAAGCCATATAAACCATTCATGTGCTTTCCAGTACTTTCTGTCGTTTAAAGATCTAGGCACTCTGGACACACATGAGGGGGGCTGGATTTGCAGAAGTGTGCTATCTATCTCTGGAATGCGTTTTCCTATGTACCATGGGTGTTCGTGATTGTCACTTTCAACCCACATACTTGTTAATGTCCTTGCTATACCAAGAAGACAGGCATGCATGTAGTCGGGTACACAACCATGTATGATATCAAAAGATGGTAATGCAGACAGAATAGATGGTCCTTTTACACCATTAACAGGGGTGTGCGTTGCTACAGCCTCGTTAGCAAATTCCATTGTTTGAGCATGAGTTCTCAGTTCTGTATTCTCCTCATAAGGGTACACTCTAACGTGACCTTGAGCTTTTGCTGTAACAGTGCCCTTTTGTAAACAATAGGAGCAGCCAAATTCGCCATTGAACTGCTTTACATTTTGGACCATAGGCCTCGCTACTGAGTCGCAAACAGCAACCAGTGGAAACATATTTGATCTGCCATGAACCCCATCTGTGCCGATCCAGTCAAATCCTTCTTGGTGTAGTTTATTGCATTCCTCAACAAAGGGTGCCAAGACTGTATTGCAATTTGGCTTTTCAAAACCAAACCATAATGCTGACAACATGACATGCTTTGCTCTCAAATTAGGTGGCAACTCATTGATTGTGTACAGAAGGGGCCAAATACTGTATGCCGACTTCTTGAATACTGGTACACCATCAAAACTAAAAGTTAATGTAAGGTTTATATGGACAGCAGATTGAGCTTGACTGCTTTGGACACATTTCTTGTACAGGTCACCATCCGTGATATCAGAATACAGGCCAGAGTGAGCACTATATTTATTTGTCTGACTAACTAACTGACTAACTATCTCAGTTTGTTCCATGATGTCCTTCAACTGGGGTGTAAGTGGAAATACTATAAAGAAACCACCCTGTTTCATGTGATCATTAGTGTTACAAGTAATCTGACAATGACTACATGACATTGTCTCCCTCAATGTCCATTCAGAGTGTGCACCTTTCACATACATGGTGAAACTGGATGTTGTTCCTAATTTCATCAAATGACTTGTAAAAAAAAATGTTTGGTGGAAGACACAGCATGCTTTCCGCTTATCACATTTATAACCTTAAGGGTGTCTTCTAGTGCCTCGTCGGTAAGTCCATGCTTAAGTTTTAAAGTCATTAATAACAGTTCGTGCTGTCTTCTTGTCTCCTCAACATTTGGGGTTTGTAGTACCTCACTTGGAGGATGTGGAGCTGAATGGAGGGCAAGGTTGTGGTTAACCTCAGCCATTGGAACACACTGTTGTCCAAGAAGCCAGGTTGTAGATATGGCGGGCTGTTCTAGGTCACCATCATAGTCCATAGTCTGTTGCTGCAGAACTCTGTAAAAGATGACAATGACAATATAGGTTAGCACACAGCCAGGTGAGTAACACAAATCATGCACACCACCCTTTCCTGTTGCCACAGTGGTCAGTGGAGAAAGAGAACGTAAGCTTACCTGTGTCATCAGACTGCACTGTTGTCCAGGGAGGCTGGTTGTAGATGTGGCGGGTTGTTCTAGGTCACCTTCATAGTCCCTGAAAATGTGGCAGACATCCTAAGATAAACAAGGGTATCCTTATATTGGAGCTGTGTTGTCGGGAAAGAGGTAAAAGGGTGTCCAGGACACTGCGTGTGGGCTACCCATGCTCCGTGGTCGGGGTATAGAATGGTGTGTGACTGTGACATGAAGCAAAGCGCCACTCACAGCTACAACTTTCTCATCAAACGATTCATTTTTCCAAAAAAATACATCCACAGAACGTCTAGAGGGATGCAGAATAAAAGTATTACTTTGACTGAAAAAAAAATAGTGTATAAACAATTTTATAAATTTTGACAGGTCCAAAATATATAAATATTTACATCTGGTTACGTTGGCAACGTTGACATGAAATTATCTCTGCGCCAACAGCATTAGATGTCACGTGAGGCGGAGCTCAGGGGGTGCCAGATCGTGATAGCTCTGTGGAGAAATGGCATCGTCCCGGCATTACATGTCACAAATTCAAGCAGACCTAGAACGGGGCAGGACCAGAGTAAACATCGGCCAAGCTTTTCAGCGTTCGTGCCAATTCAAGGAAGCAAAGGGGCTCAAAAGCCACACGGATGTTGCTGCTTTCCTTCTGGACAGGTAAGCTAAATGTTTGCTAATGCTAACTAACGGTCAGCTGGTACTGTAGCATTCCTGGTGCAGGCGTGATGCTGCAGGTTTGTCAGGTTCGTCTGCAGGTGAGTTAGTGTTAAACGATTCAGATGTGTTTTCTACTATTTGGCGTATCTGGCAACCAGTACAATTGAAGGTTGGAGCGAGAGCGGGCGAGTGTGAGTGCTACACCTACTGGCTGGGAGGAATTAAACTTGTAGCTAACCCCTTTAAAACTTGAGTCTAATGTCCACACCTTTAACAAAGGGCTCAAAGTGTGGTTACAGGCAAAGCAACAGTGTACACATGTGTAGACACAGACTAGCTTGCTTGTGATCATGAATGATTATGACTTCAAGTCTGTATTTTCTATGTATATTTGACTGACGTGCGATGTATTCTATGTGTAAAAGACTCCTATGGACTGGTGGTGAAAATTAGCACTTGTGCTACAACCACTTTAGCATTGTATCTGGTCTGTCCATGTGACCTTCGATTATATTTGTGAAGTCCATTCAATAAAAATCTTCATTCATTTATTCATTCATGCCTGACCATGTAACCAAGACTGGTGAGGGGGAAGAAGAACGTATACTCTTACATGTCGTCGGAACGCACTGTTTATATAGACAGCTTATGAAATGGATGGGGCACACCCAACCTGATCTCACAGAAATATGTGAAATGACCACGACCTCTTAACACCGCATTCCGTGGTGGCAGCACGTAATGGGTTGAAATTACGTGCTGCCACCACGAAAACAATGCCAATGTAAAGTCAATTAGGATCCTCTCCTGTGGTGGACACATGGATTCCCTGATTCAATCACGTCAGGTCAACCTCATTTTCCTCAATGATATCTTTAACATTCCTGTATACACACAAAAACACGGAAGTGTTCTTGATATTAAAACGGCAAATATATTCCTCTGTTATAATTTCCCACCAATAATAATAATAATGATAATAATGTGATAGTTCGGCTGTTCTAGATATTTGTTATAGCCTATTCAAATGTTCAATCCCAAAAACGCCGTTTCTAGAGAACTTGCTAAAATATCTGAAATGAACCATCATGCCTACTTTTTCTTAACATATTTCATCTAGGTGCAGTGTCATTACTAGTTCAGCTTTACTAGACATTTGATATATTCAGTAGATGTATCTTTTTACGACCCTGTTTTACAACAAGCCGCAAAAAACCTACCGTCCCAAAAACGCCGTTTTTAGAGTACTATCTAAAATAACTACGATTAGCCAACATCCTTGCTTTTTTTCTTAACATAGTTCATCTAGGTGCAGTGTAATAACTACTTCGGCTTTACTAGATATTAGATTTATTCAGTAGATCTATCTTTTTACAACCCTATTTTACAAGCCGCAAACGAACCTACTGTCCGAAGAATGCCGTTTCCAGTGTATTAGCTAAAATATCGAAAATTAGCTGACATCTTTACTTTTTCATTACATAGTTCATCTAGGTGGAGTGTAATAACTAGTTCGGCTTTACTTGATATTAGATATATTCAGTAGATCTATCTTTTTACAACCCTATTTTACAAGCCGCAAATAAACCTACTGTCCCAAAAACGCCGTTTCTAGTGTATTAGCTAAAATATCGAAAATTAGCTGACATCTTTACTTTTTCATACCATAGTTCATCTAGGTGGAGTGTAATAACTAGTTCGGCTTTACTTGATATTAGATATATTCAGTAGATATATCTTTTTACAACCCTGTTTAGAGCCCTACTTTGCAAATCAGAAGAACTACAACTATGTTGCTGATATGTATGAAACTGCATGGCGCGGTCCCAGGGAATTGTAGTTTTTTTTTAAAAAATCTAAGTGTTTTTCCCAGATTTGGAAGTTGTAAATACTGAATTGAGAGTACACTGTGGACTTTAAGGGGATGGTAAACACATTTGTGAAATCAGATTTTAAATATTTAATTTCTAAATGGGTGAAAATTAATTTTATCCATATTTTACCCATATCTGACAGCACCCACAGTTGTTGACTACACTCACATGAGGTCAAGAGCTCTCTATAACAGTTGGTCCCATGTCTGTACCCCCTTTAGTTGCTGAGTTATAAGCCCTCAAACATGCACTGAGGTCAAGGTTCAAAGGTCAATGGCTGAAAGCAGGAGCCATGTAGAATCTTCATACTGACATATGTTACTCTCCAGGTTGAGACCTTTCCAATGATGTATTTGGTTTAGCTCTATGACAAAGTTTAGATTTTTTTCATTTTTTGGACACAAGCCATGCCAGGTGTAGTTTCAGAGAGCACTTTGAAGGCCCAGTGTATAAAATGAGTTTTGTTTGTTTCTTTGCTTGTTTTTTTCTTTTTTTACTGTAGATAGTTACTAACATGAGTCATCCTCAGACAATACAATACTACTAAAAAGTAAAACCAATAATAACAATAATGAAATAAGCAAAAATAATATTAAAATTATATTGAAATTTTAAAATCTATTTACAGAGTGGAATGGCAGCCTAATAGATAACTTAGATACAATTTATTATTGTTTAGACACTTTATTATTGCTTAGATACTATTTAGCCTATTATTGTATTTACTTTTAGTATGTTCTACTTTTGAGTAATTTCCGAGAGGTTATGATAAAAAAAAAAAAATTACAGACTATAGGAGACAACCTCTTCAATGTCTCACGTCAATTAATTAACACTATTTGTCGGCTTTTTATAATGCCTTTTATTTTTTTATTTTTTTTCGGCTGTCTCCAGTTGAGAGTGGTGATTTGCTAAATACATTCACAATGACAATTAGATTAACCTTTGGTCTATAATATTGTTGGCTATATTACGCATTTTAATAAAAAAAAACCCGGAAGAATAAAAGAAATAAACACCGAAATAATTACTTTTTTTATTGATACTCCTCTCTGACACACACACACACACACGCGCGCGCGCGCACACACACACATTGAACATGCGACTGAATGAATGAATGAATGAATGAACATTGGAAGTGGTTCAGCCGCAGTCCCGCCGGCTGGCGTGGTCACATTGTGATGACATTTGTTTTTTTATTATTAACAAAATGTTTTATATTGACCGTATGAATGGTTTCGTTTTCAAATAAATATTTGGAAACGAAAATATGCTTTAGTGTACTTTTACAGAGTTTTGCAATATGTATATAGCCTACCTGTATCAAAATGTATAATTTTCAGCAGCGGTTTGTGTGACAGCTGCCACGGTCGGAGGTATAACCAGGGGACAGCCGCTGGTTCTGTGGCGCTGGCTTGGGGTCCGCTCTCCCCTGGTGGAGTGGAGGGTGGCCGGGTTGCCAGGGGCAGACGGCTCCATGTGATGGTGTTTCCTCTCTGGTTCTTCCGTGCTCAGCCTTATTTTTATCATCTTATTTATTTATTTATCAGTGGCGTTTGGATTCGGTTACGGCAGACGGATGGCAATCTGAAATGGAATGAAGCCCACAGACGGCGGACAGCAGCTACAAAACAGTAGTGGAACGCGCCCCATCCGCCCACAGCACAATGCTCTTAAAGCTCTACGCTATCAAAAGCTGGCAAAATACATTTATTTTATTTTATGGCCTTGACATTAACCTGTCATATTGTTGAGTTATCAAGGACACTTTTTTGTGTGTATACAGGAATGTTAAAGATATCATTGAGGAAAACGAGGTTGACGTGACGTGATTGAATCAGGGAATCCGTGTGTCCACCACGGGAGAGGACCCTAATTGACTTTACATTGGCATTGTTTTCGTGGTGGCAGCACGTAATTTCAACCCATTACGTGCTGCCAACACGGAATGCGGTGTTAAGAGGTCGTGGTCATTTCACGTATTTCTGTGAGATCAGGTTGGTAAAGATGAGACGCTGCTTTGTTAACGTTTCCATCCGCGCAGTAATGTGACTGCAGCAAATATAGTGGGACATCTAAGCAGTTATAAACTTGACAGGACAGAGGAAACTTTCCAGGAAAAACAAAATTAAACTTTAAATTTGTGAAATAATTTCTGTGACCTCATGGATGTGTAGAACACAAGAGCAGTAATTGACAGTAGATCCTGACTGATCCTGTCGGCGTGTCTGGAAGTTTAAATCTTCAATAAAGTCACACGGCTGTGTTGCGTGTAATTACGCACGGACCGGTGTCTCACCATGAGATGCACTAATAGTTTCTGCTGCTGGGGGATCTCTGCAAGTATTTCAGCTTAAAATATGCTCAAATTTACCTCTTTCACTGCCAGCCATTTTCACACCAGCTACCTCCAGCTTGCCAGGCATTTTCCAGCTTTTTGACTGATCTTTTTAGACCCACCATATATTATGTACTATTATTATATACACATTCAACCCATGAAATGAAAGAAGAGAGTCTCTACTTTCCAGCAAAAAAAACTGTGTGTTTCTATCTTGTTCCAGTCTTGAGTAATTGGCTGTTGTATATAGGTTAGTTTAGCCCAAACAGCCATTTTGGCACCAAAATCTTGAGAAAAAGAGGTTTTTGTGTTGGTCATTATTTTCAGGTGCACCAGTACAATTGGCTCCATTATAATTTTGCTTTAGTGACACCTCAACATCTGTACAGTTGTTCTCTTGTAAACAACAACAAAATCAACACTGACAAATGACTTTTGATGACAAAAGATGACAAAACATTTATTGACTGACACACACAACTCAGACAAGCCTTTTTTTTATGTTAGAGTTACAACTTTTTTTTTTTTTTTTTACTGTGTGTGTGTGTCCATGCCCCCTAATCTTTTGTGTAGTCTTTTTTTTGTGTGAAAGAGGAGGAAGCGTTTCCCATGATGCAGGGGGATTTGGCATGCAGGCAGGCATGTCCCTCACTCCGTAGTGTAGCAAATTCAAATATTGAAGATGAATGATGATGATAAAAGTAGATGGGGAAAATTGGTTGAAAAAAAGAATATCCCTTTAACTAGCTTAATTGTGTTATTTGTAGCATTGTTCGAAGTCAAGTTTCTATTTGCTTGAAATCACTTGCTAACGCTTTGATTGTCTTTCATCATACATCATTAGGATAAAGCTGCGGCAAAACAACTCCAGCACCAGCAGATTGCGGCCTCCCTATCCCAGCACCTTGGGTCAGAGAAAGATAAGGCTACAGAAGAGATACAGCTTCTTTGGCACGAGCTGCAGGAGCTCAA
Source organism: Epinephelus fuscoguttatus (assembly GCF_011397635.1). Taxonomy (NCBI): domain Eukaryota; kingdom Metazoa; phylum Chordata; class Actinopteri; order Perciformes; family Serranidae; genus Epinephelus; species Epinephelus fuscoguttatus. The sequence goes on along the minus strand of NC_064768.1, from coordinate 3,754,962 downwards.
GAATTTTGTTTTCAGTGGTATGATCATAACAATTCATGCTTTGCAGCTGGCAATGTCATCATACACTTGCCATGTTTGGTAGCAACACAGGTGTGAATCAAACAGATTTAAACGCCTGTGTTGGTGGTACCCAACATAGCAGGTCTAAGACTACATTTGAAACCCATGACTATAAGGTCAATATGATGAAATTTGATCAGACAAAATTTTCTTTCCCTATCTTACCTTTTTGTTTGTTTCCCCCTTGATTCAGAGCTTCCAAAGATAAGCCAGCAGGTCCAAGAGATGACTGCAAGACCAGCGCTGGCACCAGCCAGTGAGACCCCACTATCACCTCAATATGTGAGTTTCTGTTTTGCTTGAAATCACCAATGCAGCTCCAAAGCTTGTTTCAATGTAATCAAATGGGACAAGTGGCAAATGTCAACATGTGACATTTGCCACTTGCCCCATTGTAATACACTGAAACAATTTTGGAGCTGCAGCCCCTCACTTCGTACAGAAGCAAATGCAAATATTGAAAATCCCAACACTCATTTAGACAAAAGTAGATGGGAAAATAGGGGCCAGGTTACAAAACAACAAGTATCCCTTGTTTTTTTTTTTGTTTTTTTTTCAACCTGGACCCTATTTTCCCATCTACTTTTATCTATAGCAACATATTACTCACCATATGTATTTGACTTATATGTCAAAATTAGCCATTTCCATACATAAGTAATATATATGTCATATCTTAATATTGCAAAGATGGCTACTGTCATATATGATCAGGGCTGGGAGGGTTACTTTAAAAATGTATTCCCATACAGTTACTGATTACCCGTTAAAAAATGTAATTAGTAATGTAATCCAATTACTAGAATATTACTTCAGTACCAAATATGGTGAAGTTTTTGCCTAATATGATGTTTTATGATGGTTTTAGATTTATTAATTATTTGTTTAGTTATTTCTTCCTTTTTTGTGCAAATGTACATTTAGATTAATATCAGTAATCATGTACATTTAAATGTACTTTGTTACGCAGCATCATGTTACACACTTCACACTCAAACTTCAAATAAACTGACATAAACTTTTAGTAGTATAAGTTTATGTCAGTTTAGATAGTATATCATTCTTTATTTTCCAAATGTATTATAAAATTGTAATCCTGCAAAGTAAACCCCATTTTTGCTAAATGTATCTGTTATCAGATTACATCTTTTTCCTCTGTGATGTAATGGAATACATTACATCACAGAGGAAAAATTACATTACATGCTGATCTGTTCTGTACGACATCTATTGCACGTCTGTCCGTCCTGGAAGAGGGATCCCTCCTCAGTTGCTCTTCCTGAGGTTTCTACCGTTTTTTTTTTTCCCCGTTAAAGGGTTTTTTTGGGGGAGTTTTTCCTTATCCGCTGTGAGGGTCTTAAGGACAGAGGGATGTCGTATGCTGTAAAGCCCTGTGAGGCAAATTGTGATTTGTGATATTGGGCTTTATAAATAAAATTGAAATTGAAATTGAAATTACTCTCAAAATAAGACCAGTTATTACACGTCAGTTTAAAGGGATACTTTGTTTTTTCCATCTACTTTTATCTAAATGAGTGGTGGGATTGCAATATTTGCAATTGCTTCTGTACGAAGCGAGGAGCAATTGAAAATCCCACCACTCATTTAGATAAAAGCAGATGGGAAAATAGGGTCCAGGTTGGAAAAAAACAAAGTATCTCTGTAAGTCTTGAGACTTGCGTGTCCTAAACTGTTGTGCTTTGAAATCTGTTTTTTCTCTGATCCTTTACAGGTGGAAATTTATCCGGGGTCTGGGGTTATGGCCCCAAAAAATGTCTGCTGCTCAGCCATGCAGGCAAACACAGGTACAGCGATGGCCAGGATTCTCCTGCTTGGAGTGTTCGACATAGAAATACTTGCCACAAGCAATTTAAGAGGTTAGTAAGAATTACAGAATATATCTGGCATCAGATTCAACACACAACGTCGGAATGGTTGTGTCGGGTTAGGTAATATGACTTGACTGCAGCAGGTCACTTAAGCAATATTACACAAGAGGGTGTGCTTGAACATGATTTGAGCACAACAGTGATGTGGTCCATGGGCATCACTGAAGTGCTCAAATCATGTTAAAGTACACCCTCTTGTGTAATATTGTGATTATTCAACAGACTACCAACAAAATAAAAGATCTAATCACAATATATCCATATTGTGAGGTGATCTGCTCTCAAAATAAGAAACTTTTAGCTAGTGTTATATCTGTTTCCCTGGTAACACACGGGGTCTGACTAATAACTGGAAAGCAATCAGCTGCGCCATTAGAACTCCTGTGTAATGAAACCTAGTTCCTCAGGAAGTAAAGATCACATGGTTTTATTCAGTGATCTGCTGCAAGTGAGTGATCATTTTACTCCCATGAGGTGCGAGTGGGTCTACTTGCAATGTAAACATGATTATTTCTGATGAGACGCTAATATGTATTTATGGCGGTAATGGATGTGGAATAGAAGATGGCCAGCCTTCCTTTCACAACTCTCCTTACATTCCCTCAGGTGGCGAAGCCAAGGTCGGCGGGAAAGGAGAGGCACGCCAGGCCTTAGATGAAGTCAAAATGAAGGCAATCTTTGGTGAGCATGGCTATTGTTTGCGCATACAGCACAGTCCTATTTCTAAAGTCTTTCGCACACTTCCCATGCAGAAAGGCGATCTTAGGTGCAAGCAGTGCCATCTAGTGGTCATTGTCAGTAGGAGGCAATATCTTGAATAAAAATGTCCCTAGCCTGAATGACTGAAGCTTAAAGTTCTCAGGCACAGTGCCTGAATTCAGGCACGGGAATATTCTGGGACAGGATATTCAGTTGCAGCCATATAGGCTTAGACTTCAAGTTTAGGGACCCCAGAGATATTAGACTGGCCCTGGTCACTAGCTTCTTGATTTGATACTAGATTGATACTCTTAAAGTGCACCCCACTGTCCTCCATACCCGCCGTCAGCCTCTAAAAGGCTTCAGGCACAGGAATTTTCCCACTTCAAGCCCTGGTTTGTGTTCTTTGTGGTAAAGCTTTAAACTTAACCCTGTTTAGTGTATGACGTAATTCCTCTGCATTTCATCAGATGCAGTGATGGACCGGCATCCAGCAACCATTCGGGGAGCCATTGGAACAGCAGTGAATTGTAAACTGGCTGAGATAAGGGCACATTTGGCCAAGAGGAGGAGGAGTGAGGAGAGTGAGTCTTCTGACGCTTAAAACATTTTGATAAGTTTGAAATTTCAGTTCAAATTCAAATCAAGCTCAGAGTTCTTTCAATGTTTGCTCATTCAAATATTTGATACTTCAAGATTCAATCACTGCTGCACTCAGAGGTGTGTTGTTGTAACATTCAAAAAAATAAATTAAAAGTTTTAAGAAAGCTATGCATTTCTACAGTGTATTTTTGTGGTTGTAAACATTTAACTGTCAACATGTAATCATTTTTATCAAATTTAAAGGGATTCTTTGTTTTTTTTTTCAATCTAGACCCTATTTTTCCATCTACTTTTATCTAAATGAGTGGTGGGATTTGCAATATTTGCAATTGCTACTCGCTTCGTACAGGAGCAATTGCAAATATTGCAAATCCCACCACTCATTTAGATAAAAGTAGATAGAAAAATAGGGTCTAGGTTGAAAAAACAAACAAACAGAGAATCCCTTTAAACTGACATGTTTATTTTGAGAGTAATATCTAATTTGATGTCAGTATCATATATGCCCAGGTATCTAGGAGAAATGTATGGGTCATATTTGAATATATCATATGACAGTAGCCATCTTTGCAATATTAAGATATGACATATATTACTTATGTATGGAAATGGCTTATTTTGACATATAAATCAAATACATATGATTAGCAATATATTGTTATTTCATATACCAACATTGATGCTATACTAATATATGTGACATCTATGTTTGAAAAATATATGTGCTGAATATGCCATACATATATGTGCCACATGTATGTTCCATATATAAAAAGGGCCATTTTTGTAATATTTTAAAATATATGTTCCAAATATGTAGAAATATAAGTAGAGATATATGTACCAATATATATTCACATATTGGTGAAAGACATATATGGACACCGATATTATATATGTTATTTAAATATTTGGCCATATATCAGATTTGTGTATGGGTGTGCTTTCTACTCACAGGGATAACTTCTACGTATTTTACCCCATTATTTGAAACTTTGGCCATGTATAATATGAGCAGCCGATATTTTAACATTATATACATGATGAGGAAAAATGCATGCATGCATGCATGCAATCAATGCAATGCATGATGAGTCCCCTTTAAAAAGAGTTGATAAAGGAGTAATGAATAAATAAAGAGTAATTAATGTCTCATTCCTGTCTTTTCTTATTTTCTCATTGTAGCAGCAAGGTCTAGTGTAGAGTCCTTTCTTAAATTTAGGGAAATTAAAGAGAGGGAGAGGAAGACATTCTTTTCAAAGACACGTCTTAAGTCTAAGAAGGAACAGAAAACAGTGAAGGTATGCTCACACACCAGTGACCATGTAGATTCATATAAAGTCAAATGACAGATTATAAAGATGTGTTACATTTTATTGATTTCCATTTTCTTCTCTTTCTTTAGATGGAAATACTTCTGAATCAGATCCTCTTCTGTGGGGCTGTCCAATGCTGACCCTGGCAAACAGAGGGAGAAAAAGATAAAGAGACAACATTTTTCAGCAAGAACAGGCTGCAGCACATTGTCCAGTCTGCGGAGAACACCTTCAGCTGCAATCTGCCGTGTCTTGTGGACCTGTACACATTGGGCCTCATTCTGCAAACAAATTTAGAACTTCCTCAGACCATGCGTATGCACAAATTATGACAGCCTGGCTGTCTTACAAAATATTGAAACTTGCCTTTTAATTCAATTCAATTTTATTTATAAAGCCCAATATCACAAATCACAATTTGCCTCACAGGGCTTTACAGCATACGACATCCCTCTGTCCTTATGACCCTCGCAGCGGATAAGGAAAAACTCCCCCCAAAAAAAACCTTTAACGGGGAAAAAAAAACGGTAGAAACCTCAGGAAGAGCAACTGAGGAGGGATCCCTCTTCCAGGACGGACAGACGTGCAATAGATGTCGTACAGAACAGATCAGCATAACAAATTAACAGTAATCCACATGACACAATGAGACAGAGAGAGAGAGAGAGAGAGAGATGCAGGTAATGACAGTAGCTTAAAACAACATTATTGAAAGTAATATTATAGTTATAGTTCTGGCTACTGTGGTACAATATGTTGAAAGTATATATTAATATCTGGCAGTATACAAGTGTGACAATAGTCATATGTGTATAATAACAGTAGAAGTATGACTAATGACTAATGATGGCAGCAGCAGCAGGAGGCATCTGGCAGGACCACGACAGCAGCACAACCACACACGTCACGCTGTCCAGGCACCACTGCGATATGAGTTAATCTGAGAGACAGTGGAGCACAAAGGCTCCGGAGAAGAAGCCGACTTAGTGACATCCAGAATGGCCGAGTTAGCAAGATGCAGAAATAGAATACGAGAGAGAGAGAGAGAGACAGAGAAGGAGAGAAGGTGCCCGGTGTATTGTAGAGGGGTCCTCCGGCAGACTAGGCCTAAGTCAGCCTAACTAAGGGCTGGTACAGGGCAAGCCTGAGCCAGCCCTAACTATAAGCTTTATCAAAGAGGAAAGTCTTAAGTCTAGTCTTAAATGTGGAGACGGTGTCTGCCTCCCGGACCGTAACAGGAAGATAATTCCACAGGAGCCTGTTGCAGTCACTCCTGCTCGTTTTTCTCAGTTTTCTTACTTTTTTTGCTTTATTAAGTTTGGTATTTGTGCTTGCTTTTTGTGATTGTAATTTTGAAACTGCGCCCTCTCAAAACATGCTGACTGAGAGAGTTGTACTCGTTTTCCTCACCCTGGAATTACTTATTTCATTCGGACCCGGCACCATTGCGCAACAACTTCATGGCCGCATTGTTTACTCCAGAGATCAGCTGATCGCGCTGAGGCCGGCTGGCTTGGCGGCCGGAACATCGGAGATACCAGCTGAACTATGGAGGAAAACACACAGAGGATGCAGGAGAGGTAGTAAACAGCGGCGGAAAAAAGCAGGGTTGAGACAACGGAGGCTTACGGAGAAGAGAAGATATAAGCCGTGTCTCCCCTCTCTCATCATGGGCAACGTGAGGTCACTGGCAAATAAGATGGACGAGCTGACAGCGGTCGCCAAAAGTCAGAAGGAGTACCGGGAATGTAGTCTGATGTGCTTCCCTGAGACATGGCTTCACCAGGACATTCCCGAAAACAACGTCTCCATCAGCGGCTTTCAGACTGTTCGGGCTGACCGGGACTGCACCGAGAGCGGTAAGCGAAAAGGAGGGGGGCTTGCTGTTCTCGTAAATAACCGCTGGTGCAGTCCTGACCATATTTCTATTAAAGAACGAATCTGTTGCCCGGACATTGAACTGTTTGCTGTTGGACTCAGGCCGTATTATTTGCCCAGGGAGTTTTCACATGCCATTATTGTGACTGTTTACATCCCCCCCTCTGCCAACCCGACGTCGGCATGTGACGTCATTCACTCCGCCATAGCCCGCCTGCAGACTAAACACCCGAGTGCCTTCATAGCTATCTCGGGTGACTTCAACCATGTCACCATGGCAACAACATTACCCACATTCACACAGTATGTGAGCTGCCCTACCAGAGAGGAGAGGACACTGGACTTGCTGTATGCAAACGCCGAAGATGCATACAGCTGCTCCCCCCTCCCCCCTCTGGGTAGGTCAGACCACAACCTGGTGCACCTCAACCCCTGCTATGTACCACTAGTCAAGAGCCAGCCTGCGACCATGAGGACAGTGAGGAGATGGTCGGAGGAGGCTTATGAGACACTGCAGGGCTGTTTTGGTGTGACAGACTGGCAGGCACTCTGTGAGCCACATGGGGAGGACATCGACGGGCTCACAGAATGCATCACGGACTACATCAGTTTCTGTGTGGACTCCACTGTCCCAGCCAGGACTGTCCATTGTTACCCAAATAACAAACCGTGGGTAACAAAGGACATCAAAGCCATCCCAAATGCAAAGAAGAGGGCCTTCAGAGCTGGTGACAGGGAGGAGGTGAGAACAATACAGGGGGAGCTGAAGACGAAGATAAGGGAAGCTAAGGAGAGGTACAGGAGGAAGCTGGAGAGGAAACTCCAGCAGAACAACATGAGAGAGGTCTGGAGTGGAATGAGGACCATCACTGGCTTCAGGACCAACAACCACAGAGGAGTTGAAGGCAGCGTGGACAGGGCCAATGAACTGAATCTGTTTTTTAACAGATTTGACACTGCTGGACCTGCCCCCGACTCTTCTGCTGTCTGTCGTAGACAACCATCACCCACACCCCCCTCCTCCCCACTCCTCCTCTCACACCTCAACACCCTCCTGCTTGACCCCCTCCTCCTCCTCCTCACACCTCCTCCCCCCGTGGTCACACTGACTGCTCTCTCCATCATGAGGAGTACACCCCCCCCCCACGTGTCGTCACCTCCACAGTGTGCTTCACTGTTGACCATGTGAGAAGACAGCTGATGAGACTCCACTCAAATAAGGCTGCAGGCCCTGATGGTGTCAGCCCCAGGGTGCTCAAAGCCTGTGCCCCCCAGCTATGTGGAGTACTTCAGCATGTCTTCAACATGAGCCTGAGTCTCCAGAGGGTCCCCTTGGTGTGGAAGACATCCTGCCTCGTTCCTGTGCCAAAGACGTCGCGTCCCAGTGGCTCCAAGGACTACAGACCCGTGGTATTGACCTCCCACATCATGAAGACCCTGGAGAGACTCGTCTTGGAGCAGCTCCGGCCCATGGTCCCCCCCCCTCCAGTTCGCCTATCAGCCCCGACTTGGAGTTGAGGACGCCATCATCTACCTGCTCAACCGTGTCTACACCCATTTGGATAAGCCGGCGAGCACTGTGAGGGTCATGTTTTTTGACTTCTCAACACCATACGTCCAGCTCTACTGGGTGACAAGCTGACAGCAATGCAGGTGGATGCCCCCCTGGTGTCCTGGATTGTAGACTACTTGACTGGCAGACCACAGTATGTGCGCTTGCAACACTGTGTGTCAGACAGAGTGGTCAGCAATACTGGGGCCCCGCAGGGGACTGTCCTCTCTCCCTTCCTCTTCACCCTCTACACCACGGACTTCAGCTATCGCACTGAGACCTGCCATCTTCAGAAGTTTTCTGATGATTCTGCTATAGTTGGATGTATCACCAAGGGTGATGAGGATGAGTACAGGGCTGTTGTGGATAACTTTGTCACATGGTGTGAGCAGAACCATCTGCAGCTCAACGTGGCAAAGACAAAGGAACTGGCGGTGGATCTGAGGAGGACCAAGACACCGGTGACCCCTGTTTCCATCCAGGGGGTCAGTGTGGACATTGTGGAGAGCTATAAGTACCTGGGGGTACACATTGACAATAAACTGGACTGGGTTAAGAACACTAATGCTCTCTACAGGAAGGGCCAGAGCCGTCTCTATTTTCTGAGGCGACTGAGGTCCTTCAACATCTGCCGGACTATGCTCAGGATTTTCTATGAGTCTGTGGTGGCCAGTGCTATCCTCTATGCTGTTGTGTGCTGGGGCAGCAGGCTGAGGGTGGCGGACGCCAACAGACTCAACAAACTGATCCGCAAGGCCAGTGACGTCATGGGAATGGAGTGTGACTCTCTGATGGTGGTGTCAGAGAGGAGGATGCTGTCTAAGCTACAAACTATCTTGGACAATGTCTCACACCCACTCCACCATGTGCTGGTCAGGCACAGGAGTACTTTCAGTGGGAGACTCATACCACCAAGATGTACCACTGAGCACCACAGGAAATCATTCCTGCCTGTGGCCATCAAACTGTACAACTCCTCCCTCTGAGTGGCCCTGTGACTATTTCACACACTGCAATAATTTAATCTAACTTGTGCAATAACCCCATTCACCCTGACTGTATATATTTTGTTTGTGTAAATAATCTTGTTCAGTTTACAATATATATATATATATGTATATATATATATTTATTTAAGTTTATGTTTGTTAATAATTCCTGTTTATTTAACTCTATATTTGTTAATACTAATGTTTAAATTTCTTATATTTTCACGTATCTTTCCTCTCTTGCAAGGAGCAACTGTAACATAAACAATTTCCCCTCGGGGATCAATAAAGTATTTCTGATTCTGATTCTGATTCTGAAGGCTCTGGCTCCTGATCTACTTTTGGAGACTTTAGGGACCACGAGTAATCCTGCGTTCTCAGAGCGCAGTGTTCTGGTGGGATAATATGGCACTATGAGCTCTCTAAGATATGACGGAGCTTGACCATTTAGAGCTTTATAAGTTAACAGTAGGATTTTAAATTCAATTCTGGATTTTACAGGGAGCCAGTGCAGAGAAGCTAAAACAGGAGAAATATGATCTTGTTTCTTAGTTCCTGTTAGTACACGTGCTGCTGCATTCTGAATTAGCTGGAGAGTTTTTAAGGACTTACTAGAGCTACCTGATAATAGAGAGTTACAGTAATCCAGCCTTGAGGTAACAAAAGCGTGGACCAATTTTTCTGCATCTTTTCGGGTCAGGATAGGCCTAATTTTCGCAATATTACGCAGATGAAAAAATGCAGTCCGTGAGGTTTGTTTTAAATGAGAATTAAAAGACAAATCTTGATCAAATATTACTCCGAGGTTTCTTACGGTAGTGCTAGAGGCCAGAGCAATGCCATCTAGAGAAACTATGTCATCAGATAAAGAGTCTCTGAGTTGTTTGGGGCCAAGAACAATAACTTAAGTTTTGTCTGAATTGAACATAAGGAAATTGGTGCTCATCCAGGTTTTTATGTCTTTAAAATCAGATCAAATCAAATCAAATCAACTTTATTTATATGGCACTTTTCATACAACAGTAACACAAAGTGCCTCACAGAGGTTAAAAACAACAAAGATCCAAACAGAAAACAAAAAGAAAAGAGAAAACCCAACCCTCCCACCCAACAAAAAGCTATTTAGCTCATAAAATTGAGTTAGTAGCTAAAATCAGTTAAAAGCTTGATTGAAAAGATGAGTCTTGAGCCTCTTTTTAAAAACATCAACAGTCTCTGCAGCTGTGAGGTTCTCCGGCAGACTGTTCAGCAATCGGGGGCCATAATAATTAAACGCCACCTCCCCGTGTGTTTTAGTCCTAACTTGTGGTATGGTTAAAAGGCCGGTGCCGGAGGACCTCAGGGTCCGCGAGGGTTGATATGGTAAAAGCAGGTCAGATAAATAAGAAGGCCCAAGACCGTTAAGACATTTAAAAACTAATAAAAGAACCTTAAAATCGATCCTGAAGTGCACAGGGGGCCAATGCAGCAATTTTAAAACTGGTGTAATGTGCTCCTGCCCTCTGGTCCTCGTCAGCACTCGTGCAGCTGAATTCTGTAATAATTGTAGATTTGAGATACTCTTTTTGGGAAGACCAGAAAGCAGGGCATTACAATAATCTAACCTACAGGAGATAAAAGCATGCATCAGCACCTCCGTGCTGGCCTGAGAGAGAAACGGGCGGACTCTGGCTATATTCTTAAGGTGGTAGAAACCTGCCTTTGTTATGTTTTAAATATGTGGAATAAAACAGAGCTCAGAGTCAAAAATCACACCCAGATTTTTTGCAGATTGTGTTGGTTTAAAATCCTGTAGTTTGGGTAAAAGTTTCTCTCTCTGCCATCTCGCTGCCATCCATGACTTTATATCTAAAATGCAGTTAAAAAGGGCATCAATTGGCCCTGCGTCATCAGGAGACACGGCGATGTACAGTTGCGTATCATCAGCATAACCATGAAAGTTGATGCCCTGCCTCTTGATGACGTCCCCCAGAGGAAGCATGTAGAGATTAAAAAGGGTTGGACCTAAAATTGACCCCTGGGGGACCCCACACTTTATCTCATGGGTTCCTGAGGAACATGTATCCATACTTACAAAGAAGTGTCGATCAGTAAGGTAAGAGACGAACCAGTTGAAAACAGTACCAGAGAGGCCGACCAGGTGCCTCAGTCTATTTAATAAAATGTGATGGTCTACTGTATCGAAGGCGGCAGTTAGATCCAGTAGTACCAAGACTATGAGTTTATGGTTATCTAAATTGCACCTGATGTTGTTTAAAATCTTTAAAAGGGCTGTCTCGGTATTGTGGTTTATCCTAAAACCAGACTGATACTTCTCTAAAGTGTTATTTGTATTTAAAAAATCATTTACTTGGTTAAAAACCTGTTTTTCTAAAATTTTGCTTAAAAATGGTAAGTTGGATGCAGGTCGATAATTATTAAGAATGTTGGGGTGTAAATTGCTCTTCTTCAGAAGGGGCCTCACCACCACTGTTTTCAAGGAGGCCGGGAAGACACCTGTCTGAAGAGAGCAATTCACCACATACAGTAGCTGTTCCTCAAAGAATCCATAAAATGTTTTAAAAAACGGTGTGGGAATTGGGTCTAAAAGGCAGGTTGTGGGCTTTACTTGGAAGAAAACTCGACCAAGTGTCCTTGCATCAACCAGGGCAAAACTCTCCAGTGTTTCATCAGGTAAAAGCAATGATCCAGGTGTGTCGACAGTTAAAATCTGTTGCGATAAGAGACTGGATCTGATGTCATTGATTTTACTTCTGAAGTGGTCTGCAAAGTCCTCACAAAGGGCATTGGTTGTTGTCTTAGGTGATCTGTTAAAATTACTATTTGTTAAAATATCAATTGTGGAGAAGAGGAATTTGGGATTGTTTTTATTATCAGAGATTAGTTTTTTGAAGTGGGAAATTCTTGCCTGTCTCACTGCATTATTGTAGGTTTTGAGATGTTGACGTAATATTTCATAGTGGACTGTTAGGTTTGATTTTCTCCACCTTCTCTCAGCACTCCTGCAGTATCTTTTCAGTTGTTTGATTTCCTGATTTCTCCATGGGGGAGTAGGTTTTGTTCTAATTGTTTTGATTAAAAGTGGAGCCACTGAGTCCAGCGTTGACTTGAGTTTGTTGTTAAAATTGTCCACAATAAAATCACAGGGTGCTGTTAAAATCTCTGCAGGAGTGCTCTGTAAAATCTGAATAAAATTTACAGCCACTTCAGAAGTTAGGTAGCGTTTCCTCACTGTTCTCACCGGGGCCTCCTGTTGGTTAAAACTGGTGATGTTAAAAAACACACAAAAGTGGTCGGACACAGCCAGATCCACAACAGAGGACACACCCACGGACAGGCCATAGGTTATGACCAGGTCCAGGGTGTGCCCTCTGCTGTGGGTCGGCTGCGTGATATGTTGTGTAAAATCTAAACAGTTTAAGAGGTTTAAAAATTCTCTGGATACTGGGTCAGAGGTGTTGTCTGTGTAGATTAAAATCATCAGTTATTAAAATCCTGTTGTAGGTGGAGTGAATGATTGATAATAATTCAGAGAAATCACTGATAAAAGAAGTGGAGTACTGGGGTGGTCTGTAAACCGTTATGCAAAGGATAGGAGGGCTGCTAAAAACAAAGGCATGATGCTCAAATGACGTGTAACTGCTAAAAGAAACTTCATTTGAGGACATTGTGGTTTTTGTTACTGATGCAGTTCTGCCTCCGCTTTTACCTCCCCTAATAGAGTATAAAAAGTTAAAATTTGGTGGGGAAGCCTTGGTGAGAACAACAGGTGCGTCAGTACCAAGCCATGTCTCTGTAAGGAGAATACTGTCTAGGTTATTGTCTAAAATTAAATCATTTATGATAAAAGATTTGTTTGAAAGGGAGCGCATGGTCAACACTGCCATTTTAATGTTTGTGCTGAACGTGCGCTCTCCCTTTCTTTTCAAATGGATGTTAAAAACACAGTTAAGTCTAAAAACATTCCTGGGTTTCAACTTTCTAAGTCTAATGATAGTTTTTATGGTGTGAATGTCCTGTGTTTCCGGTTGCAGAGAAGGTGCTACTGAGGGAGAAGTGTGTGTGGTGCAATGTGTAGTGGAGGAGGGTGGAGGTGGGTGAGCAGTGAGTCAGGAGGTGGCTGTGGTGCAGGATCGGATGGTCAGGTTAATGTTAACTGATAAAAGCCGTGATCCCTCCTGGTTTGGGTGGAGGCCGTCCCATTTAAAAAGGTGAGGTCTGTTTAAAAAAGCTATAAAATTGTCAACAAAAGGGATACTTTTGGCCAAGCAATGTCCCTTCAGCCACAGGTGCAGCTGACGAAGGCGGCTGGTGGTGACGTCACCATAACGAGGTGGGGGAAGCGGGCCGGAGATCTTTAAGGCAAGGCAAGGTACCCTGACTACTGTTAGGTACCAGGATGAGATCTTTAGACCCATTGTCAGACCATATGCTGGTGCAGTGGGCCCTGTGTTCCTTCTGATGCATGACAACGCAGCAGACTCATGTGACTGGAGTATGTCAGCAGCTCCTGGATGATGAAGGCATTGATGCTATTGACTGGCCCACCCGTTCTAAAAGCCCCAGGTGCGCATGTAATCACTGATTCATTGATTTCCACTCTGGCAGTAGGAGATGTGAGAGCATACGTGTTGTTGAGATGGGAGATTAGCGTAGATCCACTTATTGATTGTGTGAGCAGAGAGTCGGTCTCCGGGCCCCTCTCGGTTGCTGGTCTGCCTTTGTTCTTAATTCTTTATTCTCTTATCCTTCGTTTGGAAAAGTAACTTGGTGTAAAAGGGGTACTGTAAGGCATATTGCACGATCCGCTCTGCTAACGCGCCCCAGTATAGTCCACCACTGAAGCTGACTTGGTCGGCGGGCGTGGTGTGGCATCTCTCACTGCCCGGTGACGTTCGGGAGTGTTGCAAAGTGTATCGCTGGGTGTCCGGCTAATGCACCTGCATGTCCTCCTGTGTGTGTGTATGGCAAGCACTGAAACACATTATCCACTGTCGAAACTGACCAAGTCGGTGGGAATAGCGTGGAGGCTCGCTGCTGTATCCACAAACCACCGTAGCAACAGTTAGCTGCTGTTGCTGCAAACATAAGGCACAGCGTGCGACGGCACTTCCTGGTTTGCCCGGTACATCAGTATGGCAAGCCGGGAGGGACCTCCCTGCAGGGGCTGCAATGCGAAAATGCCTGCAGAGGATGGCCATGATTATTGTGTGATTTGTTTAGGCAGTGATCATACACTCATGGCAAGGAATGACCCATCCTCATGCATGAGCTGTTTTTGTCAGCGAGATTAAGGGAGGCCTGCTGCCATCTATTTAGGACACAGACACCCACACCTGCTCATGGACTGCAGTTGGCCAAGCACCCTAGGACTGTGGCTCCAGCAGTGCAGAGTGCAGCTGGCAAAGGCGCCCCTTCACCCTCCAATATTGTGATCAAATAAATGAGGCATGAGCAATTTGTGTCACATGGGCCGCAGGCGACAACTAGCAAGCCTCCCCGGACCCTTCACCATGATATCAGTTGGGGCTGACAGGGGCTGCCAAGCTGACTCAGAGTCAGATAGGGAGATTGATATTATGAGCCTGGAGCCCTCAGACGATGATGTGTTCCCCTTGGAGCAATTGGAGACAGTCATAGAAGAACGTGAGCAGCAGCCCCCTCTCCTTCAGGAGATTGTGAGTAGGGCAGCTGCTGCGTTGAATATTGAGTTGCCATCTGATCAGGGGCCTGCCCCCTCCTGTTTTGATGATGAGGCGGGGGGCCGGTCCACACACTTCCTGGTGCCCCTCCTCTCGGACTTTGAGGACGTGCTCCAGAAGCAGTTTCAGACACCATCAGGTCGCTGGTCTGGGCTCTGTAGACGCCTAGCGGCGGTTCATGATCGGGAGAAGATAGACTGTGGGCCGTTACCTCCGGTGGACCAGGCTTTGGCGGCCTTGGTGTCGCCATCTAAGTCAGTTCTTGGGAAAAGTGGCTGCCCCAGTAAAAACTGCAAAATGATGGACGCCTTGCTCACCAAAATGCATGGTGCTATGGCGGTCCAGACCCAGCTGGCCAATACAGGGGCCATATTATCCCTGTACCAACGCCATCTGACTCAGCAGCTGAAGGAGGGGTGCAGTGATGACCTGCTGATGGAGCTGCAGCAGGTCTCCTCACTTCTCTCTAAGCTAATGAGGGAGCAGGCAGAGGCGGCTGGTCAGGACTCTGGACAGTTAGACGCCACCTATGGCTGTCACAGTCCATGCTGCAGCTGGAGGATAGAGCTTGTCTACTCAAGCTGCCCGTAGAGCCATTAGCAATGTTTGGGCTGGATGCTGATGAAGCGAAAATCGGTGCCTGGAATTGGGCCAGATGGCTCCAGACCTCGCTCTTTTCTTCTCGAACGGACTTTCTTTGTCTTCCATTAGATATCAAAAACTCAAATACTCAGAGGTCAAAAAAATCACTGGAGACACGTAGAATCAGATGCAACTGAGTTTAATGTGCTCGCAGGCAACAAACACATCACAACTCAATGAGTCAAGCTCCAGAGCAAGACTGAAGCTTCACTTTTCCAAGCTCTCCCTTTTATGCTGGTGAAGATTCCTTTAGTCCTTCCTACCCACTGGTGGCAGGCCTTTTTGCCTTCGTTCAGACATGCCCAGACATGCCCTAATGGTGTAATCTTTTTCTCCCGGCCTGGAAATCCCCAAACTCTCCCACCATTAGGTTTGACCTCGGGTTCACCCTATTTTTTAAAAACATACGGAACTTGGGGACTTTTCCTATACAGTCCCTTGTGCCTTCATGCAATACAAACCCTTAGAGTGTGTGTGTCTACTATAACACTTCCAGGCAATACATGATATGGTATGTGTGTGTTTTCAATATATGAATACGCAAACTTGTGTAAAAGTGCTTTGCCATACATGGATACATAAACATGGTTACATGAACTCCAACCTTAATCAACTTATGCAAAATAAAACATTTACCTGATTAGTGATTAAATCTTCCAGGGCAGGTCTAAGAGAGGGAGACGAGGCAATGGTGACCAGGGGCCGCCGCAGCCCTTGACTCAGCCCTCGCCTCAGCCCTTGCCTCAGCCCTCGCCTCAGCCCTCGCCTCAGCCCTGACGCAATGCCATCCCAAGCCGTACCCTGTCCTCAAGGGGTTCATGCGGCATGGGAAGCTCTGAGGGCAGACCCCTGGGTTGTTTCTACAATGACCCAGGGGTACCACTTACAGTTTATACGCACCTCTCCTGTGACTCAGTTGGCTGCATTTTCGATCACTGCAGACCTGCAGCACAGAGAGGCTCAGCATTCAGAGATCTCCACTCTCCTCGAGAAGAGGGCCATCAGGGAGGTGGGGAGGAAGAACCAGCAGGTGGGGTTTTATTCTTGTTATTTCCTTTTCCCAAAACGGGATGGTACCCTACGGCCAGTATTAGACCTCAGGGGACTGAACAAGTTCCTCCAGCCTCTGAAGTGCAAGATGTTAACTATTCCGAGGGTGAAGCAGGCTATCCTGGTAGGCGACTGGTTTGCAACCGTCGACCTCAGGGATGCCTATTTTCAAATACCGATCTGGGAAGGGCACAGACAGTTTCTCAGGTTCGCTTTCGAAGGCAGAACCTTCGAGTCCTGTGTCCTCCCTTTCGGCATCTCTCTGGCCCCCCGCACCTTCACCAGATGTATGGACGTGGTCTTGGGGCCTCTGTGGTGTCAGGGTCTCAGAATAATGAACTACCTCGACGATTGGTTGTTATGTGCTCAGACGGAGGAGCAATGTCGCCACCACATATCAGTGTTGTTGGCACACACCAGGAGTCTGGGGCTGCGTATCAATGAAAAAAAGTACAGATTACAGCCCGCACAGACCACCCAGTTCCTAGGCATGTGGCTGGATGCCAGGACTGGGTTGGTGACACTGACACAGGAGAGGCAGGAATCCCTCAGGATATGCCTCTCTCATTTTCAACTGGGAGTCAAGGTTACCTGGAGGCTTTGTCTCCGCCTCTTGGGCCTTATGGCGGCAACAGTACAGGTGGTGCCACTGGCTCTTCTGCACATGCGCCCAGTACAGAGATGTCTCTTTTTCTCGGGGCTATGCCCACAGAGGAACCTACAAGCCACAGTGTGGGTCACCAGAGGGCTGCTTGTGGCCCTAAAATGGTGGGAGACCCCGGCCAACATCTCAAGGGGGAGTTTGCTGGGTTCAGTGCTGCGTTGCCAGGTGATCTCTACGGATGCATCCCTGGCAGGATGGGGCATGGTCCATGAGGGTGAGGGCGCCAGTGGGAGCTGGAGTGGTGGAGTGGTGATTTGTGATATTGGGCTTTATAAATAAAATTGATTGAATTGATTGATTGATTTACCGCCTCTGATTGGCTAGAAGGGCTCTCCTCCAATTGGTTATTTGATTTGGCCGTAAAACGTCATCTCACCTTCATGGCATGCTGTCGGCTTGTCTGTTTTGATCGTCTTTACCACCAACCGAAGTAAACGAAGTCATTCCAACAGTGTGATAAGTGCATGCCGTCAGATTTATATTAATGGAAAGCTAAGGTGACCAGATTTCTGAGATGAAAATCGGAGACATTTTCAGTGCGGCGGTGAAAAATCATTAAATTTTATCATTATGAAATAAAAAACGGGGACAAGTACTTTTTCATGTATTTTGACCAGCTTTTATTACAAAAAAGGTTGCAATCAAACAAATGAGTGTCATCACCAACCATCCATCCACTGATGAAGACAAAAATATCTTAATCTTATTAGCTTGAGTTAGGATGGATTTTTTTGGTCAAAGGTTTCAACTCAGAACTCAATACTGAACTGATATTTATGACACAAAAGGTGGCAATCAAAAAATGGGTGACATCACCGTGATCTCCTCATTCATCCACCTCCGTAGCCTGGATAGAATAAGAGCAGAGGAGAACATGAGAAAAACTGCAAAAACAGAGCCAATAGTAAGTGAATAGTTTCTTAAAGAAATAGCAGTTTTGGTAATATAATACTTATATAATTTAGTCATTACAGATTACTACAGTCATCGGTTACCCATGCAGCACTGTCTGGTGCCAGCCCGACACAAAATACAGCAGTTAACACACACAACTATTAACCATTTACTTATTATTTATTTATTATTTTAACACAGACTCAGGTCCCTATGCCTCCAGGAAAATCCTATGCTACCAAAGCAGTCTTCCACCTCCTCCTTTTCTAAAACAGAGCCACAACAATGTCATCACCTGGTAATCTCACGCTAACGTTGCAGCTTCACCAATGACAGATATAAAAACAGTGACATAATGTTAACGTTCACTGACTTTTGTAACCTTACGTTAGGTCTTCAGTTCAGATTAAACAGACGCACTGAATGTTACCTGACTTCACACACACAAACAGTCAAATCTACTGCCAACTCACACAAAATAAATAAATTCATACACAACATACCGTTTAACACGGCAGCTGGTCTCCTTTTCTCCTCTAGATTGTTGTTGTTGATGCTGCTGTGTCTCTGGTCATGCTTAAGCACATTGCAGAATTTAAGATTGACACCTAAAGTGTATGTCCACATCTTAACATATGTTCTCATAGGCACTAAAAGTATCCAAGGGACGAGGAAACGGTAAACTAAGGGATTTCTCAAGGCACTTTGGCAGCACGCTCTGGAGGACAGACATGTGACAACACATGACAGTAACACTGACTTCAAAACAGGTTAGTCCAACTTTCAGTTCCATTACGGTTCCGTTAGCTGGTTTGGAGACTTGAGGAGTCCAGCCTTACAGAGAAAAAGTTGCAACACATGTCTGTCCTCCAGAGCGTGCTGCCAAAGTGCCTTGAGAAATCGCTTAGTTTACCGTTTCCTCGTCCCTTCGATACTTTTCGTGCCTGTGAGAACATATGTTAAGATGTGGACATACACTTTAGGTGTCAAACCTTAAATTCTGCAATGTGCTTTCCATTAATATAAATCTGACGGCATGCACTTATCACACTGTTGGATTGACTTCGTTTACTTCTGTTGGTGGTAAAGACGATCAAAACAGACTAGCCGACAACATGCCATGAAGGTGAGATGACGTTTCACGGCCAAATCAAATAACCAATCAAAGGAGAGCCCTTCTAGCCAATCAGAGGCGGAAAGGGCGGTACCTTCTCCTACCATCCTACAAAAAAAAAATCGCCTCCAGGGCAAGGCTGCTCGGAAACCATTCCAATCAATGTTAATCAGTGATTTACATGCGCACCTGGGGCTTTTAAGCCCGCGCATGGGCCACGTAGTGGTGTGTCTTAAAGAAATATCCACGTCAACTGTCCCAGTGAGATCAGTCCCTGTACATATGGAATATGTAACTGTGTGGAGAGATAGTCTCTTCACTCAGAGAACCAAGGTTAGAACGTAACCGAATGTTATGTTTTCTATTAAAAAAATTGAAATAGTTTAGGGAAATTATTTTCTCATGATCCCTTCAGGTTTGATCATCAGAAAGTGCTCATAAACCCCAGAATTCTGTTTCACACTCACCAGGGCAGTGGCGATTGCTCTAAGACTGCAAGGGAAGCTCAGCTTCAACTAAAATGTCAAAAAATATGTGGTCAAATATGTACTGTTGTGTTTACATTTCATTGACTAAATATGTGCTAGAACGCATTCAACTTTTGTTCAGAATCAGCTACTTATCACAGGTCACTGACGCGACTTTCTTCTCATTCATTCCCATAGCGTCACAGTGCATTAAACAGTGGAAGCTCAGCGTCCAAAGACTTCAATGGGGAAGCATAGAGTGGGTTGGTCCACTGCAGCGAAACTAGACAGTCATTGGATAAATGCTTGGTTTTGTCCCGCCCACTGGACGCTCAGCGCCTCTGGGGGTCTATGGGGCAGTGGGCTGGCCTCGGCTGGCCTGGACGCTGGGCTTCTGCATAATGATTGGATGATCTGTCTGAGGCTGAATCCCTTTTTGATTGACAGCAAAATGAGTGAATCAGCGATCTTGAAATATAAACCACCGGAGCATTTTTCAAGTTTCATTTCATTCCGTTGTTCCGAGTTGATCTGGAGACTTTTCCAATCCTCTTAGTGACATTTTCTTTGATAAAAACGACTAGCGACAAATCTAGCATCTTGTTCTGGTGTTATTGGAGACTGTACTCGTGTTTGGAGACTCTGACTTCTGTCGCTCTGCAGTTACTGTTCCCAACGAGCAGCGGGTGCTGCTGTGAGCCGCTCCACCATCCCAAAGCACTCACAGGCGGACACACTAGCCTCGCGCAGCAGCCCCAGAGGGTAGAATTTACGTATAAATAAACGGACACATTTTATGATGTAGGCCAAAAATGAGCTTCCCCCCCTTGAAAGACTAGCAGCCGCCACTGCACCAGGGGTGGTAATGTTTCAAGTAAAAAAAAAAAAAAAAAAAAAAAAGTTTTTTAACTTAAAGTTTATTTAATCAGTGTTTCTTTTTTTCTTTTTAAGTTCTTTTATGGTTTACTCAAGTATACTTTTGAGCCAGTTATTTAATTAATTACATTTGCCTTAGGATGCTGCTGCTCAGGTCTCTACCCTGCTCCCATTAACTAGGGTGGACTGTGCCTCCACTTGTCAGGGATCTACAGTGCTGGCAACCCACCAACCTGTAAACACAGGTGAACTAATGAAATTATAAATAGAATTTTTTTTCTGACATTGTTGTTCTAATGATACCCATTTGCTCGCATCTACATTATGCTAAGATGCTAAGACATTCCAACGGATTTTCAAAATTTTGCATGTTTATTTGCAAAGATAACATTTCTAGGCAAGCTGTGTTAGCCCAAGATAGTCCCAGCAAAGTGTTGTGGGATTTTTCTTCTACCCCTTGGTTTTGAGGCAGTATCTGACAAACTGAAGCCCCATTTACATTGCCTTGTCAAGGTGGAAATAATACTCTAATTTTCTACCCCATCATCTGTATCGGGCCCAGAGGTGGAAAGATAGTTCAGAATTGATCTGGCTCTGAGGTAGTATCAGAGGCAAAATGGTGTCCTGTATAAATGGCCAAGCCAGTAAGGCAGAAAGTGTGTGAGTGGAGTCCAGCTGCTCTGTAAGCTAAGACCAGAGGATGAATAGAGGTTGATGGTGCTGTTCACACACCGGGAATGTGCATCTGCAAGCCTTTAGTTTACTAAAAGCTGGCTCACTATGTAAAAGCACACACACTGAGTAAGCACTTTTCAGGTCTTGTTTTTTTGTGTGTAAATCAACCAAGGCTTAAAGGGGCAAAAAGCGAAATCGTTTCACCGCTAGGTTCGCTGTTGTGCAATGCCTGTAGACCAAAACAAAGTGTGTCATGAGCCACACCTTCCTCTATCTCTGCTTCCCCCCCAGTCAGGCTCACGGTCTCACAGAGAAGAGTTGGCATGGCGGCCGAGTAGCGCTAATGTTCCCGCGCTTCTCCGCCAGGCTCAGTGAGCTCATGGAGCTCACCGGAGCCGAGAAGCGTGGGGACGTTAGCGTTAGCACTAGTCGGCTGCCATGCTAACGTTCCAACTCTTCTCCAGCAGGCTCACGGGCTTCCGGCTCCGGCTCACGGAGAAGAGAGGAATGTTAGCATTAGCTCCCAGAGTTAGCACTAGAGCTACTACGGCTACTGGAGTAACTTGCAGCTATGGAGCGCTTCTACCAGCTCTTCTAGTCACTGAGCCTCGCCTCCATTTCAGCAAATATATTGCATTTATTACAGGTACCATCATCATTGAAGTAGGCAGGGGAATAGCTAAACACAGCCGCAAGGCTGCCCGCCAGGCTACATTTTACAATGCTAATTGCAAATGTTAGCTGGGCTGCTGGGCTACTCACCTAACACAACCATAACGCCTGACCCATTGCTGGGACCGAGCCGCTAATAACTAAAGTGGGGATTCACATGAACGTACATGAACGCGCAGCCGGACCGGCTTGTAAACAATGGGCTGGAGATGAACACAGAGAGAGGGTGTGTGAGGTCATGCTATACTCCAGATGAAATTACACGTCTAGTTCTTCACATAGCAATTTTTTAATTCCTTAAATCTAGAAATGATGAATTTCGCTTATTGCTCCTTTAAGGGTAGACTTTCTTTACACAAATGTCATGCAAATTCTGTCTAAAAGGGGCTTCATATTCCTTATAAGCTTCAATTGTGGGACCCACATTATTAAAACCGAATGAGCCCCCCATAGTGTTTCCCAGTTCCATACCATGCTCACTGAGCCCACTTATATTCCATATAGGGCCCATGTCCATGTTACTCAGTTCCAGCCCAGACTCACTTATCCCACATACAGGTGCTGGTCATATAATTAGAATATCATGAAAAAGTTGATTTATTTCAGTAATTCCATTCAAAAAGTGAAACTTGTATAATGTATACATTCATTCCACACAGACTGATAAATTTCAAGTGTTTATTTTTTTTTAATTTTGATGATTATAACTGACAACTAATGAAAACCCCAAATTCAGTATCTCAGAAAATTAGAATATTGTGAAAAGGTGCAATATTGAGGACACCTGGTGCCACACTCTAATCAGCTAATTAACTCAAAACACCTGCAAAGGCCTTTAAATGGTCTCTCAGTCTAGTTCTGTAGGCTACACAATCATGGGGAAGACTGCTGACTTGACAGTTGTCCAAAAGACGACCATTGACACCTTGCACAAGGAGGGCAAGACACAAAAGGTCATTGCTAAAGAGGCTAGCTGTTCACAGAGCTCTGTGTCCAAGCACATTAATAGAGAGGCGAAGGGAAGGAAAAGATGTGGTAGAAAAAAGTGTACAAGCAATAGGGATAACCGCACCCTGGAGAGGATTGTGAAACAAAACCCATTCAAAAATGTGGGGGACATTCACAAAGAATGGACTGCAGCTGGAGTCAGTGCTTCAAGAACCACCACGCACCGATGTATGCAAGACATGGGTTTCAGCTGTCGCATTCCTTGTGTCAAGCCACTCTTGAACAAGAGACAGCGTCAGAAGCGTCTTGCCTGGGCTAAAGACAAAAAGGACTGGACTGATGCTGAGTGGTCCAAAGTTATGTTCTCTGATGAAAGTAAATTTTGCATTTCCTTTGGAAATCAAGGTCCCAGAGTCTGGAGGAAGAGAGGAGAGGCACAGAATCCACGTTGCTTGAGGTCCAGTGTAAAATTTCCACAGTCAGTGATGGTTTGGGGTGCCATGTCATCTGCTGGTGTTGGTCCACTGTGTTTTCTGAGGTCCAAGGTCAATGCAGCTGTCTACCAGGAAGTTTTAGAGCACTTCATGCTTCCTGCTGCTGACCAACTTTATGGAGATGCAGATTTCATTTTCCAACAGGACTTGGCACCTGCACACAGTGCCAAAGCTACCAGTAACTGGTTTAAGGACCATGGTATCCCTGTTCTTGATTGGCCAGCAAACTTGCCTGACCTTAACCCCATAGAAAATCTATGGGGTATTGTGAAGAGGAAGATGCGACACGCCAGACCCAACAATGCAGAAGAGCTGAAGGCCACTGTCAGAGCAACCTGGGCTCTCATACCACCTGAGTAGTGCCACAGACTGATCGACTCCATGCCACGCCGCATTGCTGCAGTAATTCAGGCAAAAGGAGCCCCAACTAAGTATTGAGTGCTGTACATGCTCATAATTTTCATGTTCATACTTTTCAGTTGGTCAACATTTCTAAAAATCCTTTTTTTGTATTGGTCTTCAGTAATCTTCTAATTTTCTGAGATACTGAATTTGGGATTTTCATTAGTTGTCAGTTATAATCATCAAAATTGAAAGAAAAAAACATTTGAAATATATCAGTCTGCGTGTAATGAATGAATATAATATACAAGTTTCACTTTTTGAATGGAATTACTGAAATAAATCAACTTTTTGATGATATTCTAATTATATGACCAGCACCTGTATACTTTATGGGTCCATTGAGCCAGCCTTCATGGGCTCCCCATGGGCTGGCTGCCCATCGAGCCAGCCTACATGGGCTCCCCATGTGGCACCCATGTAACTAAAACCAAATGGGTCCCACATAGTGTTTCCCAGTTCCATACCATGCCCACTTAGCCCACTTATATTCCCTATAGGGCCAATGTAGTCAGCCCACATGGGCTCCCCATGTGGCACCCATGTAACTAAAACCAAATGACTCCCACATAGTGTTTCCTAGTTCCATACCATGCCCACTTAGCCCATTTATATTCCCTGTAGGGCCCATGTCCGTGTTACCCAGTTCTAGCCCAGACTCACTTATCCCACATATATACGTTATGGGGCCCATTTAGCCAGCCTACATGGGCTTCACATGTGGGGCCCATGTTTCTGAAAAAATATGGGGCCCTTAAAATTTGCCCTGTTTATGCCCATGCCCACTTAGCCCACTTACATCCCTTATGGGGCTCATACAGCCAGCTCACATGGGCTTCACATGTGGGGCCCATGTAACTGAAACCACATGGGACCTGCAAAATTTGCCCAGTTCAAGCCCATGCCCACTCAGTACCCACATAGCCCTTGTGGGCCCCACATGGACATGCTGGCTGGGGTGTTGTTGAAGACAACTAAATGTAAATGTGCAATGTCATACAGACGTGGTTCATTTATTTTGAAAGAGACTGTATGCAAACTGTATATTTCCTGTGAAAACAGAAGTGTATTTTTAAAACAGACAATGCATGTAACAGAATGTCAACAACCAACGCTCCCAGGGTACCTTCCACATCGTATCTTAATGTGAAAGTCAGTGACCAAACTTTGATATGTGACATAGTTGGAGTGAGAATGTGTTGAACAAACATCTGCCAGTGAAGGTCATGAGATTTGGCTGAGAACCCCACAAAAAGCTAGTAAGTGGATCTTGAGGTATATTTCTTTTGGACTGTTATTTTTTATACTTTAAACTGTGAACTTTGTTGTCACATCCCTGCACAAAACTGTGCAGCTCTTCATTTTAAAAACAGATACACTGTACATATTTTTATAGTATTTGTTCTCCTACCCTGAGTTGACATTTTTTTATTCTATATGTATGTTTCTTGATTTTATTTTAATGTCGCTTACTATTTTTATTTTTATGCAGTAAAAAAGACCAAGACAAAATCTCTTGCATGTAAAAACTACTTGGAATTAAAAAGGTTCCAATTTGTTATCATCACGCAGCACTACAAGACACTAAAACTAGTTTAGATAATGTCATCATGTGAAGTTTAAACCAACCTTCTGTTATTAGACAATAATTCAGTAACAACTCTGCAACTGGAGTTGTGATTTCTGCTCCTGTTTAATTGGTTAGATGCCTGAAATAAGGTCTGTTCCAAACAAACAATTATGATACTTATGGGTCACAAACAAACACTTTTATGGTTTTTGAAGCGTAGATGCATTTACTGGAACAAATAATCTAACATTCGGTTATAAATAAACTACATCACAATCTCAGGATTTCGACATCACCACAACAAGGCTGTAAAGCCATGTTCAACATGATTACAGTCTGTAGTCTCATTTATTCACTTGTTAATTTTTTTTAAATTTAATTTTATATACTTTATTAATCCCCCTGAGGGGAAATTCAATTTTTTCACTCTTTTGTCATTCACATACAGGTCTGAAAGACACACACATGCACAAACAGGACCTATACATGCACAAAGTGGAGAGATGTCAGAGTGAGGGGGCTGCCTTGGTCAGGCGCCCTGAGCGGTTGGGGGGTTTGGTGCCTTGCTCAAGGGCACCTCGGCAGTGCCCAAGAGGTGAACTGGCCCCTCCAGCCACCAGTCCAAGCTCCATATTTCGTCCGTATGGGGACTTGAACAGACGACCCTCTGGTTCCCAACCCAAGTTCCTATGGATTGAGCTACTGCCCCCTTTTTTAAAGACAGGATTAAGACAGGGTTTTAGGACTCATTACTGGCGCACTATAGAAAATAAGTTAGCGTTTATCCTTGTCTTGAAGTCAGTGGGTTTTTTTGGAATGATTTTTTTGGTTAGATTCCTGAAATATGGAGATTTTCATGTTTTGTTCTGCAACATTAAATACATCAATAAATATACCACTGTGAATTTTGA
Organism: Epinephelus fuscoguttatus; assembly: GCF_011397635.1. Lineage (NCBI taxonomy): Eukaryota > Metazoa > Chordata > Actinopteri > Perciformes > Serranidae > Epinephelus > Epinephelus fuscoguttatus. The sequence continues at coordinate 3,728,895 of NC_064768.1, read as the reverse complement.
AGCTTGTATGAGTTTAAGATTGTTGCTATTTCAATTTCAATTTTATTTATAAAGCCCAATATCACAAATCACAATTTGCCTCACAGGGCTTTATAGCATACGACATCCCTCTGTCCTTATGACCCTCGCAGCGGATAAGGAAAAACTCCCCCCAAAAAAAACCCCTTTAACGGTGGTTAACTAGTGACTAAGTGAGACTACAGAATGACATGCTGAACACGTCCTTGCAGCCTTGTGGTGGTGATGTCACGTCATGTGAAATTAGTGTAGTTAGTTTAAAGCCTAACATTATCTTTTTAGTTCTGGCCATTGCCTTAACAAAAATTATAAAAGCGGTGTTCATCTGTAAAGATTATCTTGCTGAACAAAACCTTAAGTATCATAAATATTTTTTTTTCACCACATAGCTTTTTTTTTTTGGCAATAATGCGAATCCAGTGGAAAAATCCCAAAGGTCTTTTGCTGGGGGCACAATGGTGATGTTCAATTTGTACACATGCCACGTATTTTGAAAGGCTGCAATAAATGAGCTGATGTCAGTAAACAAGGAAGCCATCCCAAGTGCTTGTAAAGAGGCAGGTTGGGGTGGTGAATGGATTACAAAAAAACAGACTTTCATCCGTGACTTTCCGGTGGAGTTGTGTGTTCAGATCAGTGTTGGGGTCCAAAGGACAGAGGGATGCTGTATGCTGTAAAGCCCTCTGAGGCAAATTGTGATTTGTGATATTTTATAAATAAAATTGAATTGAATCAAATTGAATTGAACTTTGACTCATATTAAGGTACGTTCTCGCCATGTTTTTCTCCCTAGACCTAACCTGAGTAACTTCATGTAATTACATAACTGTATGTTAAGGAAGTAACCAGTGGCGGCTGGTGAAAAATATTCTAGGTGGGGCTGTGCCATATTAAGGCAGTTTCAGTAACTATCCCAATACAATTTAACACAAACGGCAGGATACCACTGCTCTGTGAAATAATAATTATTTAATGCCAGTATTAAAAAGTTGAGGCATTCTCACACAAAAACATAAACAGCATATTGCACAAACACAAGTTTTGCATTTGAAACTGAACATGTAAACAAATGACTTAATTATATTTACACATTTTTACACACAAGGCTGTTGACTGTTACACCAGTGCCCCCTTGTGGCAGAGGTGCACAGCTGAGCACATGAAACGGTGCGTTAGTAGTAAATAGGCAACGCAAGAAACACGCCACCAGAACAGAGTGCAAAGTGGACTATTTACAATAATAAAAAATTATATAGATTGTAGTAATGTATCTATGAAATTTACACTGTATAAAGGATGTATAATAAAGAAATGAACATGAGGTGGCGGAACTCAAACCTTTGGCTGGAAGAATACTGTACAGTACTTTATGATCAAGCTAAATGTTACTAATGTGATCAGAACTGCAACAATTAACTCATTTTTCAATTAGTCGATCAAGAAAAATATTATCTGCAACAATTTTGATAGTAATGTCAGCATTTGAGTGATTTTCCAAGGTAAGATTCCAAACATTTTTTTTGTTTTTGATTATCAAAAGTTAAGATTTGCTTCTTTCATATGTCTAATATGAGTCAATGAAAAACCATTGTATAGACTAAACAATCAAGAAAATGATGAATAGATTACATATGTAATTAAAGCTGCAAGCAGCTGTGACCGGGCCCTTGCTCTCCCGCGTCTACGCAGGGGGGCAGCAGCACGCATCACTGAAGCGGTTATGTGAAAACTCAGAGTAAGTTAACCCTGACGTGGTGTGACGTTTCATCTTCCTACTCCAAAAAACCCCCTATGGGGAAGGGTATGTTGAAAATTTCAAGGGGCCGCTATAGAGGCATTTTGTCACAACCTATGGGCGATGCCCCTATCAGATGTATGAGCTCGCCATTTTTGACCTGTATATCAATTTCATGTGAATATGATGTCGCTGAAGCCATCAAAAAGCCAAACATATTTGGTGGCGAGGGCAACGTCATAGCTGCCACACCCCTTGACATAGAGAAGAGCTTTTAATAACTTTTGATCAGCATGTTCTCAGGATAATCTGTACCAACTTTGAAGTTGATCTGACGAAATCCCTAGGAGGAGTTCGTTCAAACATGTAAAAAATTCAAATCAAAATGGCTGACTTCCTGTTGGGTTTACGGCATGGGTCCAAGAGGATTTTTTGTGCGTCTTGGCATGTTCTATGAGCCCACCAACTTTCATGCCTTGAGGTGAAACTCACAGCCAGGGCTCGAGGCACGAAATTTTCTAGGGGGCACTATGTCACCATTTGGCCCCGTCCACATAGAACACTGCCAAAATATCAAATTTTTCACCCGACCAAAGACATGTGCCAAATTTGGTGAGTTTTTGAATTTGGGAAAGGGACGAAATTGGGGATTAAATGTTCGTAATAATAATAATAATAATAATAATAAACAGCGCGATTATGATAGGGTCCTCACGGATGACTTCGTTGTTGCTCGGGCCCTAATAATAAATCCTTGCATTTCAATAGGGTCCTTTAAAGCTGCAAGCAGCGATGAACGGGCCCTCGCAATCCACGCACGTCGGGGCATGCTGCCGTCGGGAGGCGTGCACCTAGAAGTCTTGTCAGCTGTAATAAATAAAAAAATAAACGTTATCTCTTACTTACATTTCCAGTTAACAGGTAGGCACCCAACCCACGTATGTATTTTTCCAAAAGTAGAAGCTGAATACATGCCCAATAGTTCAAGGTCTTCTGACTCTTTAAAAGTTGACATGGTGTCTCTAGCTCAAAGTACGAGGGACAAGAAGAGGTTGAAAGTCGATGAGTTTTGAAGAAGATTTGAAGATTTTCCAATTTACTTCCATTCACACTAATTAGACTGCCACCAGAGCGATTTGCACCGAATTTTGCACAAACCCTCATCAGGCCATGGAACAAAATTAGCAAAAATGTTGTGGTAATCCGACTGTATTTGGTCATTTGTCTGTTTTGAAAACAATGTGCAGGAATTTGTTGTTTTATATTTTGGCCGTTTTTTGGACGATCAAAATTCTTTTAATAACTTTTTGTCAGGAGGGTCGACAGGTGCTTCATGTAAAGTTTGGTGCAAATCGGTCAAATCACCTAGGAGGAGTTCGAATTTATGTGGGAGTTATTAGCCAAAAACTCTTTTGCATTGAAAATAGCGCCACCTGCTGGTCATTTTTGGTGTGTGAGTTACAGGGGCCAGTCTATACCACCCCTATCAATTTTATTTCCATGAGTGTTACGGTGTTGGCACAGTGCCAAATATTAAATTAGACGGCCACCAGAGCGCCACCTAGTGGCAGATCGGTAAGTCCTTCTTCAGATATCCTCAGGAAGGCACTGACAATAATTATACCAAGTTTCGTGTTAATCCGCCCAACCGTTGTTGAGATATAAAATACTTCATTACTACTTCATTTTTGGTGTGTGAGGTACAGGGGCCAGTCTATACCACCCCTATCAATTTTATTTCCATGAGTGTTATGGTCCAACCGTTGTTGTTGAGATATAAAATACTTCAATTTAAAGAGCGCCACCTTGTGGTCATCACCCAAAATTTTGCACAGAGCCTCAGGGGCTCATGGGGAAGTGGTAACCTGAGTTTCATGTCATTCGGATACACCAATATGGAGATATGCAGCACTTCCTGTTTAGAACGAAATCTGCAGGAAGTTGCTATTTAATACCTTGAGTATTGTTTGGAATATCGAAATTCTTTTAATAACTTTTGTCAGAAGGGTCCAAAGATGCTGTGTGCAAAGTTTCATGCCAATCGGTGAAATTGCCTGGGAGGAGTTTGAAAAAGTAGGTTTGCGACATTTTGCGAATTTGCGGAAAAAAAAAACGGTAGGTGGAAATGGGCGTGGCCTATACCACAAGAGTCAGCACAATTCATTGAATGCGTGGATATAAGGTTTTTGAATGTGTGACAAAGTATATGGGAGTTATAACCCAAAACACACTGTCCTTAATAATAGCGCCACCTAATGGTGGAAATTCAGGACGACTTATATTCCAAGTTTGGTGAGTTTTGGGGTATGTTCAGGCATTGAAAAATGTGATTATATGGCCGGAAGAAAAAATAAAAAATAAAAAAAATAATTAGGAGAAAAACAATAGAGACCTCGCAGGTCTCCTGCTCGGGCCCTAATAATAAACAGCGCGATAACAATAGGGTCCTCACGGTCGACTTCGTCGTCGCTCAGGCCCTAATAATATTGACAAACCCACTACTAAGACAAAATACTAGAAATTTCTAAAGTGCAATATATTGCTGGTTGATGTCTTGTGCAAAGATACAAAGAAAGATTTGGTCAAGGGAATGTGTGTGTGTGTGTGTGTGTGTGCGTATGTGTGCATGTGTACTTCTTTTGATTAAAGGATTACCTGTCACATTCATTAAAGACTTCCTGTGTGTGTGTGTGTGTGTGTGTGTGTGTGTGTGTTTCCTGGCGAGGCCTGATGTTTTCCACCTTCACACACGCTCAATTATTCAGCAGTGTATTGTTGAGTTCAGCTGCAGCGGAGCAGCTGTCACCAAGTCAGATCACTCTGTGTGTGTGTGTGTGTGTGTGTGTGTGTGTTACATCTTTTTCAACTTTCTGAAGTTACTTTGAATTTCAGTCAAACGCATAAAAATAACACACACACACACACACATACACAAAGTTGCTGCTCTACAGAAAGCAAGAAAAACATTCACCATGTCAGAATAACATGATTTTGTTCACTACAGAGACAAAAAAAATATCAAGACCCTGTTTTCTTACTACCAATTGTATTACTAAGCACTTCTCACATTTTATGCATTTAGTTAACAGTTTAAAAATATTAAATGTAAAAAAAAAAATATATTAACAATGGTTTATTTTCATCTGCTCATGTAGATCCATGCTACCAAATTCTGGCTGTTTCTTTTTTTTTTTATAGATTGTTTTTTGTTGGATTTAAAAGTGGTCAATTTTAATTAATGCTCAAATTCATAGGAAAAAAAAAGAAACACTGACAACATGATGTACTTTTTTAAATGGTTGAGAGTATATGTTGTTTGTAATTGTTTGACAATTTGCTGCTTAAATAAGTGAATTTGTGGTTAAATTCAAATAATGTACATACAGACTTTTTTATGGTCTTTAAGGTATTTCAGGGTTGTGATGTTTCTGCTGGATGGACAAATAAAGGAGTAAAATGTGACAATAATTCCTCTGTATGTCTAAGACAGTTGTTTACAGGAAGTCAAACATCAGTTCTGACTGTAAACGGCAACAGACAAAAGAGGAAGTTAATGAATAAACCACAGAGGAAGAACCCGTCCAGGTGTGCAGACTGAACACATCAGGGACACAATGAAACAACAGTGAGTGTGTATCTCACCATCAAGTTACATAACATATGTGTGTGTGTGTGTGTGTGTGTGTGTGTGTGTGTGTGTGTGTGTGTGTGTGTACGCGCGTGTGCGTGTGTGTGTGTTATTGCAGCCATGCTCCAGTGTCAGGTGAACAGCCTGAGGTGTGTGTGTTTTCTTTTTTAGTGTTGATCTTTGCCATGTTACAATTTCAGGGCCCTGAGTCTGTTTGATCCGAGTAGGTACTGTTGAGGTTTTGTTTAAACAGCAATTTTATCATTATGTGCGTGTGAATAGATATATATATATATATATATATATATATATATATATATATACACATACATGTGTGTGTATGTATATATGTGTGTGTGTGTGTCTGTGTGTGTATGTATATCATTTCTTATCAAATTGAGTTAAAAGGTAATCAAAAGCACCAAAATCTAAGCATAATCACTGTGTGTTGAGTTGTATTATCAATATATTATCACTGTATCATCAGTATATTACTACTGCATCATCAGTATGTTATCATTGTGTGAATTTAAACGAAAAACACCAGCAAGATCCAAATATAATAGTAGAATGAAGCTCCATAGTAAAATCAAGCCAGGAGACAGATGGAGCTGCTCCAAGCACTGGGAGACTGGCTCCCTGGCAGGCTAATAGACTACTATGGCTAATAGATCATAGTACATGCACGGCCTGGGATATACATACATCCCAAGGCCAGTCCAAGCACCTGCACCATACACACCAGGGGGCTCATTTATAAGCATTGCTTACGCACAAAACACAAACGTTGTGATTTATAAAATAAACTTGGCAGGAGAAAGTCAACTTTGATCCTCTTGCCAGATTCATCTTATACATTTAATATCATCACATATCAGACTTATAGCTCCACGTAATCATAAACACCCAAGCCTAAAGTGTTATAGATGTGTTCCTTTAGTGAGCCATTAGGCCTACTACTGTATTTGCAGCACTATGTTCATATATCATACTTCCATATTCAAATGATATAGAGCAGTGGATAGCACTGATTGATTATTAATTGTGACAAGGTGTGTAACAATCAGTCTAATTGCTGAGTAAGCATATAAATAGCGTGGTGACAGCTGTGAGTAATGCTGCACAATGGATGCGCTGGCACTGCTTGAAGATTACGCCAATGGTAGGATCAGGATGGAGAGAGATTTTAGGGACAACCAAGACTTCCTGGCCCATGATGATGACTGGCTAATAAGCCGATTTAGATTCCCTAGAGCAGTGCTCTTGGATCTATGTGCTGAACTGGGTCCAGTGTTAGACAGACCGACCCGCCGGAACTGCGCAATCCCAGTGCATATACAGGTGCTGACCACTCTTGAGTTTCCAAATGTAATCGGCGCAATTGACTGCACTCACATTGCTATAAGGGCTCAGAGTGAAAATGAATTTGTCTTTGTGAAACGTAAAAATGTGCATACAATCAATGTACAAGTTATTTGTGCCTCAAACATGGTTCTGACAAATGTAGTGGCACGGTGGCCTTGCTCCACGCATGACTCATTCATCCTGACGCACAGCAGTGTAGGGAACAGACTGCAGGCAGGCGCTGGCATGATGGCTGGCTCCTGGGTAAGTACATAAATACCATTGTAGAAATTCTAACAATTAAAGCCTGATTTATAATTACTCTTCTGTTATACCTTGCAGGTGACAGTGGCTATCCCCTAAGGTGCTGGCTCCTCACCCCATTCACCAACCCGCAGAGCGCAGAAGAGGTGCGCTTTAATGTGGCCCATGCTTGTGCACGCTCCATTGTGGAGGTGGGGGTGTTTAGATGCCTCGGGGGGCAGACTGCTCTATCACCCAACAAAGCTGTGTAAAATTATTAGGGCGTGTGGTGTTCTGCACAACTTGGCACTGAGGGATGCCATTCCCCTCCCGCCTGGCCTCCCTCCCCCACAGCATGAGGACCCCGACCCACAGCCAAGGCTCTGTGAAGGTGTCATGTGGCATCTTTAATGGAGCTGGCAATTTCAGACATGACATCATACATGTTACTCATGAGTCATGACTGTACATATTTGTTGGAGTTTGTCTCTGACTTCATTGATTGCACTGATGGTGTCCCTCTGTGTTTGCAGGACAGTGCCAGTTAGGACCCAGCCACTTCCAGGTGCGCCATGCGCTCTCAGGATGCACTGGTCCTTAGTGCACTGGTACTGGGGATAGCCAGGCCTGCAGCAGGACACGCCATACTGGGAACCTCCTCGTCACCCACCGCTAGGGCTGACCTAAAAAATTCGAAGCATGGAAGTTCCGTTCGATGGCACGGGATTCGACTGTGAAAAAAAAAAATTGAATATTCTGCCTTTTTTTTCTCCCGTTTTTTTGGGGGACCTTGAATGCAACACTAACCACATTAGGCCAAGTAAAGAAGTCATCTGGTCTGATTGTTGCATGAATTGCCTAAAAAAGTGGGATAAGGGATATTATTATTACCACGGGTTATTTGAAATGGACAGAGGTATTCTTTACTGGTGAGTTAAAGGAGAATAGCTATCATGTAATTAAGAAAGAAAGAAAACATCTCCGACAAGGAAATAGAAAGCCTGACGTGCAATGAATGGAGACCTATTATCCTGTTTGAACACGGACGACTAAATTCTTTCAACAATGTGACTCAAAATAATGATAAAATAGATTTTATTGATGTAAAGTAATATGCTGATTGGGACATTTTCCACCGGTCTGCTGCGCTCTGAGTCTGGTGTCAGTGACACATGCTGCTCTGAGTCGCGCATCTGTCAGCTTGCGCTGCATTGCGCGCCGAGGGTTTTAATTTTTTTGTTAAATCAAAAGTTAAACACTACTTATCAGCAACCAGAAGTGTTTTTTGTTTGTGAATATTTTTTATCTTAATTCTAGGGTTGCAAGAAACTACCTTTTCGCCATAATTTTTAAGTTATTAACTTAAAATTTACTAAGTTTGGCTGACCGGCGGACAGTGTGCACACGTCACCAAAACCTCACAGGCAGGTTTCCAGAATGTCAGGCACATTAATGATGCAATAAATACCCCCCAAAAACACTATTCAATGCAACTATCTGCAATCAGCACATAAATGTATCTCTATATCAACTGTCCCGTCACACCTGATGTCAGATCAAAGGGGATTGGCACCGTTTGGCACGCGTAATGGAAACCCAACCTGATTTGATTAACACAGCTGCAAACTAATGAGTTCACATCCCTCTCAGCCAACCACAAACAGCCACAGCATCAGATAGGGAGTATATATTCAGCATTTGTCATCTTAGAAAAGTCAAAAGAAAAGAGACCGAGTTAGACTGCGACTGAGAAAGAGAGAGCGCGTGTGCATGAGAGAAACGCAACATCAATTTACAATTGTGGTGACCTCCTCCCAGGCTACCTTTGCATCATCAGCCCATGGAGGTCCATGGACCTCCTGGACCAAAACATCAGTTTCCTCCTGGGAGGAGTTTGGCCGTCTGACACTGCTGCTCTCTTCCGCCATGGCCTATTGAGTAAACTCTCATTACGCCTTCGCGCGGAGCATTTAAGGGCGAGGGGAGGAGCTCATTTGATTGGTGTGATGTGAATGTGCTGTGTAAAACCCACTCCACGCCTTCTCTCCTCCCTCTTTCCGACTTGCGCCGGTAGGAGGAACAGAGGTGGGATAGAGGAGTAGCTGCGCCAGGGCGCACGGTGTGCCAAACTTACAAAATCCGCCTGGCCACACCCAGTTGGCGAAGCGCAGATGCACTGCGCCTCCGCTGCGCCCGGTCTACGAAACTAGAGCCCTACATGTCTGTGTCTTGTAGAATAGTATTTGTTCATACTGTGGCTGTAATGAGCCCTGCACCCTGCAGGGGGCGCTAACAGCTCTTTAGCCCATTAGTGTTAATGCTATCTGACAACACTGCTCTCTAACACACTCTGTCAGTGAGTTCTTGTATTAATGGTGGTTTCAGTGAAAAATGCTGACTCAGCAGGCCAGCAGGCGTCCAGCCAGACAAACAATCAGCTCATTTCAAACTAATTAGCTGCTAACAAACTAATGAGGTTGTCAGGAAGGACGAGAAGGATAAACGGCCTCAGTGTCTCAGTGTGAAGACATTTAGAGTTTGTTGATTCACTTTCTGTTGCACAGTCCTCTGATTATGTGTTCAGTTATAGTTTCGAATCCCAAACTTAGTCTAATGCAGCTCTGCTGTTTTTATTGATTAAAAACTTTGGCCCTGCCCCTCTAAATTCCACTAGATGATTGAAAAGTCATAAACCAATCAGAACAAGGCTGAAATCAAAACGAATAAGCTCTGAGAGACCTCCTGAGTGAAATCTTTATAAAAAACTGCTGCTCCTCGCCTGCATTACATTTAGTTTCACCAGCTGCCTTTTTATTTTATATCAAATATTAAATATATCCATATTAGTTTTACCTTAAAAGTATTACTGTAGTTTTCGAAATTAAAGACAAAAGCTTTGAATGTACGCCATATACAATAAATAAATAAATAAATAAATAAATAACAAGAAAACGATTTTATGGCATGTATATGACTGGCACCGGCGGGCCAAGCGGAGCGCAGCAGCGGCAGTCGCGGAGGCAAAAACTTGGGCGTGGGAGAAGTTTGGTGAGGCCATGGAGAAAGACTATCTATCGGCTTCAAAGCGGTTCTGGCAAACTGTCCGGCGCCTCAGGGGGGGAAGGTTGCAACTTGCTCACATTGTTTACAGTGGGGGCGGGGAGCTGCTGATGTCAAGTGGGGACATTGTCGGGCGGCGGAAGGAATAGAGGAGCTCCTCAATCCCACCAACACGTATTCCAGTGAGGAAACAGAGCCGGGGGTCTCGGGGGCGGGTCGTCCAATTTCTAGGGCAGAAGTCGCCGAGGTAGTGAAGCAACTCTGCGGCAGCGGAGCCCCGGGGCTGGATGAGATTCGCCCTGGATATCTCAAGGGTCTGGATGTTGTAGGGCTGTGTAGGAAATATTGTTGTTACATAATTTATAATTTATTCTGTGGCAGCATTCATTAAATAAATGCTCGCCGAAATTCTCCACCATTACATATGTAAATTTTGATTTGATTATTAACAGTTTATTCAGGTTTCACCATGAATACTATAGGGTTTGATTAGCTCAATATTAGGAAAAAAGTGACGTTAATAAGAATTATTAAACATAACCACTTTAATTATTCGTCCAGCGATATAATTTCATAGTCAGACTAATAAAACCACACCTCTTGTGGATCAGACAAGAATGTTTAATACACTTTGGGGAAATTATTAATTATCAATTGTCAATTTAAATAGAGCTCAAATAGCCAGAGTCTTTGCACCCGTAAAGTGACTGAATGTAATCCTACAGAAACCAAGACAACGACTTTATAGACAAACATTTATTCTACACTATTGACACAGGAGACCAAGACGCAATACAACTAACAACAAACAAGACAATGAGTAAATGCAACTATGAGTGGAATGAAATGAATACAGCGATGCATAATGAATGAATGAACGAATGACCAGAGTGAACTAGATGAAGCAATGAGCAATGGTGAGATAATCATCAGAGGAAACTTTAACACGGACCTGTGAAAAGCACCATTCAACAGCTGAGCAGCATGGGAAGCAAAAAAGGAAACATCTGAAAACTTAGGGGAAATCCTAGTTTTATCTAGTGCTCCCTACCATACTTATTAAACTACGCATCAAATCCCACCACAGGAAAATTATGTTGTTTCACCTGAGTTGTAGCAGACCAGAAAGAAGATGCTCTGGAGGGGGAAGAGGAAAACGCAGCATTGCTCCTTAGTCTGAACTGCTCCTGGTGCTGTCCCAAGGGGCAGTCTGCTCAGCTGGTCCTTCTCTTCTCTTCTCCTCGGTCAAACCTCCTGGTGCTGCTGGGTGTTTTTGGGCGTTCCTGAGCCCACATGGCAACTTTGGCTCGGGTGAGCTTGGCCCTCCATGTTGGTCATTTTCACACACCCAGTGTGGGCATGTAGGAGTCTGCCTTTCTTCAGTCCTGACCTTGTTGGTTCAGGACACAGAAGTTAGGCAGACTGTGTGGCATGAAGTTCTTTCTGTTGGGTTTTAGCATATTCAGGATGCCATGGAATTGCCCAGCGAGTCACGCTGGATGGGGCCCAGCATGGCCCGCCGGCTTCTCAAAAGTTCTTCTTCAAGTTCTTTTCCTTTTTCTCTCTCTCTTTTTTTCTTTTTTTTCTTTTCACTCCCCAAGACAAAAGTCTCTTCTCATCTTATAGTTGTTCCAAGGGGTTGAGACTGGCAGGCAGGCTCCAGCCTCTGCGCTGTGATTGGCCTTGCCAGCTGTCTGTGTCAGGCTGAGTCCAGTAGGAGCAGTTCACTGCCACTGGCAGGACATTTCACTCCTCCCCTCCAGTACCTTAAAGTTCAATTTACTTTAATTGCTTCCTAGATGGTTAATAAAGCTTGGAACATTTCTAATGCTTCCATATTTACCAACAATGGCGCTGTCTGCTATTGAATGGTACCAAACACACGTTGTCTGCAACAGGATATTACCCACTTATAAATAAGTGGTCAACAGACACTACTAATTCAGATTTAAATGTTATACATGGTGATCATGTTATAACATCATAGATATATGTACATGTGTATGTATATGCACTGAAATACAAAGAAAGGTGAAGCATAAAATTACACTCAACATGTTGGTTCCTGGAATCCGCATTTCTTTCTGTCCTCTTAAAAGACAATCACAGGGAGAGGGGGTGGTATCACATGAGCATACAGTACACACAGACGTCTGCACCTTAGGGGACCTGGTGCCGAGTGGCATCTCGCTTGGATCTTCTTCCTGGGTAACACCAACATGTTAAATAATAAAGTTACGTTTGAAACACCTTTCAGACCATGTGGCTGAGTCTGTCTCTGAAGTGACCCAGTGGTTGGTCACTGATTCGTTTTTATTGTCAGGAAGCTGAGTGAAAGTCCATTGGTATGAATCCAGAATAAACAGGCTTGATCACCCTACAGCTGTCCTGGCTGACACGCCTCTGCAACATGACGTGGACATCGGGGGCAGTGCCTCTGGAGTGGCAGACCGGGGTGGTGGTCCCCATCTTCATATATACAGTACAGGCCAAAAGTTTGGACACACCTTCTCATTCAATGCGTTTTCTTTATTTTCATGACTATTTACATTGTAGATTCTCACTGAAGGCATCAAAACTATGAATGAACACATGTGGAGTTATGTACTTAACAAAAAAGGTGAAATAACTGAAAACATGTTTTATATTCTAGTTTCTTCAAAATAGCCACCCTTTGCTCTGATTACTGCTTTGCACACTCTTGGCATTCTCTCCATGAGCTTCAAGAGGTAGTCACCTGAAATGGTTTCCACTTCACAGGTGTGCCTTATCAGGGTTAATTAGTGGAATTTCTTGCTTTAACAATGGGGTTGGGACCATCAGTTGTGTTGTGCAGAAGTCAGGTTAATACACAGCCGGCAGCCCTATTGGACAACTGTTAAAATTCATATTATGGCAAGAACCAATCAGCTAACTAAAGAAAAACGAGTGGCCATCATTACTTTAAGAAATGAAGGTCAGTCAGTCCGGAAAATTGCAAAAACTTTAAATGTGTCCCCAAGTGGAGTCGCAAAACCATCAAGCGCTACAACGTAAACTGGCACACATGAGGACCGACCCAGGAAAGGAAGACCAAGAGTCACCTCTGCTTCTGAGGATAAGTTCATCCGAGTCACCAGCCTCAGAAATCGCAAGTTAACAGCAGCTCAGATCAGAGACCAGATGAATGCCACACAGAGTTCTAGCAGCAGACCCATCTCTAGAACAACTGTTAAGAGGAGACTGCGCCAATCAGGCCTTCATGGTCAAATAGCTGCTAGGAAACCACTGCTAAGGGGAGGCAACAAGCAGAAGAGATTTGTTTGGGCCAAGAAACACAAGGAATGGACATTAGACCAGTGGAAATCTGTGCTTTGGTCTGATGAGTCCAAATTTGAGATCTTTGGTTCCAACCGCCGTGTCTTTGTGAGACGCAGAAAAGGTGAACGGATGGATTCCACATGCCTGGTTCCCACTGTGAAGCATGGAGGAGGAGGTGTGATGGTGTGGGGGTGTTTTGCTGGTGACACTGTTGGGGATTTATTCAAAATTGAAGGCACACTGAACCAGCATGGCTACCACAGCATCCTGCAGCGACATGCCATCCCATCCGGTTTGCGTTTAGTTGGACGATCATTTATTTTTCAACAGGACAATGACCCCAAACACACCTCCAGGCTGTGTAAGGGCTATTTGACCAAGAAGGAGAGTGATGGAGTGCTGCGGCAGATGACCTGGCCTCCACAGTCACCGGACCTGAACCCAATGGAGATGGTTTGGGGTGAGCTGGACCGCAGAGTGAAGGCAAAGGGGCCAACAAGTGCTAAACACCTCTGGGAACTCCTTCAAGACTGTTGGAAAACCATTTCAGGTGACTACCTCTTGAAGCTCATGGAGAGAATGCCAAGAGTGTGCAAAGCAGTAATCAGAGCAAAGGGTGGCTATTTTGAAGAAACTAGAATATAAAACATGTTTTCAGTTATTTCACCTTTTTTTGTTAAGTACATAACTCCACATGTGTTCATTCATAGTTTTGATGCCTTCAGTGAGAATCTACAATGTAAATAGTCATGAAAATAAAGAAAACGCATTGAATGAGAAGGTGTGTCCAAACTTTTGGCCTGTACTGTATATATATATATATATATATATATATATATATACATATATATATATATATATATATATATTTTGAAGTGTCAAAGAATCGGGTGCCTGGAAGTGGGCCTGTAGGCTCCCGACCTTGAACTTCTTGTCTCTTGTTAGTTGTCTTCAAATGTCGATTTGATATCTTAGGCTCTGCTCGCAAATACTTAAAGAAGCACTGGAAACAGGCAAGGTCCGATGCAATCAAGTTTAATGTGTCAACAGGCTTTAACACATACAACTTAGTGAGCCAGACTCCGGAGTGTGGCTAAAGAACTGCTTTCAGAACCCTATCTTATATGCTGGTGGAGATTCAGATGAGTCTCCACCTTTTTTGCTAATCCTTCCTACTCAAACCCAATTCTATTGGTGGAGAACTTCTTTGTGTCCAATTCTGATTGGGCCCGTTTTTAATGGTGTGATAGCCTGGAATTTCCCAAAATTCCTTCCCTTAGGTTCGGTTCCATTCTCGCTCTATTTTTTAAAAATATGTGCATTCTGGGGACTCTCTATACAGTCCACAATGCGTCTAGTTTCATGCAAGATGTGAATTCCAGGGACTTCTACACGGCCCACAGTGTTTCTAGTTTCATGCAAATAAAACCTTGGAGTACAATATGTGAGCAAGTGTGTGCTAGTTACAGCACCTGAGTATGTGTTTCATCATTAAAGAGGACATGGTGTGTTCTTTCAGTAAATGACCTTGACAACAGATTCAAAGGAGTGAATGATCAAAGGAGTAAATGACCTTGACAATATCTAATACAGATTCAAAGCTTTTATAATGCCTTGTACATGATTATATGGCTCTTTTTTGTTTCCCAATCACTTAGATATCTTAACTTTGTCACTTGATTTACTAAGCACAAACTTTTACACTACAATATATAAATATACATATATATATATATACATATATATATATATATATATATATATATATATATATATATATATATATATACTCGTTGTACTCGTACTCGTCGTTCACCGCTTATCCGGGTCTGGGTCGTGGGGGCAGCAGCCTCAGCAAAGAATCCCAGACAGTCCTCTCCCCAGCCACTTCCATCAGCTCTTCTGAGGGAACCCTGAAGCATTCCCAAGCCAGCTGGGTGTAGTTCCTCCAGCGTGTCCTGGGGCGGCCCTGAGGTCTCCTCCCGGTTGGACATGCCCAAAACACCTCCCAAGAAAGGCGTCCAGAAGGCGTCTGCAAGGCATCCTTACCAGGTGCCCGAACCACCTCAACTGGCTCCTCTCAATGTGAAGGAGCAGCGGCTCTACTCCGAGTCCCTCCGGGATATCCGAGGTCTTCACCCTATCTCTAAGGCTGAGCTCAGCACCCTGCGGAGGAAACTCATTTCGGCCGCTTGTACTCGTGATCTCGTTCTTTCGGTCACTACCCAGAGCTCGTGACCATAGGTGAGGGTTGGAACATAGATCGACCGGTAATCGAGAGCTTCGCTTTCTGGCTAAGCTCCCTTTTCACCACAACGGACCGGTTAAGCGCCTGCATCACTGCTGACGCCACCCCACTCCGCCTGTCAATCTCCCGCTCCATCCTACCCTCACTCGTGAACAAGAGATACTTAAACTCCTCCACCTGAGGCAGGACCTCCCCCTCGACCTGGAGTGGGCAATCCACCCTTTTCTGGCTGAGGACCATGGCCTCACACTTGGGGGTGCTGATTCTCATCCCAGCCGCTTCACACTCGGCTGCGAACTGTCTCAGCAAGAGCTGGAGGTCACTGTTCGATGGAGCTAGGAGGACCACGTCATCCTCAAAAAGCAGGGACGAGATCCTCTCGTCACCGAACCTGACACCCTCCACCACTCGGCTGCGCCTAGGAATTCTGTCCATGAAAGTTATAAACAGAACAGGTGACAAAGGGCAGCCCTGGAGTCCAACTTTCACCGGGAACAGGTCTGACTTACTTCCAGCCACGCGAACCAGACTTGCGCTCCTTCGGTACAGGGACTTGATGGCCCTTAGCAAGGGGCCACCAACCCCATACTCCTGGAGTACCCCCCACAGGATGCCCCTGGGGACACGGTCATAAGCCTTCTCCAAATCCACAAAACACATGTGGACTGGTTGGGCAACTCCCATGCCCCCTCCAGCACCCTGGCGAGGGTAAAGAGCTGGTCCACGGTTCCGTGTCTGATACGAAAACCACATTGCTCCTCCTCAATCTGAGGTTCAACTATCGACCAGACCCTCTTCTCTAGCACCCTGAAGTAGACCTTACTGGGTAGGCTGAGGAGTGTGATCCCCCTGTAGTTGGAACACACCCTCTGGTCCCCTTTCTTGAAGATGGGGACCACCACCCCGGTCTGCCACTCTAGCCCTACAACATCCAGACCCTTGAGAGACCCCCAGCTCTGTTTCCTCACTGGAATACATGTTGGTGGGATTGAGGAGTTCCTCAAAGTATTCCTTCCACCACCTGACAATGTCCCCAGTTGACATCAACAGCTCCCCGCCCCCACTGTAAACAGTGTGAGCAAGTTGCAAGATCTTCCAGAGGTGGGAGTTGAAGATCATCCTGACAAGTTCTTCCGCCAGGCATTCCCAGCAGACCCTCACTGCTCATTTGGGCCTGCCAGGTCTGCGTGGTGTCCTCCCCTGCCATGTGATCCAGCTCACCGCCAGGTGGTGATCAGTTGACAGCTCTGCTCCTTTCTTCACCCGAGTGTCCAGAACATATGGCCGCAGGTCAAATGATATGACTACAAAATCAATCACTGACCTGCAACCTAGGTTGTCCTGGTGCCACGTGCACCAATGGACATCCTTATTTTCAAACATGGTATTAGTTATGGCCAAATTGCGACCCGCACAGAAGTCCAATAACTGAACACCACTCGGGTTCAGATCGGGCAGGCCGTTCCTCCCAATCATGCCCCTCCAGGTCCTGCTGTCATTGCCCACGTGAGGGTTGAAGCAGAACAATGGAGTCCCCGGTCGGGGCATTGTCCAGCACCCATCCCAGGGACTCCAAAAAGGGCGGGTACTCTGAACTGCTGTTCAGCGCATAAGCGCAGACAACAGTCAGGACCCTGACCCTGACCCGAAGGCGCAGGGAAGCAACCCTTTCGTCTACTGGGGTGAACCCCAACGTACAGGCAGAGAGTCTGGGGGCTATCAGAAAGCCCACCCCGGCCCTCCACCTCTCACCCGGAGCAACTCCAGAAAAGGAGTTGGGTTCCAGAGCCAGAACTATGTGTCGAGGTGAGGCCAACTATATCTAGCCGGTAGCGTTCCACTTCTTCCACAAGCTCCGGCTCCTTCCCCGCCAGAGAGGTGATATTCCATGTCCCAAGATCCAACTTCCGTAACCGAGGATCGGACCGCCAAGGCGCCCCGCCTTGGTCTGCTGCCCGATCCACAAAGCACCTATCCCTTGGCCTGCTGCTGCTGCATTTTCGCCAAAAAACGGGACAAATTGTGTCCCGGGAGAGATTTTTTTTTTTCCTGGGACAGCTGATGAAAAAAGAGAACAATTCTGGGAAAAACGGGACGGGTGGCAACTCTAATTCCGAAGTTTGGATATTGTGGAATATGGCACAGCTGCAGTGCTGCAGTGTAGACATTTCAGTCGCACACTGCGCGTGTCAGCAGTGGGCAGCAGTATAGAACTGGGCTTTTACTGATGCACTTTCTGAAGGCTATTTACTTGATTAGACTTTAATTTTCGTTAGGATATTATTTTTTTCGTTATTGTATAATTGTTTTCAGTTAATCAGCGAGATCACATCTTCAAAAAATGTCTGAAAGAAAAGTAACTGAAAAGGTGTAATACTGAAGATTTTGTTTGTTTACAAGTTATTTTGAATTTGGAAACCTGTTTTGTTTACCTTTTTGTAATAAATTACGGAGCCCCGCAGTGGCCATGAGAGGAAAAAATATACATCGTGCGCACGTTTTAATTAATTTGAATCCTCATTCAATCCCAGCTTATGAAACATGGCCATGGATCACAAAAGGAATGCAAAATGCCTGTAAAAAAAGAATATATAGACAATTCATAAAATATAGAACTATGGAAGCAGAACATAAATATAAGAGATACAAAAAATAAACTAACTAATATGAGAATATGCAAGAAGGAATATTATACCAAACTATTAGAGAATAATAAAAATAATATTACAGGGATATGGAACATATTAAACAGTATTATTAGAAATAGTTCAACTAACACAAATTATCCCGAACATTTAACTGACTATAATAATGGTAGAACCGTAAATGATATGAACGATGTAGTTAATGGGTTTAATGATTTTTTTGTAAACGTGGGACCAAAGTTGGCAGAAAATAAATGACACGCATCCAAATGAGGGGGAGGTTGTTGAAAGTCACATTGCAAGAAATCCAAGCTCAATCTATCTGAAACCGGTAGAAAAAAATGAAATCATAGATATAGTTAACAGTTCCAAAAATAAAACATCCACTGACTGGAATGGAATCAATATGACGCTAGTCAAGAAAGTCATTGATGATATTGCTAACCCATTAACTTACCTTATCATTCACAACTGGTACATTTCCACATAAAATGAAAACTGCTAA
Organism: Epinephelus fuscoguttatus; assembly: GCF_011397635.1. Taxonomy (NCBI): domain Eukaryota; kingdom Metazoa; phylum Chordata; class Actinopteri; order Perciformes; family Serranidae; genus Epinephelus; species Epinephelus fuscoguttatus. The sequence goes on along the minus strand of NC_064768.1, from coordinate 3,710,169 downwards.
AGTTATCCCATTATATAAAGCTGGGGATAAACATTTCACTAATTACAGGCCTGTATCGCTACTTTGCCAGTTCTCTAAAATATTGGAAAAGCTGTTTATACAAAGGTTAGATAACTTCATTGAAAGCATAATTTATTAACAGACAGTCAATACGGATTCAGAGAAGACAGATCAACATCAATGGCAATAATGGAATTGACAGAAGAAATTACCAATAGTTTAGATAATAGGAAGTATGCAGTAGGGATATTCACAGACTTAAAAAAAAGCATTCGATACCATTAATCATGACATATTAATTAATAAATTGGAAAGGTATGGTATAAGGGGGGTGGTGCTGAAATGGTTGAAAAGATATATTGAGAATAGACAGCAGTTTGTGCAGATGGGTGATCACAAATCAACACTGTTAAACATTACCTGTGGGGTCCCACAGGGGTCAGTGTTAGGGCCAAAACTCTTCGTTTTATACATAAATGATGTGTAAGGTATCAGAGACATTAAAGTTTGTTTTATTTGTGGATTATACAAATATCTTTTGTTCTGGGGAAAATCTGCAGCAACTTTTGGAGGTGATCACGACAGAAATAAAAAAAATTAAAACAGTGGTTTGACATAAACAAATTATCATTAAATCTGAACAAAACTAAATTCATGTCATTTGGAAATCGTACAGTGTTGACACACAAGTGCAAATAATGATAGATAATGTACATATTGAAAGAGGAAATGAAAATAAATTTCTGGGTGTGATACTGGACCACAAAATCTGCTGGAACCCCCAAATAGGTCATGTAAGAACAAAACTGGCAAAGAGCGTAGCAATACTGCGGAAAACAAGATAGATACTGAATCATAAATCACTGCACAGTCTGTATTCTTCACTTGTATTACCATATCTGAATTACTGTAGGGTTGTAAATAATTTGATGAATGTGTATATATTTAATTTGTGTTGTAAATAAATTGGGGATAGTTGTTTGTATGTTTATATTTGGTTGTAAATTGATTTATGAAGCTGTTTAATTTATTAATAGATAAGTAAGAAAGGGGAAGGGTCATAGAAGTTTTACTTCTACCTGCTCCTTTTCGGACACTGTTCTTTTTTGTTTGTATTCTGTATTCTGTCTTTAAATTTTATTTTTTTATGTTCGAAATAAAATAAATTAATTAATTCATTCATTCAGTCATTCACTCTGCACTTGCTGCTTTGCATGGGATTGTTGTCAGCAAAAGGCAATTAACGAGGATATTGAGAGTTTTAGAGGATATTCTGTGTGTAAAACTGTGTAATATCTTATATTATTTGTGTTCTTGTGAAGAAATCCTGCTGGCCTAACTGTATAGATCTGGTCAATACACAGTACGTTAAGACTTTACTTGTAGACTGAATAATAAGAGATTATAATCACAACATTACAGGATTTGACAAGTAGCCAAAGTTTTCACATACAGTACAAAGACCCCTCTGTTTTGACGGCGGACAATCTAGTCAAAATTAAAAAAAAATAAAGCAGCCCAACGCTTTATGTTCATGTGCTTTTTGTTTTTGCTATTTTGGGCAAGAGAATAAAAACAATTATTAAAGGGGATGCTGAGCAGTAAGATCCGTTGTGTAATTAAAAGGGATAATGCACATTCAGCCACACACTACGCTAACAGGCAGGGTTCCCTCTGGTTTACAGGTATTGAATGTTGTCGGCTCATGTCGGCTGCCGGAATGTGCACGCTGTGAGCTGCCCTACCCCCTCCAACGCCAGTGATTTAGCATAACTATGCTCTAACTGAGCACTGAGTCTTTTTAGGCTATATGGAGTTTTTCGATGATTTTGTGATTTTTTGTTTCGTAGCTTTATTAACTTAATTATTCTGATATTGTAAAATAAACACATTTAATTTTGTGACGAGAAGAAGAAGTGACGTGACGAGAAGTTCTTGAATGTGTGTTGGAGCCAAGTGTCCCTGGCTTTCATGGATAAAAAGCCGACACACTAACATACAGCAGGAATTCCCTGAACTAATTTTTATATTGGCTCTGACTGGGAGAAATCGAGTGTTTGTAGCCTATTTAATGATTCTTTTTTAATTTATTTTATTAATTCCTCTGCCCACCGTAGCGGTGGGCAGCAGTACCGATGCAGGTTACTGTATATAGTGTCCTACAGTAAAGCCTTAAAAATCAACAGAGAACCAATCAATATTTTTACTGTCATGTCATTATAAGTTGAACTCAGGTTTGATAATGGGTAAAATAAAAAATAAATAAAAATAAAAGGTGGTCTTGCGCACTCCTGGCTCGCTGCTGTCTAACCAGAGCAAGGTTCTGCAGGCATGGACGTCAGAACTATTTTCTGAGAGGGGGGGCGGGATCTTTGTTGGGAGGGGCGGGGGAAGCACGCACACTTATCAATGACTAAGGATTTGATTTGAAGTTATTTTATAATAACATGCAGTTATAAGAGAACTAGAATGGATGAACACGGCATCTTTATTGTTAAGAAAATGAAACTTTGATAACTAAATCAAGCCATTTAAGGAACATAACAGCATCATTTGTAACCTTGAATGAAAAAAAGAAAAATCTGAGCTCCTGACTTTAATGCATTTCCAAAAGTGGACCTTCTCTCCTGACCAACTGATGAAGATTTTAAGCCCTCTCTGCACAGAGATGCATTTATTTATAGTAAACACATTTTATAGCAAGCAGCATACATATGTCCCCTACAAATCCCAACTGTGTTTACAAAGTTTGAATGAACGACATGGACGCAATCAGAAAGGAAACGGAGGCTGCGCATTGATCCTTTTGCCCCTGTCTGCAGGGACGAACAGACCGCATGATGGTTATTTTCTGAAAGCACAGAGCAAAGAAGTGTCTTTTTTTCTCCCCCGGTCTGCTGTCAGCAGCAGCGGGGATTTCAGCACCACGCAACACAGCACTTTCCCGATCTGTCTAGGGACCAGTGGCACAGGATCCGAGACCGCATCAACAAGAGACAGAGGAGCCCCAGAAAGCTTGACCGAGAGTCACAGCGCCTGGGCTTTCGTTGATTGTGTAGCCTAATTGTGTTTGCACCTTCAATAAAAACACACAAATGGCAAAAAAAACCCTTCTACTGTCTTTCTTATTATATTTTGGGGAAATACCACTCCGCTGCGCACTGCAGCTGTGTAAAATGTCATACAAAAATAAATATAAATTCCAATAGAATAAGCTTGCCTGATTTACTGAAAATAATTATACAATAACGAAAAAAATAATAGCCTAACGAAAATATAAGTCAGTCAAGTGTGTCTGAGATCATCATGCACAAAGATCAGTTTGACGCCTTGAACAAATTTAATTCATTTTCGGACATTAAACATGAGAAGATTATTTCAAATGGACATTCTCATTTCGTGGAGAACTCAGCTTAAGCATTAATGAGTGTTACACGCCAGTAATATGAAGTTATTTACGTGTTTTGTGGTTAATTATATCGTGGATCCTTTCGCTCCTCTCATGCAATCCGTGCGTCCTGCATACAGCAGCGCACGGGACCGATGAGCAGCCTTCGTTTTCTGTCAGATTGCATGTGACTCGTTCATCCAAACTTGGTCGGGATTTGTAGAGGACATGTATATGCTGCTCACTATAAAACGTGGTTACTATAAATAAATGCATCTCTGTGCAGAGAGGGAAATATATGCTGCCTGCGTCTGAGCAGGAGGCTACACAGTAGAGATGCGCGTCCTGACTGACGCACGGCTATCTCGCCATGTGGATCATTTTGGATTTATTTTGAGATATCTGATATTGATGCCTCCACCCTCCAGTACAGTGGAAGGCATTTCATTTGCGATGCTCACAACATTGGAAACATTTAACAGATTCAAAAGCAACACATCTTTTCAGAAACAGTGACCCAGTGTTATTAGTTTTCTTTGGAAGTGCTTTCAGCTGAAGTCCCTATGACAATCTCTGAAATCTTGACAGTGAGGTCTGTGGATTATCCAGAGTACCAGGGACACTCTTTCTACAAAGACAAATTGCTGGTGAACTTATTAACTAACATTTTTACCAGCCGTGACACACCGTGACGCCTGGTATTGTTTTCACCTTGTGAGTGAGTGAGAGTGTGTGTGTCATCGTGGCAAAATGTGGTCCACAGCTGCTTTTTACGCACAGAACACACATAACCATTATGCCATGTCTTAGTGGGACTGTCCACTGATTTCAGGCTTTTAAATTCCTGCATAGTATAGTAACTAATGCCGAAAACTAAGTAGTGAACCTACTGCATGTAGGTACAGGGTGGCAACGCGTCTAGGTCCCTGCTCCAGCTGCAGGTAGCTCGTACGGATCGATGGTATTTATTTTTTGGATCTTCTCCAAATACCTCAGTTTGAATCATGATAACACGGCAAAAAAGTCACACAAAGCACGGTAAATGAGATGGAGTTTAATTACACTGGGGTAGCCTAAGTAATGGGAAACACAGGGACAAGTAGGTTTTGAAAGATAAAAAGAGAGCGTCCTCTTGGCTTTTCACATGGTAATATTATTTTAAAAAATATGGGTTGCATACAGTAGTTGTAATTTGACCTAGTCATAAAATGCTACCAGGCTAAATAGTGGTTCCGTGAAGCCATGGACCAGCTGATAAGCCGTCTTTCCCATATCTGCAGATATTACAGTATTTTGGTGATAATCACTGCTCCTCCCCGTGGACAAATGAAGCATTGCAACTGGTTTTCACACAGGTCAGGGACGTTACAAGTCAGGGCTGCATTTCCTACGTCATCGCAGGGGATTAAATTAACTACTCGGAGCAAGCGGCAGGCTTGCACGGAACAGTCACGGATCTGCCGCGGACCTGCCGCGGACCTGCCAAGGTTCAGTCATGGAAATGGGAACTTTTGAGTGGCTCCCACTGTAGGTTGGTTAAATTCAAACGTTTGAGGGCTCCCTATGAGTAACTCTCCAAGAGTTTGAATTTTGGAAGTGATTTACACCTTTGACAGTTGCTGGACCTATGGAGGCCTGGCACGTTTCCTTTGTTCTCAGACTCGTGTGTTTTGTGAAGGCCTCTCTATTGTTTAAAACATGTGGCTGAGGTCCAAACATCCCCCCTTTGGTCCGAAGGGTGGGGTGCTGAGCACAACCTCTGGAGCAACCTAAGGGCCAAACAGTCCTTGTGTCCATTAATGCAGGAGAGGTGGTCAAACAGTGTAAGTGTTCCTTCGGGAGCATGGGTCGAGTAATCAGTAAACAGTTCATGTTCAGAGGCTAGTCTGGGCAGGGTAAGATTTCTAAGCCATGGTTACATCACAGATGAACAACAAAAAGGGTACATTGTTCTTCTTACAACCACCAATACTTCCAAATCATCATAGGAAGTACACAAGAAGAAGAAGAGGAAAGAAGGAAGTGGCAGGAGGAAGAAATGGTGGTTAGAACAAGGTTTGTAGGCTCTCCCTTCTCCTCTTAGAGGATTACGATTTGTACAGCTGCAGACTGGTGTGAAAATCGTGGTGAAACCAGGAGGAGGGAATCCAGTCTGGCTTGCAGTTTCTGGATGTACTTGTACATGGCGTGTGCAATTATTGCTGTGATGATCTAACCAGTAAGCAGGAGCTCAAGGGCAACAATGCTGACTGGGTGGTCTACGTAAGCTGACTTTGCTACACGGCTAGAAAATGTGGTGATAAGCCCAATTGGTTTTAGACTGAACTTAACTAATTTAGTCCTTTCGACTAGGAGTTGGTTTTGAATGGTGTCATCAATTGTGAGATTGTGATCAATAAAGGCGTCCATGATCTCAGTCTCCACGTCATGCCTGTCTGGATTGAGATAATGGAGGACAACATCACCAATATGCACCGTGGTTCCTTTGGAAACTGTTAAGAATATTGTCTGGTTTGGTAAGGTCAGCTTAGTGGCTGTATCACGACAATCGTATGACATAAGGACTTCATTAGTAGGTGTGCTAATGAGCCATCGGCTACCACCTACGCAACCACGCCATTTCTCTGGTTCTCCGTGGAGTGTTAAAACAAAAAGAAAAAGGTGTCATTCAGCCTAGGTCTGTTAAATTCAATTGTTTGAAGTGCTCCCTCTCAGTAACTTGCGCACAGAAAGCTTTTGGCTTCCTTTCAGCAGCTCGTCACACAGGGATTGCGAGGGGTGTCAGCGCACGGCGGCAATTAAAGTATCGGTGACCTCAGAGGGCATTCCGCCTGACTCCACCTTTTACGAGTGCAGCTGGTGGGTGCAACCTGGGTTCAAAGCTTTGGTGTGGTATAAAGGTCTGTACATTCTGAAGGTTGTGAGAGAACACCACAGCACTCCCCATGCCACATGTATTGAAGAGACTTGATTCCTCACAGTCCTTCACAGTCCTTCACTTCTTCAGAGAGGGGAATTTACCTCACAGCTTCTTTTGTAACACTGGACATCATCCACCTTTGGTTTATTTCCTCATAACATGATTTCTTTATTGAAGAACTTTAAGTGGTGTATGTAAGTAGACACATATAGGTTGTTCACCTGCAAAAAATCACTCATGTAGGTAACATCTCTGAGTAAAAGACTGAAAGTAAAAAATGTAAAATCATGGTGACTCTTCCCTGCCCTTTACACAGCAGGGCTACGACTATATACTGAATAACAGGAGGGTTACTGCTATGTATTGAGCATGGCTTTAAGTATGTACTGATAAATATCACAGCTATCGCTATGTACTGAAAAACAGTAGGAGCATTACTATGCATGATAAACAGAAGGGCTATGGCTATGTACTGAAGAACAGTAGGACTATTATTTTTCTTATATTCAGACAGACAAGATGTAAGGAGATGTGTTTTACCTGCTCGACAGTTTCGACTGAGACTCCAGTCTTCTCCGCCTCCCGCGTCGTTGTTTGTTCTCTGGAGTAGGGAATCCCAGGTATGCGAGAGGGTGTACGCCCCCTCGTCCCGGTTGATGGTGCCGCTTGCCTGCTTCCTGATCTCAATGGTCTCTTTTATCCACCGTTTGAGTTTATTCTCTCGCATACCTGGGAATCCCTTCTCCAGAGAACGAACAACGACGTGGGAGGCGGGGTTGGCTTGACAGACTCTGATTGGTCTGTCAGGCCTACCAGCTGATACATGACACATTGGCAGCACGTCGGGTGATGCTTCTGAGGAAGACTGGAGTCTCAGTCGAAACTGTCAAGCAGGTAAAACTCATCTCAACTCAGCACAACAGTACAGAAAAATGAAATCCTCATCTCACACGATGTTGTGTCATTATTCACGAAACCCCCCGCTAACGTCACCTTACACATTGTACAGGAATGCCTCAAGGAAGACCAGACCCTCAAAAAATGCACAAACCGTTGAAGACATCTCCACTCTTCTCAACTTCGTTGCCAAATCCACCTATTTTCAGTTCAAAGGAAACATCTACAGACAGATAGAAGGCTTCACAATGGGAGATCCACTATCCGCAATAATGAGCAGTTTTTTCATGGAGGACCTGGAAACAAAAGCCATCCACACAGCACCCACACACTGCAGACCCACACTCTGGAAAAGATACGTTGATGACATCCTGGAGAAAATAGAAGCTGGACATACACAAGAACTCACAGATCATCTGAACACCATGGACAACACCGGCAACATACAATTCACACACAAAGAGGAAATAAACCAGACCATATCATTTCTGGACATGAACATTCACCACAGGGAAGATGGCAGCATCAAGATCACAGTTTACAGGAAACCCACTCACACGGACCAGTACCTCCTCTGGACATCAGAACACCCCACAGCGCACAAACTCTCAGTTATCAGAACACTGTACTAACGAGCCAGCATCATAACCGAAGATAAAGACAGACAGGAGGAGGAAAAACACATATAACATGCACTCTGCCAATATCCCAGATGGGCCATAAACAAAGGAAAACAACAAGTCAAAAACAAAGAAAAGAAACAAAAAGAAAGGAAAACAAAACACACAGAAAACAGACGACAAAAACAAAAACACAATAACCATACCATATATCAGGGGAATAACAGAACCAGTACAATGGATCATGAAAAAACATCACATCAGTACTCTGTGAAACTACACACAAAACTCTGTCAGCTACTAGTACACCCAAAGGACAAAACAGAACCGGACAAGAAATGCAACATCATATATGAAATACCACGCAAATCATGCATAAAAACATACATCGGGGAAACAGGCAGATCATTCAACACAAGGAAAAAAGAACATCAAAAAGAATGCAAAAAAGAGACAGTGGGGCGATTCACAAGGACGCAAAAAGACAAAGCAGAACAGGAAAACCTAAAAATCAGCCATCACAGATCACTGCAGAAGAAATAACCACATCATGGACTGGGACAGGAGCAAAATGATCACATCAGAGACCAATAAATTCAAACGGTGGATAAAAGAGGCCATTGAGATCAGGAAGCGGGCAAGTGGCACCATCAACCGGGATGAGGGGGCGTACACCCTCTCGCATACCTGGGATTCCCTACTCCAGAGAACAAACAACGACGCGGGAGGAGGGGTTGGCCTGACAGACTCTGATTGGTCTGTCAGGTCTACCAGCTGATATATGACACGTCAGCAGCACGTCGGATGACGCTTCTGAGGAAGACTGGAGTCTCAGTCGAAACTGTCAAGCAGGTAAAACACATCTCCTTACATCTTGTCTGTCTGAATATAAGAAATATATATATAAGAAAACCTTATTCTAAATAAGAAGACAGTATGAACCTTATCAATCTATTAAGTAGGACTATTACTATGTATGATAAACAGAGGGACTGTGATTATGTACTGATGAACAGTAAGACTATTACTATGCACAATAAAAAGAAGAGCTATGTACTGATGAACAGTAGGACTATTACTATGTACAATAAAACGAAGGGCTACGGCTACATACTAGAAAACAGTCGGACTACAACTATACAGGAGAAACAGTAGGGCTATAGCAATGTACTAAAAACCGTAGGACTATTGTTGCTGTGTTGCTGCAAGATGGTGGTTGCTGTTGACTAATGTTGCTGCAAGATGGCAGCGGGGACGAACGCAGTGGCCCCTCTCTCTCCAAGTTTGGTGCCTAAAATTGTGTGTTCCAGTGAATGTTTGTGTGCTTCGTGTTTACATCAGTGTGCGCGTAGTTCAACGTCTACGTTGCTCAGAAAATACAGTCGCCACTGCTTTCTGGATAAAAGAAATAGGTCAAAACATCACAACTTGGACCAGAAAGTCACAGAGGAACTTCGGGGCCCTGGACTTCTGCGCCGGACTACTATATCCCTTATTATGGCCAATGTACGCTCACTTGACAACAAAACAGACCACATACAGCTCCTGAGATCTGCGCAGCGTGATGTAAGGGACTGCTATGTTTTCATTTTTATGGAGACATGGCTTAATGACAATATCCCGACTCTGCTATCCAGCTAGCTGGGCTAACATGTTACCAAGCTGGTCTTCATGGAGGGAGGTAAGACTCATGGCGGGGGAGTTTGTGTTAACATAAGCGATGCCTGGTGCCGGAATGCTGCTGTTGTTTACATACAGTGTTCTCCGCTGGTGGAGTTCACTGTCATTAAATGTCAGCCCTTCTATCTACCGAGGGAGTTTACAGCAATCGTGCTGGTGGCTGTTTACATCCCCCCCACCGTTAACAGCAGCGAGGCACTTTATGACCTCTACCAGGCCATCAGTGAACAACAGACAGCGCACCCAGATGGATGGCTCATCACTGCTGGGGATTTCAACCATGCAGGTTTAAAGGTTTTACTGCCCAAACTTCATCAACATGTGAACTTTCCAACAAGAGGAGACAACACTTTGAACTTAGTTTACACAGCATGCAAGGGAGCATACGAGGCCTCCCCCCTTCCCCACCTGGGTCTCTGATCACATCACCATCATGCTGAGACCTGCATACAGACCCAGAGTGAGAGCCATCAGACCAACACAAAAGGAGGTACGTGTGTGGCCAGAGGGGACCTCTTATGCTCTGAAGGACTGCTTTAACACTACACACTGGGACATTTTCAAACAAGCAGCCTCTCACAATGACCACACAGACACAGAGGAATACACTGAGGCTGTTACAGCATACATCACTAAATGCATTGATGATGTCACTCACACCAAAACTATCACTGTTCGTGCTAACCAGAAGCCATGGATGACAGGAGGGGTTCACAGGCTCCTGAGGGCTCGGGACGCAGCCTTTAGGGCCGGTGACACTGCAGGCCTAGCAACAGCAAGAGCTGACCTGTCCCGTGGAATCAGGGAAGCAAAACTTCAATATAGCAAGAAATTATCTGGACACATCAGCAACACTCCCCCCGGTGAGCAGACTGTGTGTCTGTCCACAGCCAGCGTGAAGAGGACCCTCTCCAGGATCCTCCCATGCAAGGCAGCTGGACCAGATAACATACCTGGTCGTGGCCTAAAGGACTGTGCCGAGGAGCTCAAGGATGTGCTTATGGACATCTTCAACATCTCCCTGAGCCAAGCAGATTGTTCCCACTTGTTTCAAAGTTGCCACAATAATACCAGTTCAAAAGAAGCCCCACCCATCCAGCTACAATGACTATCGGCCTGTAGCACTGACTTCCACCATCATGAAATGCTTTGAGCGGCTGGTCATGCAGAACATCAAGTCCATCCTTCCCTGTTTCAGTTTGCATACAAGTCAAACAGGTCCTTAGAGGATGCCATTTCCGTTACTCTCCATCCAGCTTTCCCCCACCTGTACTCAAAGAACGCATACCTGCGAATGCTGTTCGTAGACTTCAGTTCAACATACATACAAAACCTCAGACACTTGGGACTCAAAACCTCTCTCTGTAACTGGGTGCTGGACTTTCTAACTGGGAGGACACAAAATGTGTGGGTCGGCAGCAACACCTCCAAGACCATCACGCTGAGCGCAGGTGCTCCGCAGGGGTTTGTGCCCAGCCCACTACTCTTCACACTGCTGACCCACGACTGTGTGCCAACCCACAGCACCAATCACATTGTCAAGTTTGCGGATGGCACAACTGTGGTGGGCCTCATTTCCAACAATGATGAAGCCAACTACAGGAGTGAGGTGAGCCAACTGGTCCAGTGGTGTAAGGACAACAATCTCTTCCTCAGTGTGGGGAAGAACAAGGAGATTGTCCTGGACTTCAGGGGAAGAATTCCACAGCATCCCCCACTGACCATTGATGATACTGCTGTGGAGAGAGTGAGCAGCACCAAGCTCCTGGGGGTGCACATCTCCAAGGACCTCCCATGGACCAACAACACCACATCACTGGCAAAGAAAGCTCAAACACAACTCTACTTCCTCCGCAAACTGAGAGGAGCAAGAGTACTACCCCCATCATGTACTCTTTCTACAGAGGTACCACTGAGAGTGTCATCACTGGCTGCATCACTGTGTGGCACAGAAGCTGCACTGCCTCCTGCCGGAAGACTCTGCAATACATAGTGAATACAGCCAGGAAGATCATTGGTACCCCTCTGCCCTCCCTTACAAACATCTTCAACACCCACCTTACCCGCAGAGCTATCAGCATTGTTGGTGACACCTCCCACCCTTCACACTCCCACTTCAGCCTCCTGCCTTCGGGGAGAAGGTACAGGAGCCTCCGGGCCCACTCCACAAGACTCACAAACAGCTTTATCCACCAGGCTGTAAGGCTGCTGAACTCTGTCCACTACCTCCCCCTCTGCCCCCCACCCCTGGACTGTAATTCAACCCACTGCACATAAAGACTACCTCTGCTGTTTTGCACATAGACTCACTACATCTGCACCCCGGTGTTATATTATTATTATATTAATTATATTATTTATATTACATACTGCTGACTGTTTATTTTTCCACTGTGCACTTTACTTCACTTTACTTAAACCATTTGCACCATTTGTACTACATGTACATCACGTACATCCCATAGGCTGCTCTAACATGCACCTTGATCACCTTGATTGGACAGCGGTTTAGAGTATCTTCTAGAGTGTCTTGTCTTTTAGTTATACTGCTTAGTTTTATTTTTATTTTTACTTGTATATGTTGTTTCTATTGTATTATTATTATTATCATTATTATTATTCCAATTTAGCTTTCTTTTAGCTCTTAAAATGTATGACATTAATAGTAGGTGAGAGGGAAACAGCATTTCAATTCTCTGTATGTCCTGCACATACAGTAAATTGACAATTAAAACCATTTGAACTTTAAACTTGAACTATACATGAGAAACAGCAGGGCTATGGCTATGTACTAATAAACAGTATAGGACTATTACTATGCACAATAAAAAGAAGGGCTATGGCTATGTACTGATGAACAGTAGGACTATTACTATGCATGATAAACAGAATCGTACTATGTACGAACAATCAGTGTACTATGTACTATGTTCAGGACAAACTATGCTTTTACATTCGCACAATGTTAATAAAACTACAAATATCTGTTTTGTTTATATACTTTAATTTCTGTGAATAGTTTATTTACATTTTCACACACTCAGATTTAGGATTACTTTTCACATTCTCACAATAGTTGAATTATTTCTGAGTCTTACTTCACAAACATATTGTTCCATATTTTGTAGCACAGATCGGTCAGTCCGTCGATAACAATCTGCAGTTCGAGTTCTGTGATGCTGTTTTCAAATGTTTGTTTTGATGTAAAATGTAGGACAACTAAATTATTCATCCAGTCTAAAGGTAAAAACACCAGTTTTATGATGCCGATTAAGAGATTGTGTCTGATTTTCTCCTCGCACTGCAGGAATCTTTAATAAGCACTTTTCAAACCACATGATATGATTCAAAATGAACAAAAATCAACACAGATCCTTAGCAGCAGAGGTGGATTTTTATATTTTTCCCAGGATGCACTCCTGTGCTATTTATGTTCCAGGACGTACACCACAGCGCTCACCAGCAAATGATCACTGATACTGTGAATCATACATGAGTCACTTTTCATTGTGTCTAGGTAGGGAAGATGGAGTCGGAACCAGAGTGGGAGAGAAGAGTCTGGTTTTGACTCACAGCTGGAGAAAATGGGATTTCTTTCTTTTCTTCTGGAGCAGCAGAAAGTCACTTCTCTAAAAGTTTCACAATGAAATGACTGAAGCAGAAGAGACGGATGAACAGACAAATGGGCGAATAGAATAGATTTGAAGTATAATTTGTATACTGTATAGGAAGACCTTGATAATGCGCAGAATATTAAATTGCTCCATTCCTTTGGTAACATTCAACCAGTATTTTAACAATATAAAAATAATGGCTTAATAACTTCCAACAATGTTTCAACATTCTACAATGATCCTTACGGCTTTTTTATTCAATTTAACCAAAAAGATGTATTTAGCTCTGATTTAAAACAGAAAAACAGTAAAAAAGATTTCAGAAACTGGAGCCAGATTATTATTATGTCAAAAACTGACATGAATCATAATACAACAATAAAACAACAGCAGCCACTAATCAACCCTAGCAGTACAAATACTCCGGCTCTGCAGTCCAGTCTCCGCCAGATCATTCAGCCTACCTTGCGGTACTAACTACTGCCCCTGGATCAACCCAAGGCACCCTTTCTTGCTTTATTGAAAATAAATCCACTTTAAACTGAAAAGTTGTCTGAGTCATGCATTTGGGTCCAGTTCACTCTATACTATACAACACCTCTGGGGTTGAAGGGGCCCTAGGACACTATACAAGACTACACAGATGATTAAAAGATCTTAAAATCATTTCACTAGGCTCCTCCCCCCAAGAGTCAATTATTGTCCTTTGTCAGGTGAAGCCATCGTCCTCTTGTGCCAGTAGCTGTGCCATATGTCTGGCTGTTGGCTATCCTGTTGCTGCCAAGTGCCTATGTATGGCCCTCCACCCTTTCTAGGGAGATAGACAACAGCCACCAGTATGCTGCCAAAACACCAAAATATGCCACCCTCTGCCCTGCAGCAAGCTTTCTCAGTACGCAAAACAGAGATAAATATTTTCCTGGGCAGTAACTGCTGCTACTGACTCAGGCTGCAATATTCATGGCGAACGGATACTGGCTGCTGCGCTTCAGGCTCTGGTGGCTTGTTTCTGGAAGGTCGCTTTGTGATTCGCGCTATAGGCCCCCACATTGAGTCTCTGCTTGCCTGTTATTGTCCTCTTCACCCGCATCCCACACCTAGGCCCTATTTCAGAAAGCAGGCTCAACAAACTCTGAGCCTAATCGTTTACTGAGCCTGAGCTGAGAAACTCTGAGTTTTCGGTTCCAGAACAGCTGATTGGAATCAATTCAATCAACTCTGAGTATGTTCAGCCTGAGAGAGGCGCATTCACAGCGAGCACCAAAAGACATCATCAGTGGAGTGCAGATAACATGATTCTCAGTGGAAGAAAGCAGAAAGACACTTGTTTTATCCCAACTGAATCAGAGATTTTAATGAGCACGAATGAAGACATGAAAAAAAATCTATTACGGTAGCTGCAGCTGCAGCTAAACAACGTGAAGTGTGATGGGGAAAGATTGCAAAGTGTGTTAATAGATAACGTCAAGTGACGTTTGTAATGTGATGCGTTAATGCCTGTCTGACATACAGAAAATATAGAAATATTACACAGAGTTCATATATTTTAATATAATTTGCTATATCCCCTTATTCAGCTGTAATCTGATGGAGCCCAAAAACACTGGACAGCAACTCAAAATCAAACACAAAGATATTGTGCAGACTGGTAAAGGTTTTGCTTATACTTTTTTCATTCTGTCGACGTGAGGGTGAGGTTAATTGAATTGCTGAATTGCTGTGTAATGACTTCTGACTCGCATAATCTCCTTCATTCTCAGATGGAGCTATGATGGGATGTTGAGTCCCATAAATGAGCCAAATACACTGCGGAATCTTTGAATATATGAAAAGTTTTCATGAATCATTGCATCATGTGGTAACACTTTACAATAAGGTACACAAAATTAGAGTAGTTTCTGAGGAACTAATGAGTAGTTACTGAGGAACTAAGGTACACAACATTAGAGTAGTTATTGGGGAACTAATGAGGAACTAATGAGAAACTAATGAATAACTAATGAGGAACGAACGAGGAGTTACTGAGGGCCTAAGCTACACAAAATAAGAGTAGTTACTGAGAAACGAATGAGGAATGAATGATGAACTAATGAGTAGTTACTGAGGAACTAAGGTACATAAAATTAGAGTAGTTACTGAGGAACTAATGATGAACTAACTATAAGTTAATGGTCTGTTCCTCAGTAGCTAATGATCAAATTTCAGAGGAGTAGTTACTGAGGAACTAATGAGGAACTAACTATTAGTTAATGGTCAGTTCCTAAGTAACTCATGATCAAATTTCAGAGGAGTAGTTACTGAGGAACTAATGATGAACTAACTATAAGTTAATGGTCTGTTCCTCAGTAGCTAATGATCAAATTTCAGAGGAGTAGTTACTGAGGAACTAATGAGGAACTAACTATTAGTTAATGGTCAGTTCCTAAGTAACTAATGATCAAATTTCAGAGGAGTAGTTACTGAGGAACTAATGATGAACTAACTATTAATTAATGGTCAGTTCTTCATTAACTCATGATCAAATTTCATAGAGGGGTTAATCACGACTTAATAATTAGTAAACTAGTTACTTCATCAGTACAGAATCATTACTCAGTAACCTGTCCATTAGTTAACCTTTTTATGTCCTAAAGTAAAGTGACACATAATGAGTAGTCTTCCATTACTTTATCATCATCTTTACAATTAGTTCCTTAACAAATAAAATCACAGACAGCAGGATTCTTGAGAAGAGTTTAATTAATTATTTTCAGACCACATACACATTAATATGACCATCCATGTTATTCTGTACAAGCTGCTGACACACCAAACCGACATCAAAGAACTAGTGGCAACGAAAGCCAACTGTTGCGTCGTCTACGTCGCCTCACGTCACCCTGTGTCAGTTGCATTTGAACACACTACAAAGACTACACCCGATGCTTGAAACTGCCCCATTGTCAAAAGACTCTGGAGTGATATTTGTAATTTTATCACGAACAATACTGTTTTGGAGGGATGTGCTGTTTGGACTTTTTGACTTTAACAGAAATACGGCAAAACCCAATCAAAGATTTATTATTAATCTCATCTTACTTTTGGTAAGATTTCACATTCACAAATGTAAGTTTACACATAGAAAACCTTCTTTTGTTGCTTTCGTTACATCGATTCCATTAAATTTTCCCTTAATCAAAAGGCAATCAAAACCATTAATATTTGTGATAATTTTAATATTTTCTTGTAAACTCTTATCTCCCCTGGCATATGTGATATATGACATATATGTGTAATGTTGAAGATCTGCATTCTGTAAACTTCCTGTCTTAAATAAAGTTGTGAAAAAAAAAAAGACTACATCCGACGGCCAAGTAGCACGTACATTCTGCGCCTGCGTGAAAGGAAATAACACAAAAAGGGAAACCGGAAGTCCGTTGAATGCATGAGATCAACAAAGTAGCGTGGAGTGATACATCCTGTCAGCCGAGGGGTTTCCTATCTGTGCAGCCGAGCACCGCAGCACCTCCACGGACTATTACATCCAGATGGTCCCGGTGTTTCCTCCACAGGCCCCACTTCACTCAGCTTCACTCAGCTGCCCGACAAACCCGCTGCTTCTTCCCACTTTAACCTGAATAACAAACCAGGGCTCGGTGCTCCGGTTGGATCCAAACGGACAGACGGGGCTAGCTGGGAAGCTAGCGGAGGCTAACTGGCTGTGCTACCCTCCGGTCATCAGAATGAGTAGGTAATGATTCCCTACACATTACCTACTCATTTTGATGTCTCACTTTACTTTAGGGTACACAAAAAGAGTAACTAATGAGTAGGTAATGATTAAGTAATAGTTAGTTCCTCATTAGTTCCTCAGTAACTACTCCTCTGAAATTTGATCAGGAGTTACTGGAGAACTGACCATTAACTAATAGTTAGTTCCTCATTCATTCCAAATTTGTTTCTACTTTACATTTTGTGCACCTCAAACAACTGTACTGTGAACAACGGTGTGATCAGTATACAGTACTTTACACGCAGCCCCCATGATAAATTTTTAAGCTTACCCCACCTGAAATGTGACACACAATCATATTTATTTCTAAGACATCATCGTACAGAATAACATGGATGATCATATTAATGTGTATGTGGTCTGAAAATAATGAATAAAACTCTTCTCAAGAATCCTGCTGTCTGATTTTTTTAAGGAACTAATTGTAAAGATGATGATGAAGTAATGAAAGACTACCCATTATGTGTCACTTTACTTTAGGACATAAAAAGGTTAACTAATGGACGGGTTATTGAGCAATGATTCTGTACTGATGAAGTAACTAGTTCACTAATTAAGTCGTGATTAACTATGAAATTTGATCATGAGTTAATGAAGAACTGACCATTAACTAATAGTTAGTTCATCATTAGTTCCTCAGTAACTACTTCTCTGAAATTTGATCATGAGTTACTGAGGAACTGGCCATTAACAAATAGTTAGTTCATCATTAGTTCCTCAGTAACTACACCTCTGAAATTTGATCATGAGTTACTGAGGAACTGACCATTAACTAATACTTAGTTCATCATTAGTTCCTCAGTAACTACTCCTCTGAAATTTGATCATGAGTTACTTAGGAACTGACCATTAACTAATAGTTAGTTCATCATTAGTTCCTCATTTGTTCCTCATTATTTACTCAGTAACTAATGAGGAATTTTGTGTACCTTATTGTAAAGTGGAACTATTAATTTTAATGCACATGTAATGTATGTATGGAAACATACAAATGTAAATGTATAGTATGATGTAATATTATTACATTATACTATACATATATATGTATATATATGTATAGTATGATGTTTATATTCGTGACGTACGTCACACAGCTCGAAACGTACGTCACGGTGCAATAAATTATATTTTTTTTCTGCAGAGTCCTGCAGTGTTGCGAGTCATTCACCCTTCTTTCATCTACGACTTTCGACTCAGCACCTGCCCTCCCATGGTGAGATGTGCATGCCTTTGGTTTGATTTTTTGATGACATGATGAAGACATTAATGTGTCAACAATTAGAATACAATAATATCGGACATATTATTTTGCATTATGTGTACTTTTACTTTTGGTACTTTAAGTATATAATTTGATAATACATTTGTACTTTTATGTAAGATTTTGAATGCAGGACTTTTACTTTTACTAACAATAATTCAACATTGTGGCAGAGGTGGGAGTAAGTCACACTTGTGCAAGTCATGAGCACGTCCCAAGTCACTATGGTGAAAATCAAGCAGGTCAAGGTGAGTCCTTGCTAAAAGTCAAGCAAGTTTAGTCAAATCATTGGTCAGGTCAAACAAGTCAAGTAAACTGCATCCAGTGGTGGAATGTAACTAACACGTGCTGAGGTACTGTAAGTACAAATCTGAGTATTTTCTTCTCATTTCACCATCTATGTCAACTACCATACATATATCTGACAGCTTTAGTTACGAGTAACTTTACAAATAAAGATTTTGCACTCAAAACATATGAAAATGTACAAGTACAGCTGAAACTATGAGTCTATTATTGCACTGACAGAAAATAAATTTGCCACTATTTTGATAGTCATCTAAGTAATTTCAATGCAAAAACATTTCATGGTTCCAGCTTCACAAATGTGAGGATTTATTTATTTATTTATTTTTTTTTGGTACTGATTTTGCTTTTTATTATATTTCAATCAGGGAAGACTCGTTTTTTAGTTTTGGAAAAGAACATTTTTAATGACAATTGCACATGAGAATGAAAATGTGAAAATGTGAAAAGTCTTTGGCGATTAGACCCCTTCGAGATGGTGAGCTATGGGTGATGAATCCGTTGCCAATTAGGGAACCCTCCCCCCAGGGTCTAGACGCTGGTGGTGGTAGAGGAAGTGAAGAAGAGATTAGGATTAGATGGATGGGTGCTGATGATCCGGATGAGTAGAGGTATGAGTCTTCAGGCTTGTCTTTGACCTTGGATGTGATGGCTGGAGGTGAACGGGGTGGAGGAGGGGCAGCGATTCTGCCTAGAATGACAGCTGAAAGCGGCAGAGCAGAGAACAAATTTAAAATCACGTAGTGACAACCTGATTGGCTGATGGAGGTCGTGGCTAATTACGATAGGACAGCTAGAGGAGTGCACGCCCGGAGGCAGCTGATTGGAGGAAGCAGTGAGAGTGAGAGAGAAGGAATTGTGAATGAATGAGCACAGAGAGGTCTTCCTGACTGAACTTACGCTGAGCTTCATTTCAATCAGGAGAGACTTGTGTTTTAGTTTTGCTAAAGAAAATTTTTAATGATGAGCGCACATGAGAATGAAAATGTGAAAAGTCCATGGCGATTAGACCCCTTCAAGATGGTGAGCTATAAGGAGGGTGATGAATCCGTAGCCAATTAGGGAACCCCTCCAAAACAGTGTAAAGAGTGAGAGGGACGATGGCCGCCGTGAGGTATAGTGACTGAAGCAGTTCAATCAGCTCGTCCCAAATTTAACATATATTGGCTGAGAAAATGATGCTTTATTAGCCTGTATGTAAATGGTGTCGTTCAATGTAACAACGGCGATTGGTAAATTAAGAAGGAGAGAACAAACTATAATTATGCTCAAAAGAAAAGGTGAGCCTTCAGCCTTTGTCTTACGAGACGCCGTCGGACGCCATGTGGTTTGAAGTCCCTGCATACGCTACACTTCTGCTGTGCCGCTAAAGTTTTGACTTTCATCTGATTTCTTGAGATGGGGGACTGTTTGTGCATGTGTGTGTCTTTCGGACCTGTGTGTTAATGACAACGGAGTGAAAAAATTGAAAAACTGAATTTCCCCTCAGGGGGATTAATAAAGTATATAAAATAAATAAATAAATAAAATAAAAAAATGGCAAGAAGCAGACAACCGGATTCAAAGCTAGGCCGAGATATGTTGACCTCAAGTGACTCAGATGATAACTTTTACTGCCGAGGACCGAGAGATGTTGCATGGTATCTCTAACCAGCTTCAAAAACTGGATATCTTAAAGGATTTAAAGTCTGATGTCTCGGAGCTAAAACAATCAGTGGAGTACACCAATGCTCTCATGGAAGAACAGAAAGTACTAAAGGACGGCGTTGTGCATTTGGAAAATGTAACAACAACCCTGGTGAATGAAAATGCAAAACTCAAGCTGACGCTGTTGGACCTTCAGTGCCGCAGCATGAGGAACAACCTTCTGATTATGGGAAAAGAAGAAACCGAGAAGGAAACTTACGAAACATTGGAGGTGCTTGCGATGAATTTCATGCAGGATCGACTCGGTATTCCGGAGGAAGAAGTTAAAACGATCCAGCTGAAATGAGTACACAGGCTTGGACAACGTAAAGATCAAGATAAACCGAGACCTTTCATTGTTAAATTCATCAACTCCAAGTTTAAGGATAAAGTCCTAGGGCTCAGCAGAAAACTAAAAGGTTCCTGTTTCTACTTGAGCAATCAATATCCAGCAGAAGTGGTTGAGAAGCGACGCAAGCTTATTCCAGTCATGAACTCCTTAAAACAGAAGGGACAAAAAGTTCGTCTTGTGGTTGATAAACTCTATGTAAATGGCTAACTTTACAGAGGTGATGGATCGGGGTATGCACACAGAAAAGGTGTGGGTCTATGATGTCGCCGCTGTCTTGTGTTAGGATTGGTTAAAAGTGTTGTTTACACACCATCCCCATAGTAACACAACCACATGATGAAAAATACAGTGGTGGAAAAAAGTTTTCGGACACCCTTAAAATTTTACACAATCTCAAATATTATCATGAAATATTTGTGGGGAAAAAAATTTGTGTTTCAAAAGGTGTGGCTGCATTAGACAGATACAAACAAATACAAATTATATTTTTCTGTTTATTGTTTACAAGAAAAACTAACAAAACTAAATTCTTGACAGTTTCAATATGTCAGTTCTCAACATTGTCGGTATCAAAGTCAACAAATAACAGAGAATGTGTTCAAAACTGAACAAAAAATAAATAAACCATCACATCATCAAATTAATATTTAGTAGTCCTGCCACTGGCACGTAGTAGAGCTCTAATCCTGGCTGGCATGTTCCCCACGAGCCTTTCACACTGTTGAGAGGTAATCTTGTCCCATTCTTCTTGAATTACTGCTTTTAATTCTTCTAAATTCTTTGGTTTATGCTTTGAAACAGACCTTTTGATAATCCAGCACAGATTTTCAATGGGGCTCATGTCCGGGGATTGAGCTGGCCACTCTAAAACCTGGATACTGTGCTCCTGCAGCCAAGTTCTACTGGCCTTGGATGTGTGGCAAGGGGCATTATCTTGTTGAAACATCCAGTTTTTACCTCGACGGAACAGTGCACGCGCAGAAGGGAGCATGTGGGTTGGAGAATGGTACAATACTTGGTAGAGTTCAATGTGCCATCACAGACAGTGAGATGACCAACACCAGCAGCACTCATGCATCCCCAAACCATGATACTGCCTCCACCATGCTTGACAGTAGGTACTGTACATGCTGGAGATAATGCTTCGCCTGGCCTTCTGCGTACCCTCACATTAGTAGGAGGAAGATAAAGCTGGAAACTGGACTCATCTGACCACAAAATCTTCTTCCAGTTCCTGGCTGTCCAGTTCTTGTGTGTCTGGGCCCAACAACGCCGGGCTAACCTCTGTCTCTCATTGACCAGGGGCTTCTTGATAGCCTTGTAGGACCTTAAGCCATGATCTAAAAGTCGGCCACGTACAGTGCGGGTGGAACACTGGACACCAGTTTGGTTTGACCACTGCTGCTGAAGCTCCTGTGATGTCATTCGGTGGTTTTGCCTGCACATGCGGATCAGGATGCGGTCATTTCTTGCTGAAGAAACCCTTGGATGCCCAGATCTTGGTTTGTCTTCCAAGCTGTTGGTTCGTCTGTATTTCTGCAGAGTGTATCCAACTGCTGAAGGATTGCATCTGCACTTCCTGGCTATCTGGCGGCAGCTGTACCCTTCCTGGCTGAGAATCTTTATCTTCAGGCGTGTTTCCTGCATTAGGTTCCTTGTTTTAGCCATTTTTGTGTCTGAAGAACTTTCAAATGTGCTGGCTTTATGTAGACACGAAGCTTGGCAACAAAAATTGTGTCTTTTAATGAAAAGAACGACCTTCATCACTGGTACCAAAATGACCCAATACTCAAAATTTCTTATGTATTTTTATGGAACCAATCAATTTAAAGTTTTTAATGGCTTTTTTTTAGGATTTATTTAGTATTTTAGCTGTGACTGTACTAAAAGAAATTGCACTTGAAGACCTAAGAGTGATTCTTAATGCAATATTTCACAAATACATGGGGTGTCCGAAAACTTTTTTCCACCACTGTATCTTAAGGATATGTTTAAAACCACGCTAGATGAAAGCTTTATTTTGGATGATTCATTGCTTTTTGTTGTTGTTGTTGTTGTTGTTGTTGTTGTTTTCTTTCTTTTCCTTTTTCTTTTCTTTTTCTTTTTCATCCACTCGTCTTTTCTTCAATTCAGTCAATCAATTTTATTTATAAAGCCCAATATCACAAATCAGAATTTGCCTCACAGGGCTTTACAGCATACGACATCATACGACATCCCTCTGGGAGAGAGAGATGCAGGTAATGACAGTAGCTTACAACAACTTTAATGAAAGTAATAATATTATAGTTATAGTTCTGGTTACTGCGGTACAATATGTTGAAAGTATGTATTAATACCTGGCAGTATACATGTGTGACAATAATCATATGTGTATAATAACAGAAGAAGTATGACTAATGACTAATGATGGCAGCAGCAGCAGGAGGCATCTGGCGGGACCACGGCAGCAGCACAACCACACACGTCATGCTGTCCAGGCACCGCTGCGGTATGAGTTAATCTGAGAGACAGTGGAGCACAAAGGCTCCGGAGAAGAAGCTGAGTTAGTGACATCCAGAATGGCCGGGTTAGCTAGATGCAGTAATAGAATACGAGAGAGAGAGAGAGAGAGAGAGAGAAGGAGAGAAGGTGCCCGGTGTATTATAGGGGGGTCCTCCAGCAGACTAGGCCTAAGTCAGCCTAACTAAGGGCTGGTACAGGGCAAGCCTGAGCCAGCCCTAACTATAAGCTTTATCAAAGAGGAAAGTCTTAAGTCTAGTTTTAAATGTGGAGACGGTGTCTGCCTCCCGGACCGTAACAGGAAGATGATTCCACAGGAGAGGAGCCTGATAGCTAAAGGCTCTGGCTTCTGATCTACTTTTGGAGACTTTAGGGACCACGAGTAACCCTGCGTTCTCAGAGCGCAGTGTTCTGGTGGGATAATATGGCACTATGAGCTCTCTAAGATATGACGGAGCTTGACCATTTAGAGCTTTATAAGTTAACAGTAGGATTTTAAATTCAATTCTGGATTTTACAGGGAGCCAGTGCAGAGAAGCTAAAACAGGAGAGATATGATCGCGTTTCTTAGTTCCTGTTAGTACACGTGCTGCTGCATTCTGAATTAGCTGGAGAGTTTTTAAGGACTTACTAGAGCTACCTGATAAAAGAGAGTTACAGTAATCCAGCCTAGAGGTAACAAAAGCGTGGACCAATTTTTTTTTTTTTTTCTTAAATGTTGGACTATAATCTATATTGGGACTGAGAGTCTCTATTCATGAATGCTTATTAAAACTCAAGAAAGACAGCTGACATATGAAGACTTTTTCTTTAAACTGTTCATTAAATAGTAGTTTTGCCACCACAAAATTGGCGACCATGAAGGGATCTCATCTGTGAGCGGATTCTGGAACTCTGGATTGAAGGTGTGAAGACTGTGCGCACAGCAAGAGCTGAGGCTCTTACCACCTCAAACTCCCCCACAAAGGAAGGTTGAGAGGAGGGCCTGATGTCTGGAAAACCGGGATTCCCTTCACCGTTGGGGTCCAATGAACTTGGTGGCTGTCAACATCTCGTTGTCTTTTCTGGTGAGTTTTGAGGACTGCGCAGGAAAAGTCTTTTCCACCTACTGAGATAGGTTGGCAGACGTGCCAGGCACCGTTTCTGGGAAGCAGAGTGCAGGAAAAGTGGTAGGTTAGGAACCTAACACGACACCTGATTATTTCAGCCGTTGAAGGCGGAAGAAAAAGTGGTGAGAAGCCATCTGGGTTAGAGGAGAAGTAGAGACACTTGCTATCAAAGTGGAACAGACAGAGTGAGTGAAGCGCGTTTTTCTTTATTTCCTTTTTGTAAGTCGTGCTCATTTTTTTTTAGATTGATTTTTGCTTCCACAAATTTGACTTACTTCTAATACTAATAAGAAAACTGACAGTTTGATTACAGTGGGAGAGCAATACCTCAAAGGGGAAAATTGAGCCTGATTATGGTGCTCCCAACATGAGATTTATGGAGATTAATAATGGAAAGGAGAGCGTGGCTCAGTTTGATCTGTGGGTCAATAAGTGCTGTTTCCCGAGAACAGGCAGCCTGAGTGTTAAACAGCTTTAGAGGTGGGGTTGACAGACTTAGAAAGAAGGGCATTGGAAGTTTGGAGGTAAGGTCAAGTTTCAGGCAGATTGGTCAGCTTTTAGTAGTTGGATGAGGGAAGCCAGGCATAGGCAGGGCCCCAAAGGTTTCCCGGTGCAGTGTTCGAAGCTGGATTCGGACCTTGACTCGGCTCCACCTGAACAGCCTCCACCGTATGTTGAACACCACGAACCAGAGGGAGCAGCTGGCCTCTCTGAATCAGCGCACCTTACAGAGACATTGTTCTTCGGCTGATGACAAGATTGAATACAGAGTTCCCTGTTCGTTTGGACTGGGAAAAGTGGTGGCGGTTAAGCAGGATGCAAATGAAACTGTCTCTGCTTATCTATACCGCCTGAGACAAGCAGCGATGCAGTATGGTGAACTGACTGAACTTGAGGAAAGTCAAAAGGAGGACACAAAGACAATGACCGTTGTTTCAAGTGCGGCAGAAAGAGACATTGGGCAAGAAACTGCCAAAAAGGGGAAACAACAAGAAAAAAATGGGGCAGATGAGTCAGACTGACTATGTGGTGAGAGCACGAGGACGGCCGAATCTGGTAACGACACTGATCTGGAAAACCAACCAACGCGTCAGACACATGAGAGCACTGACACTAACACAAATACAGAAACACACAACATGCACATCATGACTGATACAGAGTATGAGCTTGTTTCTGATGCGATTCTGCACCTTGAATCTAAACAGAGAGAGAGTGAGCATAGCAGTATGCTGGCTCATCTCTCAGCAGAGGCATACAAACAGATGCCTCGATACACACTGTCAGTTAAAGGTGTTGAACTCTCTTTCTTGGTGGATTCCAGGGCCGCAGAATCAGTCGTAAGACGCTGTGATTTTTATCCAAAGGCTAACCCTAAACTGAGTGGGAGATATTAGAAAACAATTGGGATTAAAGGAGTCGCGATTATTGAAAAATACACTGCTCCGCTGAATTGTTTTGATTCTGAGAGAGGGAAATCATTCAAACACTCATTGTTGTATTCTGACAAATGCCCTATCAATCTGATGGGACGAGATCTCATATGTAGATTGGGGATTGTTTTGATTTATACACCTGAAGGCATTCAGGTGAGGAGAGTGAATGAAATGAAGGAAAGTTCTACTTTTTTTCCCAAATCTGTTTTGCTGCAGCTCTCAGACACACACACACGCTGACGTCACATGCCTGCACTGCTCGGCACACATGGTTCCTATGTCACACGCTCACTGTGATTATGAGGACATCTGGTGTAGTACAGGACAGGAAAAGGATAGGTTACAGCTAGATTGGTTGTGTTGGAATGACATTAATCGTGCTGTCTCGGTGAAACTTCCTGATCGATTGCATTAGTTGATGTTGTTACAAAACTCTGATCCACACATCTCACTGGTAAATCCCAACTGCGCAGACCTGGGTCTGTAGGTGTGGGAGCTGAACGCCACTCCATGCTGGAAGTCTACAACTGATCCTCATATTGATTTTAATGAAGACATGAAGGTGTACAGAAAGAAACTATATTGTGCCATTGAGACTTCCCGTTCAGTCGTGTTTGCAGACAAGACTGGGTTTTGATACTGACATGTGCATGGTTAAATCCATTGCATACATCCCAGAGCTACAGCAGGTTCCCGCTTATCTCTGGGCCAAAAGTAAACATGATGTGCCCTGTGAGGCAAATTGTGATTTGTGATATTGGACTTTACAAATAAAATTGACTGATTGGTTGATGTTGGTCTGATAAAACAACTGAAAGCCTGTGATAATAACACCTAAATCAGACAACAGACCCTGTCGTAATCAATATCCTCTCAGACGTGAAGCAGTTGAAAGCATTAAACCTATGTTTGATGCCCTGTTGAAAGCGGGCGTGATTGTTCCATGTGCAGACTCTCCTGTGACAACGCCCATATTTCCTATGTGTAAAATACGACTTGATGGCGAATCTGCAGAGTAGAGATTTGTGCAAAAACCTGCAAGCTGTAAATGTTGCTGTGCAGGCCAGGGAGCCTACGGTCCCAAATCCACATACAATTCTGTCCCAAGTTCCAGGTGATAGCAAATGGTTTTCAGTTGTTAAACTGTCAAATGTTTTTTTTGACTGTTCCAGTACACCAAGAGTCAATTCCAGTTTGCATTTTGATTTGAAATTCTGCTTTGAGAGATAGTTTGGAAACTCTTGTACTGCCTAAAGGAAGTGCTTTGTTGCAGTATGCTGATGACCTATTGGTTGCGAGTGACACCAGAGAGGGCTGTGTTAAAGACACCCTCGCCTTGCTGACTCATTTGGTTGAACAGGGCCATAAAGCCAGCCTGTCAAAGCTACAATTTGTTGTACAAGAGGTCACATTCCTGGGTCACGTGATCTCTCCTGAGGGAAAGACCCTCACATCCAAGTGCACTGAAGCCATTCAAAAGATCCCAAGAACCTAAGAAAAAATTGGGGCTAAAAAAACGAGTCATGTCATTTTTAGGGATGACAGTGTACTGCAGGCAATAATTATGCTGAAATTGAGGCACCATTAGCAGCAATTGCTCACTTCTGTACTGTTACAAGAACACGGGGGTAAACAACGACCTGTAGCTTATTTTTCATCTAAACTTGATAGTGTTGCTGCAGTTGACATACATGATTGTGTAGCTGTGATAAATTCTGCTTGCTCTCCCAAGCCAGATTTGAGAGACACACCGATTGCCAACGCTGATTTGAATCTTTGTTGATGGATCAGCTTCAAGAGACCCCAGCACTGGTAAAAATGTTTCAGGTTTTGTCGTCACAACACTGCAGGAGACAGTGATCGCACGTCCTTTGTCATCCTCACATTCAGCTAAAGCGGCTGAATTAGTGGCTCTGACAGAGGCATGTAAACTGGCAGAGGGCAAATCTGTAAATATCTACACAGACAGCAGATATGCTTGGGGTGTGGTTCATGATTTTGGACAAATTTGGAAGAATAGGGATTTCTTAACTTTAACGGGGAAAACTATTGCTCATCATATGTTGTGTCTGCTATTTTGGATGCTGTGCTGCTGCCAAAATAAATTGCTGTGTGTAATGTGAAGCTCACACTAACACTGCAAAAGCAGCCTCAAAGCTGCCATTGTTTTCAGCCTTGTATGTCGCCTCACTAACCCTTGCTTCTATTCCTACAGTCGTGGCTACGGCTGAGATAACAGACCTGCAGATAAGGGCCTCTCTGGTGGGGAAGGCCGTTTGGAAAAAAGCAGGATGTTCTGTGGATGTTAAAGTGTGGATGGGCCCTGATGGCCTGCCCTGTCTCCCTCGCTATCTTTTCCATTTCTTTGCTAAATTGACACATGGTTTGGACCACGTGTCAAATGGGGGAATGGTTGATGAGATATGGAGATACTGGTTTACAAGAGGGTTTTCCAGTTATGCCACAGAGTTTTGCAAAAGATGTGTGATCTGTGCTACTATACTTTATAGTATACCTTTTTATAGAAAGACCTTTTGATCACTTGCAAATGGATTTCACTGAACTAACAGCTAAACAAAAAAAGTTTGTTTTGGTGATTGTGTGCATGTTTTCAAAATGGGTTGAAGCTTTTCCCACAGCTAAACAAGATGCAGCAGCAGTGGTGAAGACTTTGATGACTCAGATCAATACTCACCAACTCACCAATTGGAATTTCCCACCTGAAAATTATCAGAGACACCATTGTGCTTATCACCCAGCCTCTGGAGGGGTTTGTGAGAGAGAAAACACAACTTTTAAAAACAAACTTGTGAAAGTGTGTGAGGAGACTAAGATGTCAGGGGGCGGCAGTAGCTCAGTCCATAGGGACTTGGGTTGGGAACCGGAGGGTCGCCTGTTCAAGTCCCCGTCCGGACTAAAAATATGGAGCGTGGACTGGTAGCTGGAGAGGTGCCAGTTCACCTCCTGGGCACTGCCTGAGCAAGGCTCAGACACCAAGATTATGAGCCAGGGAGGACAACAAGTGTCCTTGTTAGTCTGAAGAGATGTGTTTAGGAATGTCAAGGTGCCACATATTTTGGCTGTTGATGTGCATGTGTTATGGGAACTATAAAGATAGCAGGGCGAGAAGACTTGCTAGGCATTCACTGACTGATTGTTCATGCGGTTGTATGTGTGAGTGTCTCCATTCATGAATGCTTATTAAAACTCAAGAAAGACAGCCGACGTGTGAAGACTTTTTCTTTAAACTGTTCATTAAATAGTAGTTTTGCCACCACAGGTCCGGGAGGCAGACACCGTCTCCACATTTAAGATTAGACTTAAGACTTTCCTCTTTGATAAAGCTTATAGTTAGGGCTGGCTCAGGCTTGCCCTGTACCAGCCCCTAGTTAGGCTGACTTAGGCCTAGTCTGCCGGAGGACCCCCCTATAATACACCGGGCACCTTCTCTCCTTCTCTCTCTCTCTCTCTCTCTCTCTCTCTCACTCTCTCGTATCCTATTACTGCATCTTGCTAACTCGGTCATTCTGGATGTCACTAACTCAGCTTCTTCTCCGGAGCCTTTGTGCTCCACTGTCTCTCAGGTTAACTCATATCGCAGTGGTGCCTGGATAGTGTGATGTGTGTGGTTGTGC
Organism: Epinephelus fuscoguttatus; assembly: GCF_011397635.1. Taxonomy (NCBI): domain Eukaryota; kingdom Metazoa; phylum Chordata; class Actinopteri; order Perciformes; family Serranidae; genus Epinephelus; species Epinephelus fuscoguttatus. The sequence goes on along the minus strand of NC_064768.1, from coordinate 3,680,991 downwards.
TGCTGCCGTGGTCCTGCCAGATGCCTCCTGCTGCTGCTGCCATCATTAGTCATTAGTCATACTTCTACTGTTATTATCCACATATGATTATTGTCACACATGTATACTGCCAGATATTAATACATACTTTCAACATATTGTACCGCAGTAGCCAGAACTATAACTATAGTATTATTACTTTCATTAATGTTGTTGTAAGCTACTGTCATTACCGTCTGTCCTGCATCTCTCTCTCTCTCTCTCTCTCTCTCTCTCTCTCTCTCTCTCTGTCTCTCTTTCTGTCTCATTGTGTCATACGGATTACTTTTAATTTATTATGCTGATCTGTTCTGTACGACATCTATTGCACGTCTGGCCGTCCTGGAAGAGGGATCCCTCCTCAGTTGCTCTTTCTGAGGTTTTTACCGTTTTTTTTTCCCCTGTTATAGGTTTTTTTGGGGGGAGTTTTTCCAAAGGACAGAGGGATGTCGTATGCTGTAAAGCCCTGTGAGGCAAATTGTGATTTGTGATATTGAGCTTTATAAATAAAATTGATTGATTGATTGATTGATCGATTGATTGGTGTAACTGAAACAAATAGTTATATTATTAATTTGATTACCTTGCTGGGAAAAAGATTTATTTTCCAAGCTCTTGATGTGGATTCTTTCAATATCAGTCAATTTAGAATGTTTATTAAATGTTATTTTGTTTTGGAAGGATGTATTGCAAATGCAAATGGGGATGTTGAAACATATTTGAAAAGGTGGGACAGGTTTATTGAAGTACGAGGCTGGTAATAGTTTGTATTGATTTGAAATATGTTTTATTTTTGTTTTTCTACCTCTACTGTTAATGGTTTTGTTGCTTATTTAGGTGGTTAGACCTGCTGATATACATTTTTATGATATATGTTAAGGTAAGTGTTTGTTTTAGTGTGAGTTATGTCTGATTTGTGTTTATTTTATTGTATTTTTTTGTTTGTATTTAGTGATTTATGTACTGTTTTGACTAAATAAATTTAAGGAAAAAAAAAGAGTGAGAGGGATGACGAACCGTTTGACGTGAGACAATCCTTACCTTACCAGGAGGCAACAGGCTTCTAAAGAAATAGCAAAAAAAATTAGGAGGGAATGCACTGCAAAAAAAAAAACAAAACAAAACACATGAACAAACTGAAACGAGGAGGCAGTGAAATGTGAATGAGCAGATTGGATAGCCTGCATGATTCCTGAATGGAGTAATTTAACCTTAATGAGAACGTATGGTTGGGATGAGACTGGGACGATAAATGGGGAGCTGCTATCTAGTAAACCAGAGATGTGAGATAAGCATTGAAAGGGGAGGTGGCAGTGAGAGGCTTGATGAGGTCTAACCACCGAAATGGAGCCAGGGGTGAAATGGCTGTGGCAAAGGATAAGGGTCATATGGCAGAGGGGAGGCTGGGGAGGGGCATGATTCTGGAGGCCATGGGTGTCTATATGTTGAACAATATAAAAGGTCAACGAGGACCAACGGAAATGAAAGATTGTAAGACCAAACAGAAATTAAGGTCAGAAGACCAACTTAATATAATGCAAAAAAAAAAAAAAAAAAAAAAAAAGAAAAGGTCCGGCGACCAAACATAAATTAAAGTCAGCGATTTTCAGCATGACAGCAACAGAAATTAAGGGTCTGATGACCAAACTGAGATTAATGTGACTGATGCAAGGTCCTAGTGACCTGGGCCTATATGTATAGAAAATAATAAAAGGTCAATAAGGACCAAACATAAATAAAAGGTCATAAAACCGAACAAATGCTAAGATCATAAGACCAACTCAAATGAAATGGTGAAAGTAAACTAAGGTCCTTCGACCAAAAAGAAATTTAAGTCATCATTGACAAACAGAAATTATGGCCTGTCGGCTGAAAAGAAATTACCGTGTATGAGCATGAGGTCCCATCGACCTGGGTGCACAAACTGGGGTCCTAAAGACCATCAGTAGAACAAAATAAAAGGTTGGAAGACCAACAAACTAAAAGGTCACTCACCAAACAAAAACTATGGTCGGAAGACCAACTTAAATAAAATGGATAAATTAAAAAAAAGGTCTGACTATGGAGTTAGATTTGTCTCATTAATACCTGTAAATGCACAGAGGGTGATCTACAAATATTTCTTGTTCTGCACACGTTTCATAATTATGTGTGTGAACAGATTGACAATCTGTGTGTAAATGTGTAATCTCTAAATATAAAACACATTCCCCAAATACAAAAAATATCTGTGAATACATTAAATTAATTTGCAAATAAATGAAAAGCATTTGTGAATATCTTCCTAACAACACGACTCTTTTTATTTATGAATCGGAAAAACATTTTTGGATCTCAGTTCTACGTGTGTGGATTTGCTTTTTACACACACAGATTTTTGAGACAAACTTTCCGCCGGTCCGAATGAAAATGCACTCCTATCACTCAGCCATCTTCGGATAGCACGTGATCACCCAGCTGATGACGTCATTTCCGCATGTGAAAGTAAGAGCACACAGTCTTTCTATTAGCTGTTTTTTGTTGTTGTTTTTTGGCCAACTCAAATAAAACGTTGATAGCATTTTATTTGAGTTGGTCAGTCTAGCCCCCACTTACAGAAGTAAGTGGGGGCTAGATTGTGGAGAGAAGGTTTTGTTTTTTTTAAGTGGATGTGGTATTGTACAGGGTGCCAGTGAAGTTGGATGAGAACAGGGGTAATGAGGTCAGGTGATCTGGTGCAGGTGATCCGGGCGGCCGAGTTCTAAATATGATAAATGACAACGCATCAGGCAGATGGAGGTAAGATGGTACTGCAATAGAGGTCGCCAGACTTATCCTTTGAGTATTTTATTTATATTTATTTATTCTTTTTTTTTTAAACGTATATCAATTTAAAACATTCATTAATTACTTATTCATAGAGGCTAGCTTAACGCAATAATTCATAGAAAGCAAGATATCAAATATTAGCAGATGTAAAGAACTGCCACCTGATGAACAGCTGTTGTGAGAGCACATGCATAGACACGCATGCAAACTACGCTGTGTTTCCTGAAAGAAAGGGAATGCGAGTAAATACGAGTGCTACGATGAGGCATTTTTAATTGATTGTGCTAAAAAAAGTAAAAAGTAAAGTAGAAAAAAACAACAACAACAACAAAAATAATGGAAAAACAGTAAAATAATTTATTTGTTTAGTCTATAAAATGTAAGAAAATGGTATAAAATGTCAACCACTGTTTGCCAAATTCCAAGATGCAGCCTAAAATGTCTTGTTTTGTCCCAAACAAATATCATTAAACATTACTGTTACATGTAGAAGTATATGATCTCAAACACATATATCTTATCAACATACCATGGAAATTAACTGCATTTTCCATATGGTTTTTCAGGTGCCTCTGGGTCACGCAGTCATTTTTGGTTTTAAATCTGGGCCAGAGAGGACACCCAAACTTGGATGGTGAAAGGGTTATGTGCCCTAGACTGGCTTCATCACTCAAAGTAGAGGGGTGCATCTGAAAAAAGGAGAAGTCAATCAACATTGATATCTGGAAAACATACTGAACATCAACCATATTTTACTGATCTAAAGGACTCATGGTGGAGGAGGCACTACAGCTATTTATGTATCCACATGTGTATGTGCATTAAGTGCACTGATGCATTACTAAAACATAACACAAATGTATTTTTTGCAGACACCCGGGGCTATGTATACGTTATTGATCTGACCCGGTTAACCCTCGGGGGTCGCTCATGTCGTATACCACATGAGACGACTCTCGATACTATTGTTAGAATATCTCTGGGAAAAAAGAGGCATAGAACTTGATTGAGCAGTACAGGGTTAAGGATATACAAGTATTAATACACAAAGAGACCAGGCAAACCAAAAATTTGAAAAAAATGGCTTGTGTGCAGTGAGTGTGTGAGGCGGAGGCTGAAGCATATTCAGGGACTGAAGCAAGGTGTGTGTGGAAGCTTGGCCAGAGTAACGGGGGACTCCATGTGGCAATCCGGGTGTACGTATACAAACGTGTCCCGAAGAAACAAATCATGTTATGTGTAGTTTGGGCCCACATCTTGAATCCGTACACGACGCTGAGCTCGAGACTGAAGAAGGAAACAGAGGCAGAAGACGTGCGTTGGCAATATGACTTATAACAGGCGAAATTGCCTGAACTGGAGGACGTGATGAGTGAGAGATGATTCTGCTGCTGCTGAGGAATCGCACGAGGCTGTTACAATCAACAAGAGACTGCGGGGAAAAAAGGTAAGGTGAGCAATTGTCAACGGCGATTCTGCCTAGAATGACAGCTGCAAGAGGATAAAACAGATTTTAGATTTTTAGAATTTTTACAAACCAAACAATCAATTAATGGAGAAAATTAATTGACCCATAATGAAAATAATCTTTCGTTAGTTCAAAATGAACTTCACCTGAACTCCAACAGTAAAATCCTGCTTCAGAATCATCTAATGAGATCAGATACAGTCATAGACTACAACAGTGACAGGGGACATTTTACAGTACTTTAACTTGTACTTTAAGTACATTTCCCTGATTATACTTACGTACTTAAGTAACATTTTAAATGCAGCATTTTGACTTGTAACAGAGTAGTTTTACAGGGTAGTATTAGTTACTTTCACTAGAGTAAAGGATTTAAATACTTCCTCTCCTGCTCCAAGCCCTCTGGTCAGAGAGAAAGACTCCACTCACATAAAGATAATAACGCACTGTTAAATTCGAGCAGAGCAGGGACAGGAGGCCAAAAAAAAAAAAAGTCACTGGGAAAACTATCTCGTGGCGCGCACAGATGCACACACAGATGTAAACCTAAGTTGGGACAGCAGGCAGGAACAGTCATTACGCACTGTATAAAGACCTCGTATAGATAAGAGGAGAGCCTGAGCATATAAAGCTAGCAGCGCATGTATTGACTCTCACAGAGGTGACTGTGTGTGCATAACTGCCCGGAGCTGACAGTGTGTCACTGGTTGCAAAGCACGGTCATTACTGAATGGACTATTAAAAACTTAACTCACATATATAGCAGACAGAACCGAATAAAAGTACAGTGAAGCTCATGATTCTGCTTCACATATCGCCATTCCTCCAAGGAGTAAGTGGTGGCGTGGGCATGAATATCAGCCAGCAGGTCCTCCCTGACTCCGATATATTTATCATCATATTTTAAAATCAAAATGTAACTTCCCCATATTTTGAAAAATAGAAATATTACATTTTAAAAAGTCAAGTTATTTCAAGTCATCTGTCTGAAGTCAAAGTCAAGTCAGGGCTTTCATCAGTGTTAGTCAAGGACTGAGTCATATTTAAGTCAACACTGAGATATTATTACTTTTAGTGAAGTAGAATATGACTTAGTTTCCTGGCAGCTGATGAATGAAGACGGAGAGTGTTTGTATAATTCATTAAGGAGATTAATAATTAACTTGTTTACTTCATACATCAGCCTCTGTGGACCAATCACAATCAGAGAGTGACAGACAGATAATTATCACCAGAGTCTGGATTCGGCAGGGAGAGAAGATGATCAACAACCAAGTCACAGCTTTCTGAAAAAAATATTTATTTTAACAATGTATCTAAAATGTATTCCTCGGGACCATGTGATATTTGGTGAATGACCTGAGTAACAAAAACAGTGGTCGGATAAAAGTGAAGGACAGGAACAGGACGTCTGTTCATTCACACAGCAAAGATTACCAACTGCAAGTCATTCAAACTCACCATCCTCTGACAATAAAACTTTTCATTTGTCAAGAGGCATGAGAAACACAACATCTTCATCTCGCTAACCAGTGTAGTGCGAGTTCACACTTCACAAGCTCACACATTAAAAGAAACAAGTTCACTTTCATTTCTTATGGTTTTGGTCGTATGCTTTAACTTGATGTGTCATTTTTGATTCATCATTCATGTTCCTGGAGGGCACAATTTTCATGAAAATTAGATTTTTTCAGTTGGAATCTGTACTGATTTTTTCATAAAATTCCTTCAAATAGTCATATGAACTGGCTCCAGAAATACTGGCAGGTGCTTTTTTTGAATTGCATAAAACAGTGCAATTCTCACAAAGGCTCACAAGCTTTAGTTGCAAAGGGATACGTTATACTATAATGTACTACTATAAAATAGACCTAAGTAGATCTCCAGGTTTATTTGTGTGTTAAATTTTAATTCACCTTGTGGTCCCTCAGAACTACAGGCTGCTGTATAAAGAAATAATTAAAGACAATACAGCTTCTGGGGTTCAAGCCAACATGGATTGTTTGAAGTTGAAAGCTGCAGCCTCTGACAGTTTCTGACGCCTGCATTAAAAATAACTATCAAGTTTTATAATGAACGTACAGATGCTCATTCATTTATGGCCAAATCTGTGCCAAGCCATGCCCTTCTTCAGCAATGTTGTGACCCCCTGTTGGCCAAGTCAATGAACATGACTGGCTCAGTAGTTGTAGAGTTAGGTGTATTTATGTGGTGAGCCATGCCCCTTTTAAAGTTCATTGGTAAATATATACAAAACAGAATGAGGTATCAACAAGCTTTTGATAACTTTTGATAAGCTTTGTCTCATAATGATTCACAGATAATCTGGTATAAATTAGACCTACAGTTTAGGAGGAGATGTCAAACATGCGATTTTTTAGTTGTTCTTTTATCTCAGACATGTTAGGATGTTACATACCTTGACATGTTTCGGTGGAAACTTCCGCCTTCCTCAGAAGTGTCACTTGGTGGTGGTTGTGATGCGTCTTTATCAGCTGATCTGTCAATTAGCTGATATTAGGGAGGCATGACCGTCCTGTCAAAAACTGACATGACGGTCGCGCCACCTGCTGTCCGTCCGCTGCCTCTCCAGGATGCTGCTCCAGGTGTGAGAGAGCATGAATGCCCCCTCGTCCCTGTTCATTGTTCCTGAGCCCCGCTTCCTTATTCCAATAGCCTCCCTGATCCAGTGCCAGTATTTGTTGTCCTCGGTGTGTATGACTCTGGCCTTGTCAGGTGGCGTGACCGTCCTGTCAGTTTTTGACAGAAGGGTCACGTCTCTCTAATATCAGCTAACTGACAGATCAGCTGGTAAAGACGCGTCACAATCACCACCAAGTGACACTTCTGAAGAAGGCGGAAGTTTCTGCTGAAACATGTCAAGGTTTGTAACATCCTAACATATCTGAGATAAAAGAACAACTAAAGTCAGTGGAAGATCTGACTTTTGGTGTAGAAGAGTATTCAAAGTTGCCCTTGAATCATATCAGGTCAATTGCGCTCATATTTCTTTGGCAGCATTTGCACGTAACTTCCAGTCACTGGTGAAAATATCATGTGTCTACTGCGTACCATCTCATGGGACTTTGTGAAACATTTTTTTTTAAATTATAATAAATCAGCACATCTACACCAAGGCTTTAACCCTTAATATTGCAAAACAGAGCTGCCATGATGTAAAATATGTCTTCATTTGGAATGTTGTTGAAATTGATATATAGTACATTAATGAACGCTTAAGCACATCCTCTTATCTTCTCAGTACATTATAGTGTGTTTCAAACAGCTGATTAAATGTTAACATGAGCTCATTAAAGCTCCAGTAGGCAACATTATTTTGGTATAACTGAGTAAAAATTTATAATATATTCTAAGCATAATGTAAATCAAGTGGTCTGAGACAAACAATAGGTTTCTGCACCTCAACATGGCTCTGTGTTCAGCCTCTAAAGAATCAGTACTGTGCCAATGTGCATCAACCTATCAAAGGTCAGCTCAGACCACTGCGTTCCCATTGGCTGTTCTACTGCATATGCGTGTTCCCGTGCCGCTGGCAGAAGGGGAGAGCAAGCGGCAATGGCGAACAGTGCACCAGGTAAAATAGCTATTCCAGCATTGGCTACAACTGCCTACATGGCTAAACCCAAAAAAAAGGAAGGCAGAACTCAGTTCCCTGGAGCCCCGGAGGGAGGGGAAGGTTGAGGTGGGGCTGGGCCCGGCCGGAGGGCGCGAGGGTCAGCCGTGGGAGCGGAGCCGAGGACTCTCCGTGGGAGCATGTGCGGGTCCACGAGGGAGGGCTGCTGCGTGGAGAGGGAGAGGTGAGCCTTGGGGTATATGTGCGGGGCCACGAGGGAGGGATGGGGCGGGCTGCTGCACAGTGAGGGATAGCGAGGCTCGGGAGTATGTGCGGGGCTGCGAGTAGGGTTGCCACCTTGGATTTGTGAAAAAAAGGGACACTCAACCAAATGTTTGAGGCGGAGGGCTCGGCCATTATTACCAGTTCAGACTGACCAATGAACATGAAATTCAGACATAGGAGACCAGATTTGCCATCATTTCATGTCCCTCTATGTGCCTGTATTTTATATTATTTTTTATATCAATGAAAAAAACAAATTTGTGTTACAGCTGTCCAAAACATGTGGTTTGTGCCAGGTGGACATGATTGCCAGTATTTTTTCATTATTGCAAGAAATTCCATTGACTCATTCACAAGTCAAAAATGTGTTTTATCTGAAAGAAACATACAATATTTACATCTAAGATAATAGAAAAATAGTCAGCCAAGTGCAATGATGTCCTCCAAGATACTATTTGCCACTTTGATTGCAACAAAAAAAAATAAATTGGGCATTGGGGGGGCACGTGTCCCCCTCAATGTATATGGTGACTACGGCCCTGTCAGCATGCATAATTAGGCTACAGTTGTCTGGGTGCGCAAAGGTGAAGTGCGCTTGTCTTGTCATACAAAGTTTGATCGAGCGTCAACTGGACAATATGGAGATATTTGCATCTTGAAAGCCGGACTACAAATGTGGATAGACAGGGAGAAACACACGCAAGCCTAAGACGTGATAAGATACAATATTCATCACTATATGAAGTGACTGATAACAAGATCTGTACAATGGATTGTTAAGAAATGCGTCAGGTTTTTATTTTGTAGACGTTTGATCTGTATTTATAGCATGATGGGATGACAGCACCATGATGTGTGTGGTATCACTGGAAAGCTCTGTTCCTGCGCTTTCATGTGATATGCGTGGCATTTCTGTGCGATGCTGCATTCGCGAGTAATCCATCCAAGAGTAATGTGTGTGCAAAGCTGTATGAAAGCTCTGTTATACATCATCTTAATGTAACTTTATCATTTTTTTCGCTGTGAAAACATTCGGAAAGCTACGATTCCGCTGTTTCACGTGATATTCGTGGCTTCTTGCTATGACGCACGGTCGCGGAGAAAAACCATAGAGAAGAACAGGTGTGAATTTGGACGCACTATGTGTCAATCTGGATGGACTCCTTGGCCTGCTGCTGCATTTTCCCCAAAAAACGGGACAAATTGTGTCCTGGGAGAGATTTTTTTTCCCGGGACAGCTGATGAAAAAAGAGAACAATTCTGGGAAAAACAGGACGGGTGGCAACTCTAGCCGCGAGGGAGGGATGGGGAGGCCTGCTGCACGGTGAGGGAGAGCCAAGGCTCCCAGAGAGGGAGAAATAGAACGAAGTAGGCTAAAATACTTGCGTGCTCATCTGGTAGGAGGGGCTCAGGGTGGAGACGAACAAAACCTAACTCAGATGAGACTCAAAAATCAACCGTTTTCAGGCTTTCTACCTACTGCAGCTTTAATGATTCATCATGATTAACTTTATTATTACTATCAGTGTGTGGAAGTTTGAGAACATGCACATATGGCACATTTATATGAGTGTATAGGTGCTTAAGGTGCATTTTGGTACATACATACGATTCTGACTACTGTGCGTCCATGTACACTATATTATGTATATGGCTCCGATGTCCTTGGAAATGCACAGAGAAAGCGTCCTGTGCACGTTCAGATGTATATTTCATCACACACATACACACCCATCCTGTAATGAGTGACATAACAGTAAGAGCAGTGCAGAAAAACACACGTTTCCTCAAATGGTTTCAAACAACAGGGTCAGGGCCAACACACACACACAGATATGAACACACTCTGAGTGGAGCTGAGAGATTGCGAGTTATTTTTACTCTCAGAGAAGTAGAATAGAAGCGGAGTGAGACGAGCCGTCGTTTCTTTTACATTTTAAATGTGAGCAGCAGCAGACTGAGGAGATGCAGCTCTGAGCTGATTTCATGAAGCAGAAACAGGATAGAGAAAAAAAAATCCAACGATATGAGACGGTGAGATTTCCATCTGCTGGTCTGTTTTATGTTGCGAGGGCTGGCTGCGAGTTTGAAGTGGATTGATGGGAACGGAAAAGAGAAGTCTTTAAGATATCCGAGTGTCCTCATCAGCTCTGAAACACATCTAAGCTGGAGACTCTCACTGTCTGATCCAAACTTTAACATTCAAGTCTGTAGGATGCTGCTATCTGCACAGGTTTATCAGTAATCCGTCTCAGTTCTCAAACAGGATTCATATTCAAAGTTCTGCAGCATTTATTTACAGTTTAATTAACTTTTTCAACTGCATAAACACTAAAATAATTTTGGGTTAGGGTTAGTTCAGGTTTAGGCTCATACTCTGTCAAATCCATCAATAACTCAGCCCAGTTCTGCTTACTTAATGTAAGATCTCTCTCCAACAAGTCGTTTATTTGCCAGGATTTTATTGTTACACACAATGTCGATTTATTTCTTATCACAGAGTCATGGCTAAATCCTGATGACTGTGCCCCCCTTATTGAATCATCTCCCCCCGACTACTCATTTTTTCACCAGCCCAGAATGACAGGCAGAGGAGGAGGGCTCACTGTTATCCATATAAGCGTGTTCAATTGCTCCCCCATCTCGCTGGGCTCTCCCTCCAGCTTTGAGTGTCTTAGTTTCATTTTAAAGAACAAACAGCCAATTTTATGCGTTTTAATGTACAGGCCCCCTAAATCTACTGCTGGTTTTTTACAGGAATTTTCTGATTTCCTATCTCTCATTATATCACAGTTCGACAGAGTTTTAATTCTAGGGGATTTTAATATTCATGTCTGCTGTCCTTCTGCCTCCTCATTTACCTCTGAGTCTATCACTCTTATAAACTCTTTCAATCTGACTCAATTTGTAAAGCAACCAAGCCATGTTATAGGACACACCCTGGATCTTGTCTTTTCCCACGGTTTCTGTCTGGATGATGTGTTTCTGACTGACTTCGTAGCCTCTGATCACAACGCAGTCTTCTTCAAGGTCCCTCACATCTCTCCAGTCCCTGTACCCACCTCACAAATCCGCTCTCGTCCCCTTAGCTCACTCTCTGCTCCAACTTTCTGCCATGCTTTTTCTTCAATGTGTGATGCCCTCAGTAACCATCCACAGCTCCCTCTCTCTGTAGATGCATTGGTCAGTAATTTTAGTAACTCCTGCACTACTATTTTAGACTCTATTGCACCCGTAAGATATAAAATGAAGACTCCCTCTCCATGCCCATGGTTGAGTGAAGATCTTAGACTTTTAAAGAGACAGTGCAGAAAGGCAGAGCGGAAATGGAAACAGGACAAGCACATTGGCTCCCTTGCCTCCCTTAAAGGACTCATGTCTTCCTATCAGCATGCTGTCAAAATGGCCAGAAACACCTACTTTGCTAACCTGATTGCCAGCCAGGGCCATAATCCCAGAGTACTCTTTTTTTTTTTTAAAGATATTTTTTAGGGCATTTTGCCTTTATTGGACAGGACAGGTAAGCATGAAAGGGGGACAGAGAGAGGGGGAATGACATGCAGCAAAGGGCCACAGGCTGGATTCGAACCCGGGCCGCTGCGGCAACAGCCCTGTAAACGGGGCGCCTGCTCTACCACTAAGCCACCGACGCCCCAACCCAGAGTACTTTTTAATACGATCTATTCTGTGACTCGGCCTGCACCCAGCCTGTCTCCTGACCCCTCCCCAGAGAAATGTGAAGAATTTCTTCTCCATTTTGTAAATAAGGTCATGCAGATTCGACAGCAGTTTGGCACCATCCTTAGAGAAGCTGTCACTGACTCACACCTCCACGTTCCTTTAACTAACTTCAACAAAATCTCCTTGTCCTCTCTGGAGCACATATTCTCAGCCTCAAGATTTTCTACCTGCCTCTCTGACTGCTTGCCCACTTGGTTTTTAAAATCTGTGTTTCAGATGGTTGGTCCTGATGTTTTAGCCATTGTTAACCTTTCTCTGTCAACTGGCATTTTTCCATCCTGTTTTAAACATGCCTTGGTTTATCCACTTTTAAAAAAGCCCACTCTGGATGCCTCAGTTTTAAACAATTTAAGACCGATCTCAAAGTTTCCTTTTTTATCAAAGGTTTTAGAAAAAGTCGTCGCTTCACAGCTGATTGCTTTTTTTAGTCAATAATGACTTGTTTGAAAAGTTCCAGTCAGGCTTTTGCTCACAACACAGTACTGAGACTGCTCTTATTAAGGTCACAAATGACTTGCTGCTTGCGGCTGACTCAGGGCTCTGCTCAATATTTTTTTTTTCAGATTATTTTTTTGGGCGTTTTGCCTTTATTATACAGGACAGTGTGAAATGGGGAGACAGAGAGAGTGGGGGGACAACATGCAGCAAAGGGTCGCGAGCTGGAGTCGAGCTCGCGACCGCTGCAGCCCACTATACATGGGGCGCCGGCACTATCCACTACGCTACCGACGCCCCGGGCTCTGCTCAATTTTAATTTTACTTGATCTTAGCTCAGCCTTTGATACGGTGGCCCACAACATCTTAATTAGCCGTCTGGAACACCTTATTGGCATCAGTGGTGTGGCACTTGAGTGGTTTAAGTCATATTTGTCAAACAGGTCCTTCACGGTGTCTCTTGGTGATGCCTGTTCCTCCCATGCTCCCCTTTTGTGTGGGGTCCCCCAGGGGTCAATTTTGGGGCCCCTCCTTTTTTCCATTTACATGTTACCTCTGGGAAAAATTATTCAAAGGCACAACATAAATTTTCATCTATATGCAGATGACACACAGTTATATGTACCACTGAAACCTGGCTCTTCATATGTTTCCCATGCTCTCTCATGCCTGACAGAAAAACATGGATGTCTAACAACTTTCTCCAACGAAACGAGCCAACAAACAGAGGTTATCATCTTCACCCCATCTAGCTCCAGCACCTGCAATCCTTAAAGTCTCCCCTCTACTTTTAGCATCCAGAAAGAGGCTCGAAATCTTGGTGTCATCCTTGACTCAGAACTATCTTTTGATTCACAGATAATGAAGGTAGTACAATCATGTTTTGGGCAGCTGAGACAATTAGCAAGAATCCGACCGTTCCTCTCTTCCACTGACTTGGAGAAGGTTGTCCATGCTTTTATCTCCTAAAGACTTGATTACTGTAACGGTCAGGCTCCTGCCTATATCTGTGACTTGCTTTTACCCTACAAACCTGAACGCTGCCTGAGATCCACTGGCTCACTGGCACCGTCTTATCACAAAAGGTGACCGGACCTTCGCTGTCCATCCTCTGCAGTTGTGGAACTCCCTGCCGGGCGATCTCAGGCAGGCAAGCTCAGTGGATTCTTTTAAATCTCTTCTAAAGACTCACTTTTATCGATTGGCCTTCTCTTAATCCTGTTTTATTATTGCTGTACTGTATGTTTACTTTGTTGAGGATGGGTGTTTTTAAGTTAGTTTTTTAAGGCCGATTTTATTTCTCTTGGTGGTTTTTTATGCTGGCAATTGTATTGTATGTGATATGTTTTATCTCTGTTGTACAGTACCTTGTAACTCCTTTTTGAAAGGTGCTATATAAATAAAGTTATCATTATCATTATTATTATTATTATTAAATGTATGTTATAATCTGAGCACCTAGTTGCTTACTGTTCATAAATGATCCATACTCAAAACAACTTATACACAACACAAGTGTCTCAGAGTAACAACACAAGTTGCTGTTGTTCATATGGTTAATTCATTTATTATCTGTTATTAGGGCATAGATAAGCCTCTTTACTTTACCCTGAGAGAAATTCAATCAGATTTTTTCATTTCTTTCAAACTTGTCTTTTTTTAAAACTGTCTTTAAAGGAATAATACAACATTTTTATTTGCAAATATTTTTATTTGCTGTCTTGCGGAGAAGTAGATATTCAGATCGATTCCACTGTTATTGTCTGTATGCAACACAATAGCCGTAATCAGTTTTGGCCTTGTTTGTGTCTACAAACCAGGGATTCATTACATTTGTAATGTACTATTTAGCAGTACGATTAATAAACACTGTGGTTAACATGTGGTTATGTTAAGGCACAACAAAAAAACCACTTGGTTATGGTTATGAAAACATGTTTTGGCTATAGACAGTAAATGTAATGAATGTAGCTACAGTGACGTCACCCGTTGGCTTGTTAACTCCCATTCTGAAGCTGCAAAGTCGGCATTTTAGCCATCGCTGTCTTGTTTTTTTTTTTTGGAGCCAGAAGTGATCATATTTGGACAAGAGGGTGGAGATATGGAGGAGTGAGGGGGGGATCTGACTCACAGAGTGCAGCGACACCTCGCAGACAGCCTGTCACTTAAAGCTGCCTGCCTTTGGTTATGCGTAACTTTAAGCCTTAAAAAATGTAAACAGGTGAGTTAAAGAAAAATTCACCCCCTGTAGAGTTGTCACAGATGTTGAAATTAGCTACAGAGATCAAAGCTGTTTTTTTGTACCAGGCTGTAAACATGATTATCTGCTGTAAAGTTGAACATTTTAACATGGGGGTCTATGGGCATTGACTTGCTCTCTGAGCCAGCCTGAAGTGGGCATTAGAGAAACTGCAGTTTTTGGCACTTCAGCATTGGTGTCATTTTTCAGCCTTGGAGGTTGCTGTTTGTTTTTTTACTTAAAATACCTGTTTTACATGACACAATCCCAGCAGGAAGCACAGGAATGTCTTGGTAAAAAAAAACTTTTCATGGCATTATCCCCTTTGAAGACAAGAAATAGGTTGCAAAAAATATACCCATGTTTTGGGGCTCACTTTACAAGAACCAGTTTTGATGTTTGCCTTGAAGAGTTTTCTGCAACTTGACTACCATCTTGCTGAGGTGTCACGCCTCCACCATCCCCTTCACCTCCTGATGACAAAGTCGAACTGATCACTGGTATCACTGATTTGTCAGTGGCCTCTTCTGACTAAATATGATGCACTAGGTGCGCTCCTGCATCTGTTGTTGACTTGTCAATGTACACTTGTCACATGAACTATGTCTTTTCAAAATACACTTCAGTTTTCTCAGGAAGTGTACAGTTTCTGTTTGTTAGATGCATACAGTCTTTTTCAAAAGAAACTTACAACGGTGGTAAAACACCTCATTTTTATGTTAATTTCCTTGTGCAGCAAAAGCACGTGGTTAGGTTTAGGAAAAAAAAAGAAAAAAGAAAAAAAAACACTTTATGGCTCAACATTTACACAGGAGGCAAATAGCTGCCTCCCAGGTGAAAGTCCAGGGTTTTTAGGACTCATCCACCTCCCCTTCCTCCTGTCCAGCTCCTTATATTACGGAATATTATGCCTTTTTTGTGCCAGCTTTCAAGAGTGCAGTGGTAGGTTGCATCTCAGGTTGCTAAGCAACCTTGTCAGGCATTGTATCAAAGCCTATTTACCTGAAATCCTGAGTGCAGAGCTGATATTCTTCCAGGCGCTGTTTATAAATGTGTATGTATATAAATGTCTGTGGAACAGATGTAAAGCTCTGACAGCTCTGCACCAAAATGATCAATGTTAGCTACTTATTTATCACAGACTGATATTTATGGAAGCAGGGAAATATATCTGTCAGCTGTGATTGGTCGTTCGTCATCACATGACATACGGTGTGCACTGCTGCATTCCAAAAATTGAACTTGATTTATCTCAGAGTGCAGCTGTTGCGCCCTGAAAAATAGGCACTCGGGAACGCCTGCAGGCTGCAACGGCCTGCTCTGGCATTTAAGTGTGCCTGCCGCACATCTACATTGAAAACAATGAATTTGAGGGTGCAAAAAATGCAGCATGTGTATGGCCCCTAATGCCACCTGGCAGCATATCATACCGCTGTGAAAGGTGTCTTTTTGTATGGCGATGCAAAAAGTTTGCAGAGCTCACTTCGTCACTTCACAAACGTTGATGTGATATGTATGAAACATACAAATGTAACTTATCCATGGTTTGCATTAACAAACAATGCCAGCTTGTTTTTTTTTTTTGTTTTTTTTTTTAGATTTGGCTGCTGTTTGCTAAATATGAAGCTACAGTCAGTAGCCAGTTATCTTAGCGTAGCACACAAGCTGGATACAGGGGGAACAGCTGGCATCACTCTGTCTGAAAATAACAAACTACAACAACCAGCACCTCTTAAGCTTAGTGAATGTTCAATCAGTACAAAAACTAAAGTGTAAAACCATCATATCTTCATGTTCTTACCTTGGTTAAAGACTTAAGTAGAGATTTATTGAGAATCCAATTTCTACCAAAGCTGTCATTTACTGTACAAAAGTGTCCCAGCTGAACAGCTGGTAGACATCACATGGTTGATAAGTGGAAGTGAAATCACATCAACTGTCAGAAAATGATTCTGAGAAGAAGATTCTTCGGTGAATCAGCTGGTTTAATGACTCTGGAGGATCTCAGAGGTCATGACCTTCAGAAGTGTGCTGTCTGCTTTACTGTCAGTCATATGGACTGTAGCCTGTCTGGCACTTAATAGGAAGGCTGATGAACACTTACACACCCTCTAGTAATTTGGATAAATGATAGGCTGGAAGTGTTTAAAAAAGCAGTACTGAATGTTTATATATACATACAGTAGACCCTGATGAAGGTTACTAACACTTTTAGAAATGTGGTGATCAATAACATCCAGTGCCTGTAATCAATATTCCAAAGGCATTTCAGTCAGTCAGCTGATGTGATACAGATTTATTATGTGATTGCAGAAGAAATCCAGTGTTTGTTGTAAATGCAAAGGTATACAGTGCCTGAAATCAATCATATAAGGGAATCTAGTACCTGTACTCAATGATGTAAAATAATTCAGTGCCTGTAAACAATGATCACAATCGTCACTATTTATCACAACATATTAACTGAAAAAATTGACATCAGGGAAATAGCACTGAATTGGTTACAAAGTTATTTAAAAAACAGCCAGCAGTTTGTTCAAATGGTGGAATGTATATCATCATTTCATAACTTTACTTGTTGTGTGGGTTCTGGTGGCTTAGTGGTAGAGCAGGCGCCCCATGTACAAGGCTGTTGCTGCAGCGGCCCGGGATTGACTCCAGCCTGTGGCCCTTTGCTGCATGTCACTCCCTCTCTCTCTCCCCCTTTCACGCTTGTCTGTCCTATCGATTAAAGGCTAAAAATCCCCAAAAAATATCTAAAAAAACAACAACAAAATGATACCACTGTTTTATTCTCCAAAGAGGATTTACAGCTGTTTTTGACTGAGAACACAACAGAAATTAATAAATGAAAAACAGTTTGACAAAAACAAACTCCCTAAACACCAAAATAATGTAATTTGGAAATCGAAAATTTTTTATGCAAATGTGAATTAAGATAGATAATGTCCATGAATCAGCTGGAAACCTCAAATAAGTCACATTCAATCAAAGCTGGCAGGGAGCAGTGCATTATGGGAAACTCAAGACACATACTGGACCATAAATCACTATATATCATCTACTGCTCGCTCGTCTTACCGGATCTTAAATACTGTGTGGAGGTCTGGTACCCTGGAAATCCAGAGTTCTCGTGAGAGCACAATTTGAATTTGCTCAGCAAGTCACTCTGGCAATCAGTAATGATGCTCATTATCTATGCCCATGAAACCGAGCTGCACAAATCACATTGGTGTATCTGATATAGGCAGGCCAGAGGCGAGCTACACAGATGACGACAGTGCTGCGACGACGAAGTCTGGAATCAGTCAGTAAACATTGCAAGATGGCTATGGATGAACACCAGTTGTTTGAAATGGCTTTGGCTGCTACAATGAATGAGTTAGAGTTGGCTTTTTCTCTAAAAGAGGAACAGAAAACGGCACTCGAGTCTTTCCTTTGCAAGAAGGATGTTTTTGCTGTTTTTCCGACCGGATACAACAAAAGTCTAATCTACCAGTTAGCTTCGCTGGTCGCTAAGCGTATACGTCACCTCATGTATTGTTCTGACTGGTCGTAGTGTTATCCAATTGCATGTAGTGATATTTACAAATGCATGCTTGGTACTGCCCCTCGAGTTGGGCCATTTTCATTACTCATGGCCAGACCCTAAATCTTTCTAGATTTGGGTCTGGATTTCCAGGCTAGAGGTCTGGGGTAACACCCATAAAAGCAATTTATATACATTACCCATATTACAAAAAAAAGCTATTAGGATTGTAAATGATGTTGGATTTAAGGGGGGATATGAACACACTGTTTTTACATTCAAATGCATTGAAATTTGGGGATTTGGTTAAATTTAAAACAGTACAAATAATGTACAAAACAACAAATAATCTACTTTTGGGCAATATTCTAAAAATGTTTTGTGATAGGGAGGGGGACATATAATTTAATGGGATAATTAAATCGAAAAAAGCATTGTGTTCGTACAATTTTGAAAAGATTCTGTGTTTCAGTGTGTGGGGTGGATCTATGGTTAGATGAGAATTCTTTATTATGGCCAAGGTCAAGGATTGATAAGATAGGTTGAAAGGTTGGATTCCATCTAGATTCTCTCTCTGTCACCTGTCACATCTTGTCTCAAAGTTCATAAAAACAACCAATCTATATAGGCAGGGTAGATGGAGCTGTTATTCAGAGCAGTTCATATCGGCTTCGAACACTCTCACAGGCAATCCTAGGAGCTTGATTTGATGCTGTACTTCTTGTAATAAACCTTTCTATATACAAGCAAGACGGTGTCAGCGGAGTCTCCTTCATCACCTTCACATCATCGCTATTTAATATACGACACCATCCTCGCTGCTCAGCTTCTGCTCAGTCTGCATATCTAAGCTTTTTTCTTTCATAGGCTTCTTCCACTGAGTCTTCCCAAGGAACTGTCAGCTCAATGAAAGAAACTATCCATTGACTCACTGACCACAATACTATTTCAGGCCTCTGCTTGGTACAAACTATTTCCTGGGGAACAACAAGCTTTCCCCCTAAATCTATTTGCATTTCCCAATCACTAACACCTTCTAGGTGGCCACACCCTTCCCTCCTTACTAACTTATCCCTTCTGTATTTCTCCCCCTCACAGACAAACTGAATTACTAAACTCCTATTCTTAAAACCTGCTGAATTTACCTGTCTTTGTTTCCGTTCAATGCCTGCAGCTAAACATTTCAACACCTGGTTATGTCGCCATGTATATCGGCCTTATGACAAGCTAACTTTACAGCCTGACAAAATATGCTTTAAGTTGTGGTATCTGAACACAATGGGCATGATGGGTCCTTTACCCACAGTTTTGGTTCTGGGGGGTTGGTAACACATCGTATGTAGCCCCTACCAGGAATCTAATACGATTCTCCTCCATACTCCACAGGTCCCTCCAACTAAGCTTCCTCTTCTCTACACTTACCCAATTCAACCACTGTCCCTGTTTAGCCTGGGCCACTACCTTTGCACCCCTTAATATCTACTCCTGTCTACGTATCTGTTCCACAACCAGCTTTCTTTTATTTTGAGACCTGCTTTATTCCATACCGGTTTGCCTGAGCCAAGCCCCAGGCCTCCCGGGCCAAACTGAACATTACCTACAATCTCTGCATGCCTAAGAGCTGCCTCTGCCTCCTGAACTGCCGATCTTGGGTTCCGCTTCCTCCCCTTGGTTGGATTTGGAACCACACTCCTAACTACCACGTTAGGACCTTACCACCTTACTCCCAGATAACAAGAGCTCTGTCCTGACCTTGGTACATTTAAATTCCTCAGTTAAACTAGTTACTGGCAGCTGAAGTATCCCTTTTCCATACAATGCAACACTACTTAGGCACATAGGAGTGCCCAACCACTTCCTAATATAGGAGCTAACCAACCTTTCAGTTCTCTCCACAACAGATATTGGAATTTCATAAACTGACAATGGCCACATTAACCTAGGATATAGCCCAAATTGCAAACACCACAACTTCAACTTTCCTGGAAGTTCTTTTTTATCTCTTCTATTCAATCCTTCAGCCACATGTTTTCTAAATTTCACCACCTGTTCCTCATCATTCAACTCCACATTGTACCACCTACCTAAGCTCTTTACTGACTTTTCCCTAATTGCTGGGATTTCCTCATCATCTATGACAAACTTCCTATCACTTAACTTCCCTCTATGTATCGAGATGCTTCCAGACTTATGAGGCTTGATCTTCATGCTGGCCCACTTGAGGTTCTTATTTACCTTCTCTAGTAGTCTCTTTGTACATGGCATTGTTGTGGTCACCAGTGTCATGTCATCCATGTGCTGGGATTCACAGGACCACAGAGATCATTTGGTAAAATAATCACTGGACATTTAAAGGTTTTTCCTCTGCATGCTCTTTGTCTTTCAAACAAAGAGAGCTATGTGACACCCATCTCCACAGGAGGTCTCACCTCACACCTCAGTGAGACGCAAGTCTCACCACTTGATTGGACAGGACTTTTACAGTGATATGTGACTGATGTGTCTGATGTCACAGGCCTGTAGAAGGTCTGCTCCCTTCAACAGATCTCTCCCTCTTACTCAGGAACTGCGGAGCAGCCCACACCTTTTTCCGGCTGGGCCTGGAACAGCCCAAAGGCCCAGACCCTTGCTCCATAGCCCCAAACCACTAAAGGGAGGGCAATTGATCATAGACTTTCTTGCAAACACAAGGATTACAACTAGTTTTCCCACGACAAAGAGAACCAAGTGAGTTAGCACCCAGCGTCTAACTCTGCTAAACCCTGAGCGACCAGCTTTCTCGGAGTTTCACCTCTGGAACAAAGGACACAACAAAGACTGTAGCTGTAACCACAGCTCTTCTCAGCCTTCTTTTGCCAGCTAACAAAGCAGTACACCACCAAGTGACTCTTTCTCCCATCCACTCAAGGATCGGTAATGTAATGACTGGGCATAACTTCATCACAGATTTACAGGCTAAGCAAGACTGTTTAACTTGTTGTATGTGATTTAATGCTGTCATTGAGTTATTGTTGTGTTTGTTTGCAGTTAGGTCATTGGTTAGTTGGCTTTGCCAAACCTACGTGTTTAGTTTGCTAATACTGTTCAAAAACAGATTCTTGCACACAACTAAACAATCTCTGCACTAATCCAGACCATTTTGCAACACAAATCACATTAACATAGACTCATTAATAAATAGGCTTTCAACAGAGCTACACCCAAACAGGCATCTCAGAGTTCCTGCTTCTTTTCCTTTGTCTTTGTCCTGACCACATGGTCGGACAAACACCTCCCCCGACCTGAAGCCAGCTTTGATTCGGCCATTTGTAGTCCTCTGTTGTCAGCCATTTTGTTTTGTAGACCAAGCGGCTCTTTCATCACCACACCCGCCTTTGTCTTTCTCTTCTTTCTCTCTCTCTCTCTCTCTCTCTCTCTCTCACACACACACACACACACACACACACACACACACACACCAAGCTTGTACATAGTTAGAATTTGTGTGTTTTGGTTTGCTTTGCTAGTTTGTGAATAAATATAAGTCTTTGGAATCATACCTGCTGTCTGTTTAATGTTGCACAAGAGTGAATGAATAGTCAACCTCTGCTGTGTCAAGAACTCCAAATTAATAGTTTAGCGTATTTTATGAGACTGATATCTTTAACTGGCTATCATTTTTCCTTTACGGGAATGGTGCCCCACGAGGTGAATTAATGTTAATTAAGTCACATTATTTAACATAATTATTATTAATTAATTATTATTAATAATTATTAATTATTTCCGATAGCCAGTTAAATCCCTACATATTTGGTGCCCCTTGATGAGACCTAATATATTGATCCCAACATATTTGGTGCCACCATGTGAAGCCCGAATTTATGTTCCCGACATATTTGGTGCCTCCACGTGAAGCCTGAATTTAAATCCCAACACATGTAAGCCCTAACTGGTGGAAGATGCAACCCATTCTGCCGTCTTTCCCCAACTACCACCCACTAAGAAGCCCTGATGATTACTTCCATCGCCATAGTAAATGCTAATGTAGAAATTGTACACCCTGCCATGATGCCTATGTCTAGCCTCTGCCAACCTGTTGTGAAATCTGCCGTACTTAGACACAACCTAATATCCTGAAAGTATGCTTTCACTAAGTTAACAACTACCTGTGGCACTTTGAAGTAGTCAAATGCACTCCAAATGAGGCTATGCAGTACTGAACCAAACGCATTTGCAAGATCTAAAAATATTACATGCAGGTCCCTTTTTTTAATCTTCGCTGCCTGAATCTGGTGCCAGATCATGCTAGTATGCTCTAAACACCCAGCAAAACCTGGTATTCCTGCCTTCTGCACCATAGTATCTTTTAAGCTATTCTTTCTAAGTAGCTAGCTAATCTCTGAGCTACTACACTAAAGAAAATCTTCCCCTCTGCATTCAAGAGAGAAATCATCCGGAATTGGCTATGGTCCACAGACTCCTTCTCCTTAGGAATGAGGACACCTCCTGCCTTACGCCATGCTCTTGGGATAATTTGTTTCTCCCAAACTATTCTTAGCTGTTTCCACAAAAATTTAAGGATATCAGGTGCACTTTTATAAACCCGTTTGGGGATCTATTAGGCCCTGGGGCCGAAGAAGCCTTTGCACGCCTGACCACCTCCTTAACTTCCTTCCACCTAGGTGGCCTGACATCCATCTCATGCTCTATCCCTCCTAATGGAGGGATATCCGGTGGGAAACCTACTATCCTATTCTTCTCTAAATCTGAATATGTACAGTACAGGCCAAAAGTTTGGACACACCTTCTCATTCAATGCGTTTTCTTTATTTTCATGACTATTTACATTGTAGATTCTCACTGAAGGCATCAAAACTATGAATGAACACATGTGGAGTTATGTACTTAAGAAAAAAAGGTGAAATAACTGAAAACATGTTTTATATTCTAGTTTCTTCAAAATAGCCACCCTTTGCTCTGATTACTGCTTTGCACACTCTTGGCATTCTCTCCATGAGCTTCAAGAGGTAGTCACCTGAAATGGTTTCCACTTCACAGGTGTGCCTTATCAGGGTTAATTAGTGGAATTTCTTGCTTTATCAATGGGGTTGGGACCATCAGTTGTGTTGTGCAGAAGTCAGGTTAATACACAGCCGACAGCCCTATTGGACAACTGTTAAAATTCATATTATGGCAAGAACCAATCAGCTAACTAAAGAAAAACGAGTGGCCATCATTACTTTAAGAAATGAAGGTCAGTCAGTCCGGAAAATTGCAAAAACTTTAAATGTGTCCCCAAGTGGAGTCGCAAAAACCATCAAGCGCTACAACGAAACTGGCACACATGAGGACCGACCCAGGAAAGGAAGACCAAGAGTCACCTCTGCTTCTGAGGATAAGTTCATCCGAGTCACCAGCCTCAGAAATCGTTAACAGCAGCTCAGATCAGAGACCAGATGAATGCCACACAGAGTTCTAGCAGCAGACCCATCTCTAGAACAACTGTTAAGAGGAGACTGCGAATCAGGCCTTCATGGTCAAATAGCTGCTAGGAAACCACTGCTAAGGAGAGGCAACAAGCAGAAGAGATTTGTTTGGGCCAAGAAACACAAGGAATGGACATTAGACCAGTGGAAATCTGTGCTTTGGTCTGATGAGTCCAAATTTGAGATCTTTGGTTCCAACCGCCGTGTCTTTGTGAGACGCAGAAAAGGTGAACGGATGGATTCCACATGCCTGGTTCCCACTGTGAAGCATGGAGGAGGAGGTGTGATGGTGTGGGTGTTTTGCTGGTGACACTGTTGGGGATTTATTCAAAATTGAAGGCACACTGAACCAGCATGGCTACCACAGCATCCTGCAGCGACATGCCATCCCATCCGGTTTGCGTTTAGTTGGATGATCATTTATTTTTCAATAGGACAATGACCCCAAACACACCTCCAGGCTGTGTAAGGGCTATTTGACCAAGAAGGAGAGTGATGGAGTGCTGCGGCAGATGACCTGGCCTCCACAGTCACCGGACCTGAACTCAATCGAGATGGTTTGGGGTGAGCTGGACCGCAGAGTGAAGGCAAAGGGGCCAACAAGTGCTAAACACCTCTGGGAACTCCTTCAAGACTGTTGGAAAACCATTTCAGGTGACTACCTCTTGAAGCTCATGGAGAGAATGCCAAGAGTGTGCAAAGCAGTAATCAGAGCAAAGGGTGGCTATTTTGAAGAAACTAGAATATAAAACATGTTTTCAGTTATTTCACCTTTTTTTGTTAAGTACATAACTCCACATGTGTTCATTCATAGTTTTGATGCCTTCAGTGAGAATCTACAATGTAAATAGTCATGAAAATAAAGAAAACGCATTGAATGAGAAGGTGTGTCCAAACTTTTGGCCTGTACTGTATTTCTCAAATATTCTTCAACCTCTAGCCTTTCTGCTTTGAGCTGCCCTCCCTTTTCCTGGCTGAACAATCCTTTAACAAACTTAAAAGGGTCCCTGAAAAAACCTGTCCTTACATGTTCCTTCTTCCTCCTCTTTTTCCTGAGATGCTCTGCCCTTCTAAGAACTGCTAGCCTGCCTCTCAATTCCTCTTGCAACACATTAATTCCCTCCCTTTCTTCTTCTGTGGCTTTGCTCTGCTGCTTTCTTAACTGTCTCCTTCCCTTAACTATCTTCTTTATTTCTCTTTGCCACCTAGACTTACCTGACTGTACCCTCTCACCCCTCTTTCTCTCATGCACCCCAAACCTCTCTGCACCATATGAGTAGATTATATCTCCCATCTTTTTTAACTTTTCTATTGCATTTCCTCTAAGCCTACTTAAGATAACTGGCAAATCTCTATTAACTATCTTCCATTCTTTACTTTCATTTGCCCTTGGCCATCTAACTCTAACCTTTTGCTCCACAGTATATTTACGAGGTATGCAGATGAAGAGGGGTGATGCTGATGGATTGGTTTTATCTATCTGGGCTTGGTTGAGATGGGGTTTGTATATTTAATATCTTAAACTATTGTTTATTTGTCTATATTATTGGTTGTAAATAATGTTGGGATAGCTCCTTTTTTGTCTGTTGATGTTTTGTTTGTTTTGTTTTTTTCATTTTGCTCAAAATAAAGTCATTCATTCATTCCTTCAATGATGTAAAGAATTCCAGTGCCTGTAATCAACAATGTAAAGGAATCAGGTGCATGTTATTAATAACGTAAAGTAGTGCTTGTGCCTGTAATCATGTATGAAAGGAAGTTAATTATAAATCCAACAAATTGATCATCAATTTGACTTATCTATAGGTAGCAAAACAGCTAATATACTCTTTAAAACTGAAAATATTTCAAAACTTACTCAAAAAATCTATAAAGAATTACAAAACTCAAATAACTCAGAAATAACATTAAACAAGATAATAAGCACCTGGGAAAAAGATCTAGGTAGTAATCTCACAAACAACTGGCTAGAAGCATGGAAAGTTACACGTGAACTAACAAACAATGAAAACCTACACCTGATGCAATATAAAGTGATGATGAGAATTTACTGTACAAGAGACAAAATACATAAATGGGGGGCAATGGATCAGCGTTCTCGCCGCGTTCCCCGTCAGTACCCAGGCTTGCCTGGGGAAGCCAATGATCCTTCCAGCAGACTAAATTCTTCCCCAAAGAATCCTAGTCACAGTCCCAAAGCCAAAAGCAGCAACAACGACCAGCCTCAAGAGCACCTAGCTGTAGGACCTGCCCTCCGAATACTACAGCTTAATGTTGAAGGCCTTTCTGCAGCCAAGCGAAGGCTCATAAAACTCCTCGCCCACAAACACTCCATTGACGTCATATGCCTCCAAGAGACACACATTGGTACAGAGGAAGCAGGCCGGTACACCATCAATGGCTTCGACCTGCTTTGCTACGCACCCCATACCAAGCATGGACGTGCCACCTATGTGCGCTCTGACATAGCTGAAGCAAACCATCTGACCACAACAACTTTCTCGGATACCATAACCATTGGTGGTTTCCACATAGCCAATGTGTACAAGTCACCTAGTGCCACATGGGATCTGCAAGTCCTACCCACCCTACCCCACCCTGCCATCTATGTGGGGGACTTTAACAGCCATCACCCTGACTGGGGATACCCAGCAGCGGATAGTGATAGGGAGGCACTTTCAGAATGGGCACCCAGAAATGATCTTGGCCTGATACACGATCCCAAACAAAGAGGAATGTTCCATTCAGCCAGATGGAACAAGGATTATTCTCCTGATCTTTGCTGGGTCAGTTCCTTTAATGGAACACCCTACCCTGCACAGATCCTCATTCTGGAAGATTTCCCACACAGCCAACACCGCCCCTCACTCCTACACATTGGCCTACATCTCCCAGTCATAAACAGTCCAAGGAAGATGCGCTGGAACTTCCGCAAAGCCAACTGGAAGAAATACAGTGAAACCTTAGACCGGAGTGTTGTTACCATCCCACTCCACACCATCACTGTAGATGAAGCTTACAACCGCTTCTGCAGCGCTGTCTACAAAGCTGCCCACACAGCAATCCCATGAGGCTACCGCCGCCTCTATGTCCCGTGCCTGGACGGAGAAAGCGCTGCCCTCCTGCAAGCCTACAGAACATCAGGGGACCCTGAGATGGCAGACCACCTCATTGAATTGCTATCTACAGCCAGGCGGAAAAAATGGGAGGAGACAGTAGCTGAGCTGAACTTCACCCACTCTAGCAGGAAGTGTTAGAGCCTCATCCGCCGCCTAGGAGCTGCACAGAAACCCCCCACCCAAAGTTGACCATCTGTCACACCCAGTCAAGTTGCATCCCACCTGGTGACCATTGCACAAGCAGCCCAAGACAAACACACCAGAAGAGCAGTAACAACCAAACTAAAGACACTTCGGAGAACACCTGGAGAGGAAAGAAACCCTGAGCCCTTTGAGGTGGCTGAACTGGAGACAGTCCTACAAGGCCTGAAATGTGGAAAGGCAGCAGGATATGACAACATTTCTCCAGAGTTCATGAAACATCTGGGCCCCCAAGCCCTAACCTGGCTGACCCAATTTTACACCAGGACCATACAGATGAAATCCATTCCAAAGACATGGCGGACAGCAAAAGTCATTGCCATACCAAAACCTGGCAAAGACCTCAAACTACCAGCAAGCTACTGACCAATCTCCCTACTCTGCGTCCCGTTCAAAATCCTGGAATGCCTTATACTGCAACGTATCCAGGAGTAGAAGAGATTCTATGTGTAGATCAGGCAGGTTTCTGCAAGAACTGCAGCACAGGAGAGCAAGTACTGGCCCTAACCACCTTCATCGAAAATGGCTTCCAGAGGAAGTCAAAAACAGGGACAGTGTTTCTCGACCTCACCGCCGCCTATGATACTGTATGGCATAAAGGCCTCCTTCTGAAACTCACAAAAGCACTCCCTGCCTGGGCGACAGAAACTATCAAAACTCTGCTCTCCAACCGGAGGTTCAGAGTTCACCTCGGACAGAACAAGAGCCCTTGGAGAATGCAGAAGAATGGGCTCCCGCAAGGGTCAGTTCTAGCACCAACCCTGTTTAATCTATACACAAACAACCTACCCATCACCAAATCCCGCAAATTTATCTATGCAGATGACATCTGTCTAGCCTTCCAAGCACCAGACTTTGGTTCACTTGAGTGTGTGCTCAATGAGGACCTCGACAAACTCGACCAGTACTGCAAAACCTGGCACCTAAAACCAAGCCCAGCAAAAACAGTCTCCAGTGTGTTCCACCTCCACAACACTGAAGCTGCCAGAGAACTGAACATCCACCTGAGCAGACTTAAACTGAAGCACGCCCCCACTCCAACTTACCTTGGAGTGACTCTTGACAGGACCCTATCCTTCAAGGAACATCTTAAAGGGACGGCAGCTAAGGTGAAGTCCAGAAATAACCTGCTCTGCAAGCTTGCTGGCTCAAAATGGGGGGCAGAAGCCCCCACACTGCGCACCTCAGCGCTGGCCCTGGCATACTCCTCAGCAGAATATTGCGCCCCTATTTGGTCCAGGTCACCCCATACACACCATGTGGACACCCAACTCAACACAACCATGAGGATCATCACCGGGACAATCCGCTCAACACCACTCCCCTGGCTCCCCATCCTATCAAATATAGCCCCTCCACACATCCGGCGAGTAGCCTTCACTCAAAGGACGCTCCAAAAGGTCAAAGACTCCCCTCATCTACCAATCTACACAGACATTTTCAACCCACCCACTGCCCGACTTCCATCTAGACGTCCAATTTGGAAGAATCCCCCGCCAGCTGACTTTACCATCCAATCAGCTTGGGAAAAGGAATGGGAGTCCAAAGACGAAAACATCTGGTGGCAGACCCCACCCTGCTGGTCCCTGGCACCAACCTCCCAAGGAGACAGTGGTCAACCCTAAACAGATTCAGGACTGGACATGGCCCCTGCCTGGCCAGCCTTCACAAGTGGGGCAGCAGCTCAAGCTCACTTTGTGCTTGTGGAGAGGAGCAAACAATGCAACACATCATTGAAGCTTGCCCTCTACAAAGACTTGAAGGAGGCTTAGTCACCCTCCATACAGCAGATCAGACGGCAACTGTTTGGCTGAAGGACTTTACACTCGCTAAATAAATAAATAAATACATAAATTTAATAAAAATATATCAAGTAACTGTGTAAAATAAAATAAAGAAGGACTCCATGCTCCATAGCTTCTGGAAATGCAATGAAATCAAACCCTTATGGGCAGAACTACATCAATGGCTTTAAGTGACTTGTAAAGTAAGTATCAAATTAACTCCATCACTTTGTCTCATTAATGACGTGCACGGTGATCTCATCCTAAGATATCCAAAGGGCTGGATTGTTCTACTTTCATCACTGGTTTTAAAAAAAATAATACTGTTGCACTGGAAAGACACTAGACCTCCCTCCTTTAACCACTGGAAGCGGTATATGTTGCACACACTAAGAATAGAATATAATGTGGCTAAGGAGAGAAGAAAAGCACAACAATTCAGCCAAATCTGGAATACAATAATAACAGCTCTTGAAATTCAGAAGAAGATCCACTCACCTTGTCTCCTCTCTTTCCCTCTTCCACTCCCCTTTAAGGTCAGGTGGGAGAGAAAAGGAGGACAGGACTCACCTACCCTTCCCCACTATGATGTGTCTGTGTCTGAATGTCAATATGTATAGGTGAAAAGTCTTTGTCTTTGTCTTAAGTGTCTATTTGTATTTTGTTTCTATGTTTTATGTATGTATCATGGATACTTGTAAATATGAAAACCAATAAAATTATTCTAAAAAAAATAAAATAAAAAAATAAATCCAAAAAAATGTACTCAACAATCTGTCCCTTTAATTTCCTTAAAAATAATAGAATGATTAAAAAAGTAAACAAATGTCAAACTGCTCTCTTTTAGTCTCTGCGTCATCTTTGATTTTTCAGACTTGTTTCTCTGTCTTACTTGTTTCCTCAGCTAGAGGAAGGTAATTTAAGCTTTTTATTGTCTGTCTGCAGCTCCTGAACAAACAGCGCCGTAATTAGATTTCTGTGTTTGTGTTACGAGACAGGGAGAAAGACAGAGCTGAGGGAAGAGAGGAAACACTCCTGAAGGCCTCCTCTTCTCCTTTTTCCTTCCTACTGTTCTTCCATCTGTGCCGTTTTTTTCTTCTTTCTATTTTCTAAAGAATCAATAAATCAATCAATCAATCAATCTGTGTGTCCATCAGTCAGCCAGTCTGTCAGTCAGTCAGTCTGGTGTTATAATTCCAATAATTCGCACTGCAGTTGTATGTGTTCTTGCACATCATGTTGATGTTGTTTTGGTGTTTCTGTTGGTTTTGTTTTGGTGTTGTGATGGTGTCAGCTTAGCACTGGCATTGTGACAGTGTTTCCATTGGTATTTATTAGGTACACCTTGCTAGTACTGGGTTGGACCCCCTTTTTAATTCTTGGTGTCATAGATTCAACAAGGTGCTTGAAACATTCCTCAGAGATTTTGGTCCATATTGACATGATAGCATCACACAGTTGCTGCAGATTTGTTGGCTGCACATCCATGATGGAAATCTCCCATTCCACCACATCCCAAAGGGGCTGTATTGGACTGAGATCTGGTGACTGTGGAGGCCATTGGAGTACAGTGAACTCATTGTCATGTTCAAGAAACCAGTTTGAGATGATTTTTGCTTTGTGACATGACTTGTTATCCTGCTGGAAGTAGCCATCAGAAGATGGTTACACTGTGGTCATAAAGGGATGGACACGGTCAGCAAAACTTAGTTAGGCTGTGGCATTTAAACAACGCTCAGTTGGTACTAACGGGGCCCAACGTGTGCCAAGAAAATATCCCCCACGTCATTACACCACCACAAACCAGCCTGTACCATTGATACAAGGCAGGATGGATCCATGCTTTCATGTTGTTTACGTAATATTCTGACCCTACCATCTGAATGTTGCAGCAGAAATCCAGACTCATCAGATCAGGCAACATTTTTCCTCCCACAGTCCAAAGACATGCAGATTGGGGACTAGGTTAATTGGTAACTCTAAATTGTCCATAGGTGTGAATGTGAGCGTGAATGGTTGTTTGTCTCTATGTGTCATCACTGTGATAGTCTGGCGACCTGTCCAGGGTGTACCCTGCCTCTCGCCCGATGTCAGCTGGGATAGGCTCCAGCCCCCCCGCGACCCTCAAGAGGATGAAGCGGTTAGAAGATGAATGAATGAATGAATGAATGAATGAATGTATATATATATATATATATATATATATATATATACATATATATATATATGTATATATATATGTGTATATATAGATATATATATATATATATATATATGTATATATAGATATATATAGATATGTATATATACAGTACAGGCCAAAAGTTTGGACACACCTTCTCATTCAATGCGTTTTCTTTATTTTCATGACTATTTACATTGTAGATTCTCACTGAAGGCATCAAAACTATGAATGAACACATGTGGAGTTATGTACTTAACAAAAAGGTGAAATAACTGAAAACATGTTTTATATTCTAGTTTCTTCAAAATAGCCACCCTTTGCTCTGATTACTGCTTTGCACACTCTTGGCATTCTCTCCATGAGCTTCAAGAGGTAGTCACCTGAAATGGTTTCCACTTCACAGGTGTGCCTTATCAGGGTTAATTAGTGGAATTTCTTGCTTTATCAGTGGGGTTGGGACCATCAGTTGTGTTGTGCAGAAGTCAGGTTAATACACAGCCGACAGCCCTATTGGACAACTGTTAAAATTCATATTATGGCAAGAACCAATCAGCTAACTAAAGAAAAACGAGTGGCCATCATTACTTTAAGAAATGAAGGTCAGTCAGTCCAGAAAATTGCAAAAACTTTAAATGTGTCCCTGCGGAGTCAAAAAACCATCAAGCGCTACAACGTAACTGGCACACATGAGGACCGACCCAGGAAAGGAAGACCAAGAGTCACCTCTGCTTCTGAGGATAAGTTCATCCGAGTCACCAGCCTCAGAAATCGCAAGTTAACAGCAGCTCAGATCAGAGACCAGATGAATGCCACACAGAGTTCTAGCAGCAGACCCATCTCTAGAACAACTGTTAAGAGGAGACTGCGCGAATCAGGCCTTCATGGTCAAATAGCTGCTAGGAAACCACTGCTAAGGAGAGGCAACAAGCAGAAGAGATTTGTTTGGGCCAAGAAACACAAGGAATGGACATTAGACCAGTGGAAATCTGTGCTTTGGTCTGATGAGTCCAAATTTGAGATCTTTGGTTCCAACCGCCGTGTCTTTGTGAGACGCAGAAAAGGTGAACGGATGGATTCCACATGCCTGGTTCCCACTGTGAAGCATGGAGGAGGTGTGATGGTGTGGGGTGTTTTGCTGGTGACACTGTTGGGGATTTATTCAAAATTGAAGGCACACTGAACCAGCATGGCTACCACAGCATCCTGCAGCGACATGCCATCCCATCCGGTTTGCGTTTAGTTGGACGATCATTTATTTTTCAACAGGACAATGACCCCAAACACACCTCCAGGCTGTGTAAAGGCTATTTGACCAAGAAGGAGAGTGATGGAGTGCTGCGGCAGATGACCTGGCCTCCACAGTCACCGGACCTGAACCCAATCGAGATGGTTTGGGGTGAGCTGGACCGCAGAGTGAAGGCAAAGTGCTAAACACCTCTGGGAACTCCTTCAAGACTGTTGGAAAACCATTTCAGGTGACTACCTCTTGAAGCTCATGGAGAGAATGCCAAGAGTGTGCAAAGCAGTAATCAGAGCAAAGGGTGGCAATTTTGAAGAAACTAGAATATAAAACATGTTTTCAGTTATTTCACCTTTTTTTGTTAAGTACATAACTCCACATGTGTTCATTCATAGTTTTGATGCCTTCAGTGAGAATCTACAATGTAAATAGTCATGAAAATAAAGAAATATTTATATATATATATATATATATATATATATATATATATACAGTACAGCCCAAAAGTTGTGTGGCCTGTACTGTATATATATATATATATATATATATATATATATATATACAGTACAGGCCAAAAGTTTGGACACACCTTCTCATTCAATGCAATTTTTGCTTTGTGACATGACTTGTTATCCTGCTGGAAGTAGCCATCAGAAGATGGTTACACTGTGGTCATAAAGGGATGGACACTAGGCTGTGGCATTTAAACAACGCTCAGTTGGTACTAACGGGGCCCAACGTGTGCCAAGAAAATATCCCCCACGTCATTACACCACCACAAACCAGCCTGTACCATTGATACAAGGCAGGATGGATCCATGCTTTCATGTTGTTTACGTAATATTCTGACCCTACCATCTGAATGTTGCAGCAGAAATCCAGACTCATCAGACCAGGCAACATTTTTCCTCCCACAGTCCAAAGACATGCAGATTGGGGACTAGGTTAATTGGTAACTCTAAATTGTCCATAGGTGTGAATGTGAGCGTGAATGGTTGTTTGTCTCTATGTGTCATCACTGTGATAGTCTGGCGACCTGTCCAGGGTGTACCCTGCCTCTCGCCCGATGTCAGCTGGGATAGGCTCCAGCCCCCCCGCGACCCTCAAGAGGATGAAGCAGTTAGAAGATGAATGAATGAATGAATGAATGAATGTATATATATATATATATATATATATATATATATACATATATATATGTATATATACAGTACAGGCCAAAAGTTTGGACACACCTTCTCATTCAATGCGTTTTCTTTATTTTCATGACTATTTACATTGTAGATTCTCACTGAAGGCATCAAAACTATGAATGAACACATGTGGAGTTATGTACTTAACAAAAAAAGGTGAAATAACTGAAAACATGTTTTATATTCTAGTTTCTTCAAAATAGCCACCCTTTGCTCTGATTACTGCTTTGCACACTCTTGGCATTCTCTCCATGAGCTTCAAGAGGTAGTCACCTGAAATGGTTTTCCAACAGTCTTGAAGGAGTTCCCAGAGGTGTTTAGCACTTGTTGGCCCCTTTGCCTTCACTGCGGTCCAGCTCACCCCAAACCATCTCCATTGGGTTCAGGTCCGGTGACTGTGGAGGCCAGGTCATCTGCCGCAGCACTCCATCACTCTCCTTCTTGGTCAAATAGCCCTTACACAGCCTGGAGGTGTGTTTGGGGTCATTGTCCTGTTGAAAAATAAATGATCGTCCAACTAAACGCAAACCGGATGGGATGGCATGTCGCTGCAGGATGCTGTGGTAGCCATGCTGGTTCAGTGTGCCTTCAATTTTGAATAAATCCCCAACAGTGTCACCAGCAAAACACCCCACACCATCACACCTCCTCCTCCATGCTTCACAGTGGGAACCAGGCATGTGGAATCCATCCGTTCACCTTTTCTGCATCTCACAAAGACACGGCGGTTGGAACCAAAGATCTCAAATTTGGACTCATCAGACCAAAGCACAGATTTCCACTGGTCTGATGTCCATTCATTGTGTTTCTTGGCCCAAACAAATCTCTTCTGCTTGTTGCCTCTCCTTAGCAGTGGTTTCCTAGCAGCTATTTGACCATGAAGGCCTGATTCGCGCAGTCTCCTCTTAACAGTTGTTCTAGAGATGGGTCTGCTGCTAGAACTCTGTGTGGCATTCATCTGGTCTCTGATCTGAGCTGCTGTTAACTTGCCATTTCTGAGGCTGGTGACTCGGATGAACTTATCCTCAGAAGCAGAGGTGACTCTTGGTCTTCCTTTCCTGGGTCGGTCCTCATGTGTGCCAGTTTCGTAGCGCTTGATGGTTTTTGCGACTCCACTTGGGGACATATTTAAAGTTTTTGCAATTTTCCAGACTGACTGACCTTCATTTCTTAAAGTAATGATGGCCACTCGTTTTTCTTTAGTTAGCTGATTGGTTCTTGCCATAATATGAATTTTAACAGTTGTCCAATAGGGCTGTCGGCTGTGTATTAACCTGACTTCTGCACAACACAACTGATGGTCCCAACCCCATTGATAAAGCAAGAAATTCCACTAATTAACCCTGATAAGGCACACCTGTGAAGTGGAGACCATTTCAGGTGACTACCTCTTGAAGCTCATGGAGAGAATGCCAAGAGTGTGCAAAGCAGTAATCAGAGCAAAGGGTGGCTATTTTGAAGAAACTAGAATATAAAACATGTTTTCAGTTATTTCACCTTTTTTTGTTAAGTACATAACTCCACATGTGTTCATTCATAGTTTTGATGCCTTCAGTGAGAATCTATAATGTAAATAGTCATGAAAATAAAGAAAACGCATTGAATGAGAAGGTGTGTCCAAACTTTTGGCCTGTACTGTATATATATATATATATATATATATTTGATATTGAAATATTTGATATTATAAGGATCCCCTACCCGGGTGGCAAAAAATGGCGCAGTAGTGCCCCCTACAAATAAAAAAAAAAACAGCCCTCGAAGCTACTTTGACCTACGTGTATGAATCTTGGTAGGCATATGTATCATTCCAAGACGTACAAAAAGCCTCTTGGAGCCATGCTCTAAACCCAACAGGAAGTCAGCCATTTATGAATTTAATGTGCAATTTTGGTGCATTTTTGCCCATTCCAGGGGTCCTAAATGAACTCCTCCTCCTAGAGATTTCATGCAATCAACTTCTAACCTTGGTCTGTCCCACGACAAGACCTTGAAGAAGAAAAGTTATTAGAAGCTTGAGTTTTCGTCAAACCTTGTGACCGTAGCAAGGCATCACCCCTAAGGGGTCTCGCCACAAAATAGGAAGTAATTTATAACACCAGCATACATTGTCCAATCTACCCCAAATTTCACAGGATTGATGAGAGTCCCACCCTGACCAGATCTAGATGTCAATTATAACTGATATAGCACTCACGACTGGCAACAGGAAATGTCATGTTTTAGACTTTGATGTACATCTAAAAGTTGACCAGATCCACCTCAAACTTGGTCATATAAACCATAAGTTGATTGCTTTATTGTGGAAACTGTCAGTTTTTGTCGAAGGGCGTGGCCATGGCCTGGAGGCGAATTTTTCACCGTGATGATAAATGTTGCTGTAACTTGACTCCACATGGGTATATCTTTCCAAAATTACACACATATGATGAGAGTCCCACCCTGAACACCTCTACACAGGAATTTTGAATTACCGTCATAGCGCCACCTACTGGCAACAGAAAGCTACTTTGTCCATTCTTTGATGTCCCTCTTCTAGCAGGTTAATCAGACCCGCCTCAAATTTGCTGATAAAAGTCCTAAGACCTTGATGATACTTAAAAATGAAGCTCTTGAGTTTTCAACAAATGCTATCACTGTGGCACTGCCGTATTCGCCATAAAACACGAAGCTGTTTTTAAGGGGCAATGGATGCTTGAAAACTCACCAAATGTGGCACACACAGAGTTCACAAATTCTGTTGTCTGATGTGATTTTTGTGCTTTGATGTGCCAAGATGGCTCAACAGCACCCCCTAGAAAATTTCAATGAAGCAGCCCCTGAAGCTGGTTTGACCTGCATGTATGAAACTTGGTAGGCACCTGTAACACTCTAAGACGTACAAAAAAGTCTCTTGGAGCCATGCTCCAAACCCAACAGGAGTCCGCCATTTTGAATTTACTTGTGCCACTTGTGCATTTTTGCCCATTTTCAGGGTCTGTAAATTAATGAACTTGTGGTAGAGATTTTATCCGATCAACTTCAAACCTTGGTCTGTCCCACCCCAAGACCTTGAAGAAAAAAAAACGTATTCAAAGCTTGAGTTTTTGTCAAACCGTGTGACCATGGCAAGGAGATGGAGATGTCACGCCGGAGTGCAGCGCCGATACCGGAGGAGACAGTACAAACCCGTCCTCCCATCTGTCGTTATGGGGAACGTAAGATCGCTCCCCAACATGATGGATGAGCTGTCGGTGCTGATTCGCCATCAGAGGGAGTACCGGCAGAGCAGCGTGCTGGTGTTTACAGAGACATGGCTGAATGCAGAAGTACAGGACACGATCGCCACGCTGGACGGATTCCAGCTCATCAGACACAACAGGACAGCGGACAGCGGTAGGAGGAAAGAAGGAGGGCTGGCTGTGTTTTTGAATGATAGATGGTGTAACTCTGGGCACATCACTATCAAGGAACAGCATTGCTGCAGGGACATTGAGCTGCTGGCTGTTGGCATGAGACCATAATCTACCCAGGGAGTTTTTTCATGTCATAATGGTAGCAGTGTATGTCCCCCCGTCTGCTAAAGCTGAGTCTGCTTGTGACATTCTCCACTCTGTTACGAGTAGGCTGCAAATACAGCACCTTCAGGCCCTCTTTCTGATCTCTGGGGACTTCAACCACACCTGTCCATCCACCACCCTGCCCACCTTCACCCAGTATGTTTCCTGCCACACCAGAGACAATAAAACACCGGATTTATTTTATGCCAACACCCAGGAGGCATACCACTCATCCCCTCTGCCCCCCCTGGGAAGAGCTGATCACAACCTGGTTCATCTTCTGCCTGTGTACAGACTCCTGGTGCAGAGGGAACGAGCAACCACCCGCACTGTGAAGAGGTGGTCTGAAGAGGCCGAGGAGGCCCTGAGGGACTGCTTTGAGACCACTGTGTGGGAGGTACTCAGCGATTCCAATGGGGAGGACAATGACAGACTGACATCATGCATTACGGATTATATTAACTTCTGTGTGGAAAGCATTGTACCCACCAGGACTGTATGCTGCTTCTCCAACACCAAACCCTGGATTACTCCAGATATAAAAGCTCTCCTGAAGGAGTAGCAGAGAGCTTTTAACTCTGGAACTAGGGAGGAGCTGAAGGCCATGCAGAAGGAGCTACGGAGAAACATCAGGCGGGAAAAGGAAGGATATGAAAAGAAGATGGAGGAACAGCTGCAGCAGAGTGACGTCAGCGGAGTCTGGAGAGGTCTGAAAACCATCTCAGGGCACAAACAACCGGACTCCCAGGCCAGAGGTGACCAGAAGTGGGTGAATGATCTGAATCTGTTCTTCAATAGATTTCCCCCACCCCCGCTCCCCCGGACATCTCACCACCCCCCACTCCTCCCCCACCTCATAACTTCCACCCCCCAGCACACAGCTCCCCTGCTCCAGCTTGTCCTTCACTACCTATCAGGTGAGAGAACAGAGACCAGTGGCATTAACATCGCACCTCATGAAGAATCTGGAGCGGCT
Source organism: Epinephelus fuscoguttatus (assembly GCF_011397635.1). Classification (NCBI taxonomy): domain Eukaryota; kingdom Metazoa; phylum Chordata; class Actinopteri; order Perciformes; family Serranidae; genus Epinephelus; species Epinephelus fuscoguttatus. Next base: position 3,643,189 of record NC_064768.1, on the reverse strand, counting down.
GGTCCTGTGTCGTTTCCGCCCCGCAGTAGGCCCTTCAGTGGACCTGCTACAGTTTGCCTACCAGCCTGGCATTGGGGTGGACGACGCCGTCATCTTTCTCCTGCATACAGCTCTTTCTCACCTGGAGAAGTCCGGAAGCTCTGTGAGAATCGTGTTCTATGACTTCTCTAGTGCTTTCAACACCATACAGCCTGCGCTTCTGAGGGACAAACTGGAGCACATAGGGATGGCTAATCACCTCACATCCTGGATCCTGGACTACCTCACGAACGGGCCGCAGTATGTCAGGACCCAGGATTGTGTATCGGACTTAGTTGTCTGCAGTACGGGGGTCCCGCAGGGGACGGTGCTGGCACCATTCCTCTTCACACTCTACACTGCAGACTCTTCATACGACACCCCTACCTGTCATCTGCAGAAGTTCTCCGACGACTCTGCCATAGTCGGCCTCATCACAGATGGGGACGACAGGGAGTACAAAGAACTGAACCAGGTCTTTGTGGACTGGTGCCTGAGGAACCACCTTCAGATTAACGTGGGGAAAACCAAAGAGCTGGTGGTGGATTTCCGCAGGTGCAGACTCCTCCCCCCCAACACCAGTGAACATCCAGGGAAAGGACATTGAGATGGTGACATCTTATAAGTACCTGGGTGTTCATTTTAACAATAAACTGGACTGGACTAATCACATAACAGCACTATACAAGAAAGGCCAAAGCAGACTCTACCTGCTGAGGCGGCTCAGGTCTTTTGGAGTGCAGGGGGCGCTCCTGAAGACCTTCTTTGACACTGTGGTGGCATCAGCCATCTTCTACGGAGTGGTCTGCTGGGGCAGCAGTGTCTCGGTTGCAGATAGGAAGAGACTGGACAAGCTGATCAAAAAGGCCAGGTTTGTCCTGGGATGCTCTCTGGACTCTGTACAGGTGGTGGGAGAAAGGAGGATGACAGCCAGGCTGTCATCTCTGAGTACTAACGACTCCCACCCCATGCAGGAGGAGATAAAAGCTCTGGAGAGCTCCTTCAGCGATAGACTGATTCACCCAAAGTGTGTGAAGGAACTAACTATCATTATCTTATCTTATCTAAACCAACTATGGTGACGATGAGGAAACTTAGACACTCAGGTGCTGTGACACCCAGTCACAGCAGAGGAGGCAGAGGATAAATGTACACGTGCTGAACAACAACAATAATGAAATGAAAACTGCTGGCCACATGGACGTGCAGGTCTGTCTTCTCCCCAAACGTGCTTCAGTCCTTACTTCATTCAGAGCATGTACTCTCTGCGAACATTTTTACATTTTTATTTTGCGGTTATTCCGTATCATCAACTAGACACAACCAAAGTGTCTCAGCCTAAACTAGAATTACCGCCCCGTGGTTGCATGCCTCCATGCAGCAGTCAAGTTTCTCTTTCATGTCTGTGAAAACATTAAGGAAGCAACAGACAGCATTTTTGCCCATATATATCATTATGAAAATAATGTGGGTTGCACAGGGTAGTATACACAGTAAAATCAGACAATCAGCATTTACATAGGTTACTTAATGGCTTTGCAATCTTTGCAATAAGCTTCTGCCACCGGGGACGAATTTTCGCGGAAAAATTCTGCTTTATGGCAGGAAATGCATCATGTATTGCCAAACTGGTCGGTCAGCCGATCAGGGACTGGAGCTGGTCCTTATGAGGAACTGGCCGGGACATGAGACAGTTGAGTCAGGAGCACAATGGCAGATGGACAAAGTTTGGAGATAAGTGAAAAACGGCCTCCCAAAATAAAACAAGCTAATCTGTCTCAGGAGGCAAGGATGCACAAAAAGGAGAGCGTTAAAAGAAGAGGAAAAACAAGAGTAAAACTCAGTCAGGCGTTCAAGAGATGGAGGGAGCTCTGTGACCAAAGAGGCTTCAACACCGGTGTCCAGCTAGCTTTCTTTCTAATGGATCAGTAAGTAACACGGCTAAATGTTAGCTAGCCGAGAGAGGACTGTACTGTACTGGCTGCTAGTTCATTCCTAGCTGGCCAGCATCGCAAATCGCCGCAACCAGGGACCGGGTGGCGAGTGTTGGTCGGCTGACATCCTCATTGGCATTCTATGGCAGCCCTCGGACAGTGATTACCCCCACCGCCCCGCCGCTGCTGCCGCAGCTACTGGGCACCCAGCCTCTCCGACCAGGAGAAGTCCTCTCCTCCCGTTTGTCTGGTGAACGCCTCTCATCTGTCAATACACTCTGCCAGCAGTTTAATAATATTGATGCCAGTTGTAACATTTGAATCTTTTAGTAGTAAGCCATGTTCTCAGCGGGATAATGTATAGTGAAGGCCAAAACACACCGGCGCCGTACGACGCACATCAAAACAGCCGCCCCCATTATTTTCTATTTACAAACCCACACTGGCGGCGGCTCGACGCACGTTGACGTGCTGCGCCACAGCACTTTACGCTATTGTCCTATTTTTCCAGCCTCACCGCCCTTGAAAAAGCGATATTTTGTACTTCCCAGCCTAGCGGACTGGAGTGTGTAATAGAAATCCGGTTGACGCCCCGCAGCGCGATGCTTTTTGTGTGTGTTGGAGGTAGCACTTGACTCGCGTCAATGACGCCGCCGTCATATGACGCTGCCGGTGTGTTTTGGCCTTGAGCTGGTGACTGTTGAAAAATAACTCCACTGTGCGTCGGGGTTCCATTCCCCTATCGGGAGTTATTTTTCAACAATCACCGGCTCACTATACATTATCCCTTACGTGTCTACTGTTGTTTGTACTGATACTGTGCATATTGGTATAATTTACTGTGAGATGTTTGTACCGGTACTGTGCATTCTGGTATAATTATTTGCATTACTATTTGTGTTTTTCTTCAGATAAATCTGATAATTGTTGCTCGGTCTCTTTCCTCATTTATTTAGTATAGTGTCCACACACCTTCTCATTCTGCATATACATAGAGGTATACTGGTGGCTTTACAGCCTACATTTTATTGATTATCTCTGATCCCCACGGTCAATTTGGTCTTTGCGACAGTGCGAGCAACACTGCTGACGCTAGGTGGCACCAAGCTAAAAAAAAACGAATCCTATCTGTTGCCTCTTTAATGCTTCAGCACAGAAGATCTATACAATCAGCACAGTTTCAAGATTAAAGTCACTGATTCAGTATCTGACCAAATGTCTTCCATTCTGTTACTGAGCTATGACACTGAGTAATGGACAGTGTAATATGCAGAAAATTATAATGTCACAGTGACGTTGACCTTTGACCTTTTGGACATAAACTGTCATCACTTCATTATTTTATCCTGTTAGACATTTGTGTGAAGCAAAAAAATGGGTGTTTGTGTCAAATTTAAAGAAATTTCCTTAAGGTGTTCTTGATATAGCCTATCACTTTCACAAGAATGAGACAGACAAGGTCACATAGACTTGACCTTTGACATATGACCACCAAAATCTAATCAGTTCATTGATGACTCCAAGAAGACATTTGTGCCAAACATGAAGAAATACCTTTGAGGTGTTCTTGAGCTATCGCATTCACAAGGACGGGATGGACAACCCGGAAACATAGTGCCTCCGACCACTGCTATCGCCAGCATGGAGGTATTAAAAAGTTGCACCTCCAAAGTACACTGCTGATCCTAGTTGAGTGTTTTCAGACGATTTCTTGGCTTTTTCAGCTGGGAAAAAAGTCTTACTCTCAGTTTGTAACAGGTGGAGTTTGAACCCAATAGCAACACCAGGGACAGATGGAACAGTTTATATTGACCTTTAATACACAACTCCAATAAATACAGAGCGTGCAGACTGGTGAGGCAACAGAGACAGTCAATGTTCCATTTCAGAGTTCCCAGGGGATAGGATCAGTCCGCAGCCCTCTACGTGGAATGCTGTAGCAGCACACAGGCGAGTCAGCTGGGCACACACAAACAGCAGACAGTTCAATAGCATGCAATGGTAATGAGAGGGGGTAGGCAGAGAGCGATGACAGGAGAGCTGAGATTCCAACACCAGGAGTACTCACTGACAACGCAGTCTTTCCGATGCTAAACATGGACAATGGTGAGGTTGACAGCAGCGATGAAATGTGGAATCTGCAGAGCACACTCAAAAGCAGGGCGTACTGCCACAGCTCAGAAGATCATAGGTGATTGAACCGGTAAACTCACTTTGGAAAGTTGGGTGACATTTGTTCCAGACAGCTGCAGGGAACAGGTGAACAGGGACCAGGAGGGCAGAAGCAGAGCTCTTGGTCGAAGACAGAAGGCAGAGTGGGTTTCCGGGGATCAGATGAAGCAGGTGAGTCAAAGACGATCAGGGTTGACACCGAGGGAGCAGTCCGTAAAAACAAACATTGGAAAGTCTTACATGAGGCAAAGAACAATCTGGCAAGGAATGTCTGTGACAGGAGGTAAAGATCCACAGGTGAGCTGCATTAGCCTGATGAGGTGGGTGTGGAGGACCGGCAGGAGAAGGAAATGAGTGAACAGGCAATAAGCTGGCAGGTAGGTGTGCTTATGAGGCGGGGTGCATGGGAAATTATTGAATGGGCTGAGGAGATGGCATGTATGGAGGACATAAGATACCCGAGGTGCCACAGTTTAACTACATAAAAGGCACGTTACTTCTCATATCAGCCCAGTCACCAGAAGAAAATGTAGACATATCTGCCAAGCTCCAGACTACTGTTTGAGATCCACAAACAAAACAGTTTGTTTTTAAACAAGTACTCGCTGTGTTTCCAATATCTTTTTAGACACCAAACATGAGTGTTTTTGAACAACCCGCTGCTGGTTTGCAGAAACGTAACATGCCAACATTTATCATGGTGATTGGGTTACCTACACTGACACCGGAAATAGGTTGTGATCTGTTAAATCATCCAGTGTGAATTAAACCCTCGTGATTCTGGGCTGCTAAAGTTCTTCAACACTAAACTGTGAAACCATTTCTTTGTGTTGCGGCATTATGAATCACCCTCATTGGAACTAAAAAAACAAAATCAGGAAAAAACAGACGCAGGCCAAAAGTAGTGTAAGTTTGATGAAGGGATGGAAGGATTCATAGAGCAGTGATTTGTAAGATATAAATATAAAGAGAGGGGAGAAAAAAAAGGATGGGAAGAAGGAGACGAACCATGACGATGGCATCGTGGATGAAATGGAGAGAAAAAATTAAAGAGAGAGAGAGAGATGGACCGTTTTTACAGCCTGCTATAAACCTCTCCATTAACTCGGCCTTTACCGCCTGCTAAAATTTATAGGAGACTATCCAGGGAGGAACGGGGGAGGAGGAGGAGAGGGGAGCTGGAGATGCCCAGTAAATTATTCAATATTTATTTTCAATGTCTGTTTTAATGCACTAAATAATTTATTCACTACATTCACTACATTACAGAGTAACAGCAGATGACAGTATGTGCATTATTTAATGATGAATTGATGCATTAATAAATGAACAATAAACTCCCCCTCTAGACACATTTTAAAGTACATTAACTCTGTTGTAATAAATATTTTGTTTAACATGAATTTCAAATATAGAAAATATTAGAAAAAAAAAAAAAAGGAGGGGGGGGGGGGGCTGGAATTTGTGTGTCTGGCCCACCACTGCTGGTCACAATAGGTTTGAAAGAGCAGTGCACATCAAGATGGCTAGCGTAAGCATTATGGGAAACACTGAAAAGTTTTAGCCATACATGTTCGAATTTTGGTCAGACTCAGGCCCGATCACACAGAAAATGTTTTGCAGGTTGCAAAACGTGAGGCGTACCACACTGCCTTGTTTTTTTTTTAGATTGAATGTCACTTTAAAAAAAAAATGCGGCTTTTTATAGTTGCCAGGCAACCACCCCATAACGTCCTTAAACTAACCTTCTTGCGTAATCAATCCACCATCCATTCACTCTCATTAAAAACAATTACAAGGGCCGCTCGTGGCTTAGTGGTAGAGCAGGCGCCCCATGTACAAGGCTGTTGCCTCAGCGGCCCGGGTTCGACTCCAGCCTCTGGCCCTTTGCTGCATGTCACTCCCTCTCTCTCTCTCTCCCCCTTTCACACTTGTCTGTCCTATCCATTAAAGGCTAAAAAGCCCCAAAAAATATCTTTTAAAAAAAAAAACAATTACAAAAAGGCGCCACCAGCTGCTAAAACACTTTCTGTGTGATCAGGGCCTCAGAGGAGAAACAGTTGAGCACCAAATTCAGTGACTATCAGACTTATCAGAATGGAAAGTGTTGTTAGCATGTTTTTTTCCTGTTTGCTTGTTAGCATGTAGCAGGGGCGATTGCTGGGATACAACAAGGGAGGCTGAACTTCCCCTAAAATTTCATAGAAGAAATGGTCAAATATGCACTATTGACATTTTGACTATGATGTTCAAACGTCAGCTGTTTATCACCAGTTTTCAAACGCGACCTCCCTGACATACATTCTCGTGTCAGCACGGTGGACGCGGAGCCTCCAAGCATTCCTATGAGACAGCGCTGAGCAGTTTTATTTCATGCAGCGAAGCGAGACAGTCATTGGATAAATGCGACAAAATCGTCACTTCCAGGGAGGCTTAGCTTCCGTGGGACCTAATGGAGCGGTAGGTGAGAGAGAACGCTCGGTGTATGCAATTCTTGAAGAGAAATTGGGGAGAAGCAATCTAAATATATATATTAGGTCTTACAGCTGTGTTTGAGGTTAGATAGGTACTATCTGAGGACAGGAGGTCATGAATTTTGCCTCTAATAGTTAGAATTTTGTCATTAAAAAAGCTCATAACATCATTACTGCTAAGAGCTAAAGGAATACAAGGCTCAATAGAACTGTGACTCTCAGTCAGCCTGGCTACAGTGCTGAAAAGAAACCTGGGGTTGTTCTTATTGTCTTCTATTAATGCTGAGTAATAGTTTGCTCTGGCATTGTGGACGCCCCTCTAATACGTTTTGAGACTGTCTGCCCAGATTAAACGAGATTCTTCCAGTTTGGTTAATTGCCAATTCCTTTCAAATTTTCGCAATATTTGTTTTAATTTGAGTTTGAGAGTTATACCAAGGAGCGAACTTTCTTTGCTTTGTTAACTTCTTTTTAAGAGGAGCTGCAGAGTCGAGTGTTGTTCGCAGCGAGCCTACGGTGCTATCGACAAGATGATCAATTCGGGAGAGGTTAAAGTCGGCACGGGAAACCTATGTTACTGAAGGACTTGGTATTGAATTTAATCATCGGAGTAATCATTTCCTTAAATTTTGCGACAGCACTATCTGATAAACATCTAGTATAGTGACTGTTGCTGAGTGGCGTGTAACTGAGTAAAAAGAAATCAAAAGTAATCAAATAATGATCCGATAGCGAGGGATTCTGTGGAAAGACTGTTAGGTTATCAATTTCAATTCCATACGTCAGAACTAGATCGAGGGTATGGTTGAAACAGTGAGTGGGTTCATGTACACCCTGACTGAAGCCAATAGAGTCTAATAATGAGATAAACGCGGTAGCCAGGGAGTCATTATCAACGTCAATGTGGATGTTAAATCACCTACAATAATATCTTTATCTGATTTAAGAACTAAACTGGATAAAAACTGAGAATTCAGAAACAAATTCAGAATACGGGCCAGGAGCACGGTACACTATAACAAATAAAAGTGGCTCCACACTCCAGTGGCAACGAAGCCTGTTGTTGGCTACATGTGTCACAAGGTTCTTTAATATCTCTGGATCACAAGAATACACGGACCATGAAGACGTAAAATCACTGTACAGTTTATTTTTAAAAGATGGCCATCATTAGAAATTAGAAAAAGGGAATTAAGAAAATGTCTATTATTGGGACAACCAGCAGGGGGCACCAGTGCACAGTCCTTGGTACTACCCCTATACTTTTGTGCACTGGCCAATCCCAGCTCCGTGCGTCCTTGGGGAGGGAATCTTGAGTGCATGGTTGTACGTGGCTGAGTTGGGACCGTCTCTTGAGCCCGCGGTGAAACTGGGGAATAGAGGGAACAACCTTGTGTGTACCAAGAGTAAACAATGTTAATTTAGATGGCTGGAGATTTACTCGCCTGGTGTCAACGAGTTTAGAGCATATCTGGTCTGCCCGTCTGCAGACCACTCTCTCTCCCTGGATCCCCGGTGACTGCTCCTATCAGCTTGAGATCAGAAAAGACCTATGTGTGCACCAATAACAGATCATATAAATTAGGGAACTGGCTTGGAGATACACTCGCCTGGTGCCAATAAAGCTTGAAGCATATCAGGTCCATAGAGCTCAATCTGGACGCGCCCTCAGCTGGCTGCCTCTCCACTCCGGCCGGGATGGCTCTGTTCGAAGCAGGCTATGCGTAGTCCCTCCATATGCCCGCAGTTGCTCTTACCGGCTGGGCTGCTCTTCACAGGCAGTCTCCACTCTCTGTTGCCACCCGAGGACAAAAAAAACACACCGCTGCTGTGCGAGATCCTCTGGCCTTATATAAATTCCTCAGTCCAATCAGAATGCCGGCTACTGATTGGGAAAACCTCATACCGGTGTGTCTTCACTGATATGGGATGCACCACAGCTGTGTTGGGGAGAGTTAATTGGCACAACACACCACAATATGTTCACACAAAAAAAGCAAATATAAACAAAGTCATAGGCTCTCCCCAATAACAGATTGTGACGCATGCAAATAATTTTCATTCTAAGTTCAATCCAATTTATATATATCATGGTTCGCCCTGGTTGGGGCCTGTTAGGAGGATAGGTTAGATGGTTATCTGCAGCACAGTGCTAGAAGAGGGGTGTGCGATCTCGACAGGTTCAGTAGATCAGCATAGTGATTTAAGGTTCAGTTTTAGTTTTAGTTTTGTAGTTTTACAGGGACTTTTTCTCACTTTCTTATTTTTCTTATTTATCCTAGAAGCACAATGTCTTATATACAAAAGTCAGGCCATATTCGTTTTTTGAGTTGGAACATAAAGGGAATCCATAACCCAGTGAAGCGAAGTAGGGCGTTTGCACATATAAAAACATTAGGAAGTGATATCATGTTTTTACAGGACACTCACTTACGATCAAATGAATGCACAAAGCTAAAGAAAGCTTGAATAGGGCAATTATTCTGTCCAAAAAATGAGGCTAGAGCATGTTGTACAGCGATTTTGATTAGAAAAGGCATCCCATTCATCCCATCACAGACCATGTGTGACTCCAGGGGTAGATATGTTATTGTGACTGACAAATTGTACGGTACCCAAGTAACATTAGCTAATGTATACGGACCCAACTGGGACAACCCACTGTTTTTTTACTAACTTTATAGCAGTATTACCAGATCTCAATAACAACCAGTTGATACTAGGGGGCAATTTCAACTGTGTTTTACACCCAAAACTAGACAGATCAAATCCCAGACCTAATAGTAAGATCTCAAACTCAGGTGCAGTTATTCAATCAATTATAGACACATACAGACTTTTTGACCCCTGGAGGAGACACAACCCAACTACTAGGCAATACTCCTTCTTCTCCCCAGTTCACCACTCTTTTTCCAGGATCGACTTTTTCCTTGAAGATAGTAGAACTCTCCCTATGGTCAAGGATAGTCAGTATAACAGCATTGTCATTTCTGACCATGGCCCCATACTGCTGGATATATATTTCCCAGAGTGCATCAGACCACGCCGTACATGGCGGTTTGACCCTTTGTTGTGTGGAGTACCCCAGGGGAGTTGTTTGGGATCGTTATTGTACACTATCTTCACTAATGATCTACCACTTGTTCTGAAAGTCGCAAACATAGGAATGTATGCTGATGACTCGACCATATATGCGTCTGCACTCACTACCGGTGAGCTAAATTCAGTTTTGAAAGAAGAGTTAAAAGCAGTTGTGGACTGGGTAAATAACAACAAACTTGTTTTGAATGTAGCCAAAACCAACTGTATGGTAATTGGCTCACACCATAACATTAGTAGAAATCCTCAGTTAAATATGAAAATTAAAGAGGTATGTATCAAACAAGTGCAGGTTGACCAAGCTGCTGGGAGTCATCATAGTTGACAAATCTTCTTGGAAAACACATATAAATAAACGGTAACACTTTACAATAAGGTACACAAAATTAGAGTAGTTACTGAGGAACTAATGAGGAACTAATGAGTAGTTACTGAGGAACTAAGGTACACAAAATTAGAGTAGTTACTGAGGAACTAATGAGGAACTAATGAGGAACTATTGAGTAGTTACTAAGGAACTAAGGTACACAAAATTAGAGTAGCTACTGAGGAACGAATGAGGAACAAATGAGGAACTAAAGAGTAGTTACTGAGGAACTAAGGTACATAAAATTAGAGTAGTTACTGAGGAACTAATGAGGAACTAATGAGGAACTATTGAGTAGTTACTAAGGAACTAAGGTACACAAAATTAGAGTAGCTACTGAGGAACGAATGAGGAACAAATGAGGAACTAAAGAGTAGTTACTGAGGAACTAAGCTACATAAAATTAGAGTAGTTACTGAGGAACTAATGAGGAACGAATGATGAACTAACTATTAGTTAATGGTCAGTTCTTCATTAACTCATGATCAAATTTCATAGAGGGGTTAATCACGACTTAATAATTAGTGAACTAGTTACTTCATCAGTGCAGAATCATTACTCAATAACCCGTCCATTAGTTAACCTTTTTATGTCCTAAAGTGACACATAATGAGTAGTCTTTCATTCCATTATCATCATCTTTACAATTAGTTCCTTAACAAAAATAATCAGACAGCAGGATTCTTAAAGAGAGTTTTATTCAATATTTTCAGACCACATACACATTAATATGACCATCCATGTTATTCTGTACGATGATGCCTTAGAAATAAATATGATAGTGTGTCACATTTTAGGTAGGCTAAGCTTAAAGAATTTATCATGGGGGCTGCGTGTAAAGTACTGTATACTGATCACACCGTAGGGTAGGCTACACAAAAAGGGTAACTAATGAGTAGGTAATGATTCAGTAATCATTACCAACTCATTTTGATGTCTCACTTTTCTTTAGGGTACACAAAAAAGGTAGGTAATGATTAAGTAATAGTTAGTTCCTCATTAGTTCCTCAGTAACTACTCCTCTGAAATTTGATCAGGACTTACTGAAGAACTGGCCATTAACTAATAGTTAGTTCATCATTCATTCCAAATTTTCGGCTGATTGAGCATGTTGAGTCGGCAGCGGAGCTTGTCGGTGAGAGAGATCCATTTGACTGGCTGTTCAGGTTTTATATCCTCTTCCCTGTAGCAAGCGAATCTACCTGTAGTGAAACCAGGGCTAACCGGTGCTTCCTCCTCAGGCTCCACTTCACTCAGCTGCCCGACAGATCCGCTGCTTCTTCCCACTTTAACCTCAATAACAAACCGGAGCTAGCTGGGAGCGGCTAGCGGAGCATTAGCCGCAGCATGACCAGAGGGAAGCAGCCAATTAGCCTCCGCTAGCTTCCCAGCTTGCGTTAGCCCCAGCTCTTCGTTTGGATCCAACCGGAGCACCGAGCCCTGGTTTGTTATTCAGGTGGGAAGTGGGAAGAAGCAGCGGGTTTGTTGGGCAGCTGAGTGAAGTTGAGTAAAGTGGAGCCTGCGGAGGAAACACCGGGAGCGTCTGGATGTAATAGTCTGTGGAGGTGCTGTGGTGCTCGGCTGCACAGATAGGAAACCCCTCGGCTGACAGGATGTACTGTATCACTCTGTTACTCCGCGCTACTTTGTTGATCTCATGCATTCAACGGACTTCTGGTTTCCCTTTTTGCGTTATCTCCTTTCACGCAGGCGCAGAATGTACGTGCTACTTGGCCGTCGGATGTAGTCTTCTTTTTTTCCCCCCACAACTTTATTGAAGACAGGAAGTTTACAGAATGCAGATCTTCAACATTACACATATATGTCATATATCACATATGCCAGGGGGGATAAGAGTTTACAAGAAAATATTAAAAATATGAAATGTTTTCTATGTGTAAACTTAGATTTGTGAATGTGAAATCTTGCCAAAAGTAAGATGAGATTAAAAATAAATCTTTCAATGGGTTTTGCCGCATTTCTATTAAAGTCGAAAAGTCCAAAGAGCACTTTACTTTTTACTCTCACTTTACTTTAAGACATAAAAAGGTTAACTAATGGACGAGTTATTGAGTAATCATTCTGTACTGATGAAGTAACTAGTTCACTTATTATTAAGTCGTGATTAACCCCTCTGTGAAATTTCATCATGAGTTACTGAAGAACTGACCATTAACTAATAGTTAGTTCCTCATTAGTTCCTCAGTAACTACTCCTCTGAAATTTGATCATGAGTTAATGAAGAACTGACCATTAACTAATAGTTAGTTCATCATTAGTTCCTCAGTAACTACACCTCTGAAATTTGATCGTGAGTTACTGAGGAACTGACCATTAACTAATAGTTAGTTCCTCATTAGTTCCTCAGTAACTACTCTAATTTTGTGTACCTTAGTTCCTCAGTAACTACTCATTCGTTCCTCATTAGTTCCTCAGTAACTACTCTAATTTTGTGTACCTTAGTTCCTCAGTAACTACTCATTAGTTCCTCATTAGTTCCTCAGTAACTACTCCTCTGAAATTTGATCATGAGTTACTGAGGAACTGACCATTAAATAATAGTTAGTTCCTCATTAGTTCCTCATTCGTTCCTCATTAGTTCCTCAGTAGTTCCTCAGTAACTACTCTAATTTTGTCTACCTTAGTTCCTCAGTAACTACTCATTAGTTCCTCATTAGTTCCTCAGTAACTACTCTAATTTTGTGTACCTTAGTTCCTCAGTAACTACTCATTAGTTCCTCATTAGTTCCTCAGTAACTACTCTAATTTTGTGTTATTTATTTATAGTGTAGTTCCTCATTAGAAGATTTGTCAACTATGATGACTCCTCAGCAGCTTGGTCAACCTGCACTTGTTTGATACATACTCTTTAATTTTCATATTTAACTGAGGATTTCTACTAATGTTATGGTGTGAGCCATTAGTTCCATACAGTTGGTTTGGCTACATTCAAAACAAGTTTGTTGTTATTTACCTTTGTTCCTCAGTAACTACTCATTAGTTCCTCATTAGTTCCTCAGTAACTACTCTAATTTTGTGTACCTTACTGTAAAGTGTTACCGCTTTATTTATATGTGTTTTCCAAGAAGATTTGTCAACTATGATGACTCCCAGCAGCTTGGTCAACCTGCACTTGTTTGATACATACCTCTTTAATTTTCATATTTAACTGAGGATTTCTACTAATGTTATGGTGTGAGCCAATTACCATACAGTTGGTTTTGGCTACATTCAAAACAAGTTTGTTGTTATTTACCCAGTCCACAACTGCTTTTAACTCTTCTTTCAAAACTGAATTTAGCTCACCGGTAGTGAGTGCAGACGCATATATGGTCGAGTCATCAGCATACATTCCTATGTTTGCGACTTTCAGAACAAGTGGTAGATCATTAGTGAAGATAGTGTACAATAACGATCCCAAACAACTCCCCTGGGGTACTCCACACAACAAAGGGTCAAACCGCCATGTACGGCGTGGTCTGATGATGATTGATGATTCTGTACTGATGAAATAACTAGTTCACTAATTATTAAGTCGTGATTAACCCCTCTGTGAAATTTGATCATGAGTTAATGAAGAACTGACCATTAACCAATAGTTAGTTCCTCATTAGTTCCTCAGTAACTACTCCTCTGAAATTTGATCATTAGTTAATGAAGAACTGACCATTAACTAATAGTTAGTTCCCCATTAGTTCCTCAGTAGCTACTCCTCTGAAATTTGATCATGAGTTACTGAAGAACTGACCATTAACTAATAGTTAGTTCCTCATTAGTTCCTCAGTAACTACTCCTCTGAAATTTGATCATGAGTTAATGAAGAACTGAAAATTAACTAATAGTTAGTTCCTCATTAGTTCCTCAGTAGCTACTCCTCTGAAATTTGATCAGGTTACTGAAGAAGATTTTTGCCATACATTTTTGCTATAGATAGATAGATAGATAGATAGATAGAGAGAGAGAGAGAGAGAGAGAGAGAGAGAGAGAGAGAGAGAGAGAGGTGTAGGTGGTGAGAACATAGAAAAACAATTAGCTATTCCTCTCAATCTGGCTGAAAAATGGCTTAAAACATTTTTGCCTCTGCAACTTGCTGACCATGATGAATACTGTGTGTTATAGCAAATAATTAGGCTAGTCTAAGCATCTATTGTAGGAAAGCATATCTGATGTTTACTTCATGTTTGACTTTTAATGAACATATTTGCAACCTTTCTCATTATCTTTGTACTTGTTCTAAATGGTAGATGTCAAGCGCTGTCAAGCGCCCTCTTGTGGATACTTACCAGTTATGACTGTTTGGTTGACAGCCTTAGAGCTCAGCCCATAGCAACACAAAAATGAGCCCCATTTAAAAGACAATCTGTCAACATAATAAGCAATGCTTGGCCGTATGTTTCATTATTTTTAGCAGTTTATCTTGCACTGAAATGGCTCTAGAAATACAAAGTGAGGTTGCTTTAAAAAGTAGGTTGGGTTATTTGTATGTTAAGAGGCTAATACCAATTCTTTATTCTTGTAGATGTAGAGAGTTCTCCATCAGATGCTGAAGGCAAGGAAGGGTGTAGCTTAAAACCCTATTTATGTTTTTTTATTTTAAATAAATACCCCTTTTTTCTCTCTTTTTTTTTTTTTTTTTTTTTTTTTTTTGCTCACGCGCCTCGTGCACTGGCATGGATAGGGGCCCACTGACATTGAGAGTGTACAGGGCCCAGAATTTGGTGCTACGCCCCTGACAGTGCCAGTCGTTACTGTTATATCTCGACGACATCGTTCTGTTCTCCTCCACTGTGGAACAACACCTGAAGAGACTGAAGGTGGTGCTGGGGCGACTTGAACATGAGGGCCTTAAAGCAAAGCTCAGCAAATGCTCTTTCTTCCAGAAAGAAGTACATTACTTGGGCCACGTGATCTCTGGCAACAGCGTCTCCACAGATCCGAGCAAAATTGAAGTGGTAGCCAATTGGCCGATTCCTACTACTGCCTCGGAGCTGCGGTCCTTTCTTGCCTAGTGCGCTAACTCGTGAAGTTTTGACCCAAGTCCACCAGGAGAATGGGCACCAGGGAGTGGAGCGAACGCTGGGGCTCCTACAGTCTTGATGCTACTGGCCTGGTATGTCCTCGGATGTGGCCCAGTGGTGTCAGACCTGTGAGAGGTGTCAAGTGGCCAAAGATGTGCACCCAAAAGCTGGCAGCTATATGGGGCATCTGTTGGCATCACGCCCTAACGAAATCCTTGCCACTGATTACACCACTCTGGAGCCTGCCCAGAATGGTGTGGAAAACGTCTTGGTTCTGACCGATGTTTTCAGTAAACACACAGTAGCTATCCCACTCGGGATCAGCGTGCTGCCACTATGGCCTAGGTTCTGGTGTCAGAATGGTTTTATAAGTTCGGTGTCCCTGCTCAGTTACATTCCGACCAAGGCCGGAACTTTGAAAGTTCTCTCATCCGACAGCTGTGCAAATTGTATGGAGTTGTGAAACTACCCCGTACCACCCAGAGGGGAATGGTCAGTGCGAGCGGTTTAATCGGACGCTTCACAATTTGCTGCATACCCTGCCTGTGTCCTGAAAAAGGGATTGGGAATGCCTACCCCAGGTCCTATATTGCTATAACACAACTCCCCATCAGGCTACAGGAGAGTCTCCCTTTTTCCTGATGTTCGGCCAAGAGCCGAGACTGCTGGCAGACTTCCTGTTGGGTAGAGTTGAGAGTCTTGTTGGTGGGTCTTTTCATGAGTGGGTTCAAGAGCATCAAGCCCGACTGCAGGTAGCGTTTGAAGGCACAAGGGAACGCCTTCAACAGGCTGTAGGTCACCTAAAGCGGGCCCACGATGAGCATGTTAAAGCTCTGACACTGAATGAAGGAGAGGTGGTATTTTTGTGTGATTTCAGTGCAAGGGGTCCCGCACGATCGTTGGAGCTCTGTGAGGCATCGAGTGTTGAGAGGACCCAAGCAAGGGGGCGCAGTGTATACTATTGCGCCAGTAGACGACCAGACCAAGGCCAGACAGGTCCACCGCACCATGTTGAAGGCTGTGGTTAGAGTGGACTCACCTGATAGTGCTTCTTCCCATGATTCGCCACCTGAGGAAGAGCCACCCTCTGAGGATGAGCGCTTCTCTGATTGTGACTTACTTGTTCTCGGGCAGCCACTTTCTGTGGGTATTTCAGTCATGCCCTCCACCAGTTCCGGCACAGTGACTGAATCTACGTCCCAGGTGCCGGTATCTGATCCGGACTGTCCTCGGTGTGGCCCTTTGACAGCTCCATCTACTGTAGCCTCGACATCGTTCGCTGTTCCATCAGTCAGTGATCCTGGCTCAAGCCACGTGGCCTCACGCCGTACCGCATGGTCAACTGTGGGCCACCACTCTAATATCAACCATCTCCCACGGCCAGCTAGAGATGTGCCAACTGCTCCTACGTCCAATGCTGTTTCTGCCCTGTTTAGACCCCGGAGCTAGCTTGTGGCATCAGCTTTACTTTGTCCATCGTCGAGATGACGATGCAGAAAGGGGGGGGGTAGAATGTAGCAGCATAGAAATGGTTGTTCATTTCTTTATGCATTAAATTTCTTCACGTGACAAGCACTGCTGATAGCCAATCAGCGAGGTGAGCTCGGTATAAAGGTGACCAACCTCCCCCCGGTTCTCCCTTTGCGCTCCCACCTGCGTCGCTTCCATGTCCGAAGTGTTTGCCTCGACAGGTAATGCTCGTGTGGTCACAGGTAAATGCTGGTGACTGCTGGAGATCTCTCCTCCTCCCTCCTCGTGTGTGTGTACACGTGTGCCCACCTTTGATCAAGGGTATGTATGTGTTTTAAATTTAGTTTGCAACCGCATCATTGTCGGCTTTTGGTTTAGAAACACTAACATGATGTTTTGGATAGGTGTAACTGCATGCCGGCCGCTGTAAACAGCTGATCGGGGCTGCTGCTGCTTTGTCTCCACAAAAGAAGCTCGCTGCTGCTTTGTCTCCATAAAAGAAGTGTTGGGAATCAACATATATTTACATCACACGGTGCCACCAAATATGTTGGGGTCAACATATATTTACCTCACTCGGCGGCACCATAAATGTTGGGGTCAACACACTAGGCTTCACACGGAGGTACCAAATATGTTGGGGTTTAATTGGCTATCGGAAATAATTAATAATTATTAGTAATAATTAATAATTATGTTAAATAATGTGACTTAATTAACATTAAATCACCTCGTGGGGCACCATTCCCGTAAAGGGAAAATCGATAGCCAGTTAAAGATATCAGTCTCATAAAATACGTTTAACTATTAATTTGGAGTTTCATTAATAATTAAATTAATGACAACAACCAAAATTAACAGTAACGCCTGAAGGATTTCAGAGTTCTTGACGCAGCAGAGGTTGACTATTTATTCGCTCTTGTACAACATTAAACAGACAGCAGGTATGATTCCAAAGAATTATATTTATTCACAAATAAGTAAAGCAAACCAAAACACACAAATTCTAACTAACTATATACAAGCTTGGTGTGTATGTGTGTGTGTGTGTGTGTGTGTGTGTGTGAGTGAGAGAGAGAGAGAGAGAGAGAGAGAGAGAGAGAGAGAAAGACAAAGGCAGGTGTGGTGATCAAGGAGCCATTTGGCCTACAAAACAAAATGGCTGACAACAGAGAACTACCAAAATGGCCGAATCAAGGCTGCTTCAGTTTCGTGGGAGGTGTTTGTCTGACCGTGTGGTCAGGACAAAGACAAAGAAAAAGAAGCGGGAACTTGGAAATGCCTGTTTGGGTGTAGCTCTGTTGAAAGTCTGTTTGTTAAGAGTCTATGTCAATGTGACGTTTGTTGCAAACGGTCTGGATTAGTGCAGAGATTGCTTAGTTGCATGCGAGAATCTGTTTGTGAACAGTATTAGCAAACTAAACACTTAGCTGTGGCGAAGCCAACTAATCAATGACTTAACTGCAATCTATCACAACAATAACTCAGTAAACAACATCAAATCACATACAACAAGTTAAACAGTCTTGCTTAGCCTGTAAAGCTGTGATAAGCTATGCCCAGTTGTCACATTACCGATCCTTGAATGGATGGAAGAAAGAGTCACTTGGTGGTGTGCTGCTTTGTTAGCCGGCAGAAGAAGGCTGGGAAGGTGTGGTTTCAGCTGCAGTCTTTGTTCTGTCCTTTGTTCCAAATGTTCTGATCTGAGGCAGCTGGTCGCTCAGGGTCCCTGCAGAGTTAGACGCTGGGTGCTAACTCACTTAGTTCCTTGTTGCTGGAAAGCTAGTTGCAAACCTTGTGTTCGCAACAGAGTCTGTGATCAGTTGCCCTCCCTTTTGTGGTTTGGGCTATGGAGCAGGGGTTCTGGGCCTCTGCTGTTCCAGGCACAGCCCGGAAAACGTGTTAGCTGCTACAGCAGCTGGACCAAGAAGAGCACTGCTCCACGGTCGGAGCAAAGAGAGAGTTCTGTGGAAGGGAGCAGATCTTGTACAGATGCCTGTGACATCACAGAGTCACGTGTTACTGTAAAAGGTCTTGTCCAATTAAGTTTTGGGACTTAAGTCTCACTGAGGTGTGAGGTGAGACCTCCTGTGGAGATGGGTGTTGCATAGCCCTCTTTGTTTGAAGACAAAGAGCCTGCAGAGGAAAAAGCCTTTAAATTGTCCAGTGATGATTTTACCAAATGATAAATCATCTGTGGTCCTGTGAATCCCAACAGAAGCTTGCTGCTGCATTGTCTCCACAGAAGAAGTTTCCCTGCTGTTTGTCTTCCAAAGAGACTCTTTGGTTGCTGCTGTCTACACATTGTCCCCTGGGCTGACCTTCACGGCACCAACCGGCTGCTGGGCTTTTGATAGCTGGGCTGCAGCCTACAGACTTGCTGCTATCTTCCCACTGTGCATGACTGCTGCTTATACAGTGGACTTAATATGACTTTTAAATCTGGTTTAATCTATTCTTGATTTGTGTGAGTGAAGTGTGGGTTACACTCAGATTATTTTTGAGTCATTTGTATATTATTTGAGTTATTTGGGGCGGCAGTAGCTCAGTCCATAGGGACTTGGGTTGGGAACCGGAGGGTTGCCTGTTCGAGTCCCCATCCGGACCAAAACATGGAGCGTGGACTGTGGCTGGAGAGGTGTCAGTTCACCTCCTGGGCACTGCCGAGGTGCCCTTGAGCAAGGCACCGAACCCCCCAACCGCTTGGGGCACCTGACTAAAGGGCTGCCCCCTCACTCTGACATCTCTCCACTTTGTGCATGTATAGGTCCTGTTTGTGCATGTGTGTGTCTTTCAGACCTGTGTGTAATTGACAAGCAAGAGTGAAAACATTGAATTTCCCCTCAGGGGGATTAATAAAGTAAAGTAAATAAACTTAAACTTTGTATAGATTTATTTCTATATTTCCTTTGTTTATATTGATTTTGACAGCTTTGTCGCCTATTTAATTGACTTTGCTGAATGAGTTAATTTGAGAAATTTTCTGTTAGATATTTGTTTGGGCTTTGGGGTTTTGTTTCTTTGATTTGGTTTGCCATAAGTTTTAATTGGGAAATTATTATTTTGCATATTTTGTGCAGATTTCTAAGACAGAAACCTATCCGTTAGTTATATATTTTGTTAGTTTCGTTTCGTTTGTTTTTCCTTGTGTTGTGGCAACCCCACTAATTTGTTTTATCCCCCTTTTCAGTTGCTGAAGGCTGGTGGCAGTGCCAGTGATTTGGGTGGTGGTGTCCTCCCATTTTGTGTGCTGTGTTCCCCTGGGACTGGTTACTCCACAGTGTGAGAGTGTAAACGTCACGTATGTGTTTGTGTAGGTGATTACATTGTTTCCTTATTATTTTGGTGGATCACTTCTCCCTATCACTAGCTCTAGTCCACCCAGCATTGCTCAGCTCCTGATAAGTTCCATTTCCTCTCCCTGTATGAATGGACTTTGAAACTTTTAATATTGTTTAATAAAAATATTGGGGTTTTTTTACAACTTGGAACCTCGTCGCAAGCTCATTTGAGTATAACAAACCTGTGTGTCCTTAGTGTTAAAGTTATAGTAGTTAGAGTTATAGTTAGAGTTATTGTGATTGTTTGGTTTGCTAATGTTTTCACAAAACATCTTGCATGCAACTAAAAATCCTTTGCATTGATCCAGACCGTTTGCAACACATGTCACATTCATTCATTCATTCATTCATTCATCTTCTAACCGCTTCATCCTCTTGAGGGTCGCGGGGGGGCCTGGAGCCTATCCCAGCTGACATCGGGTGAGAGGCAGGGTACACCCTGGACAGGTCGCCACACTATCGCAGGGCTGACACATAGAGACAAACAACCATTCACGCTCACATTCACACAGTCTCATTTAAATCTGATAAAGTATGTATAATGAAATAAAATAAATAAAGAAAATAAAAAAATAAACCACCAGGCATTGACAACCTTGATGGTAAGATGTTAGAACTGGTCGTAGAGGAAATTGCACCTCTCATCTATCACATCATAAACATGTGTATTGCCAACTGTCTGTGTCCACTACTTTTATACGACAACTACTACTCCACTACTACCACTATGAAAGCGAGCCAAGCTAATCCCACTACCAAAAAACAAGAAACTGCAATTTTCAGAAGCAAACAGTCGTCCTATTAGCCTTTTACGTGTACTAAGTAAAATAATGGAATGTGTAATATTTGAACAAATTACAAACTACCTGTTCTTGAATAATTTAATAACAGACTTTCAACACGCATATCGTAAGGGTCACTCCACAACATCAGCTCTAACTCAAATGACAGACGACTGGCTAAGGGAAATAAATAAAAAGAAACTCGTTTTTCAGTTTATCTTAGGAACATGAAAAAATGTTTCAATCACGCCAGGATTAGTGATTGCTGCAAAGTTTTCACTCCTTGTGATGCACTCTCTGCGGCAGTTTTCCTCCTGATGATATATCTCTAGCCCATTCCCATTCTGTGCAGCAAAATGATTCCACCTCCGTAGGCATAGATTGGCAAGCCCCGCAGCTACACCACCAATCCTCCCCTGACCTCCATCTCCCCTCGGCCCCTTGCTGTTCCGCTGCCTTGGAGGATTCAGCCTCTCTTCTCGCCTTCTCAGCATCCAACACCTGGAGTTCCTCATCTATATACTCCGGCTCAAACAGGTATGGCTCTGGATCTGTGTCCACTGCAAGAAAGTCTTCAAAATCATGTTCAAAGTCGTCCATTGTAGCTACTATAGCCCGGAGAGTTTTGTTTACAGGCTACGTCTGTGCCTGTGCCTGCTCATCGGTGTATCCCTCCGCGGATTACAGTGCAGGACGTAAACACACTATAGTTCCATGTATCAAACTTCTTCAAAAACGACTAAAAAGGACTCTCGTTTTTTGATGGGCCCTAGGCGTTTTTGGGGTATTTTTACTGCCTTTACTTTTAAGCTCATATCACAGTCATTATAAAGGCTACATACACATGCTACATCTTGTTTTTTTCAGGACAATGTGGGCTATCCAGATTTGCCATCATTTTATGTTCTTCTATGTGCCTGTGTTTTATATACAAAGCTGTGTGAAAGCTCTGTTATACATAATTTTAGTGTATCTTTTTTTTTGTTGTGAAAACATTGGACTAGTGTGCTTGGTCTTGTCGGAAAGCTACAATTCCGCTGTTTCACGTGGCTTCTCACTATGACGCACGGTCATAGAGAAAATCAATAGAGAAGAACAGGTGTGAATTTGGACGCACTATATGTCATTTGGGCCCATAGGGTTAATGTTTAAATGTGTTTATTTTAAATGCATGTGCAGAAATGCCAGCTTCAGGGTTTCTGTAACATTTATTTGTTCACTTTTACCGAGCAGGCTACTGACCCCCTATAGACTTCAATTGTATTCGTTAAGCTAAACTGCAATGCTAACCGCTGAGACCCAGCCACTGGACATAGAGACACAAAAATGATATTGATCATGTTGTCTCACTATGAAAATGATAGAGAAAGGGCATAACTCCCAAATCGTCGGAGTATTCTTTTAAAATGCATAAAAATCTCAACTGGTTAATGGTAAAAGACAGATTACTTTATTCGTTATTAATATTTGTAAGAAATGTATCCACATCCAAAACCCTGCAAGTTCTACACAGAGAACCATAATATAGTTCGAACAATCATAGCTCTACTACAAGACATGCAGCCAGAGGAAATTTTTCACTGCCAAAAATAAACACAAATTACTATAAAAGAGCGGTGATGTACAGAGCCGTGTATGCATGGAACTTAGTCCCCAAACACTTTGAGCAAACTATTAGCATAAAAGAATTACGGATACATAAAACTTATTGAATTATTATTAAATAAATATAGAACACTAAAGATATAGAATAAAATTATACAGCAAGGAATAACAACTATTAAGTAATAAATATAGAACACTAAAATATATAGACTAACAATTATAAAATAATGGATATTAATTATTAAATATATGTAAAAACTATATAAAGTAAGAATAGATATAGAATAGAAATTATAAAATATAGCAAATGGAGTGAGAATCTAAAACCATTTACCAGCTGAGATTGACGGCTGTTGGGATAAATTACAAAAACTTTACATTGTATGAATTATTTTTTTTGTTTTTGATGCTAGTTGTAGAATGTGTGAATATGTATTGTATTGTATTGTATTGTATTGAATGCATCTAAACAGTCGCTGAGAATCTTTGTTGCTTGGTGCGTAATGTATGAATATGTAATGTGTTGAATGTATCTAAACTGTCACTGGGAATTTTTGATGCTAGGTGCAGGATGAAGGAATATGTACACTATTGAATGTATCTAAACAGTTACCGGGATGACTATAACCTCAATAAGAGTGTCAAAAGTAGTATTGGTCTTATTGAGCAGTAATCTAAAGTATATTTTGTCATTTAATTTTGCTTAGTTTCATTTCTTTTTATTTTTTTTCTTGTTGTTTTTATTTATAATTTAATTTATAATATATATTTATATTATGCTACCTCTTTAGGCTTGTTTTTAATTTTTCTGTTGTAATGTACTGTATTTTATATGTCAGACCCCAGGAAGAATAAACAAACAAATAAACAAACAAAAACAGACTCATTTACAAATAGGCTTTCAACAGAGCGACACCCAAAGAGGCAGCTCAAAGTCCCGCTTCTTTTCCTTTATCTTTGTCCTGACTACAAGACCTCCCCCGATTTGAAGCCAGCTTTGATTCGGCCATCTTGTAGTTCTCTGTTGTCAGTTATTTTGTTTTGTAGGCCAAACAGCCCTTTGATTACCATACCCGCCTTTGTCTTTCTCTCTCTCTCTCTCTCTCTGTTGTGTAGACTCTCTTTTGTTGCAAACTGTGAGTCAGGTTTGTAACAAATGGGGGCTCGTCCAGGAGAAATTGTCTACTATGGTGAATAACAGACAGTGACTGTTGTTGTATTTTGTAGCAGTAGCCTAAATTTAAGCATTGGAGTTGGAGGTGAAGTATATGTTGGAGCATAACATTGCAGAGCTATCTTCTTCTAGTTGGGCTTTCCCATGTTTGTTGGTCAGTAAGCCAGATCAAACATTTAGACCATGCACAGATATTCAACAAGTCAATAAAATCACTAAGCCAGACTCCTACCCACTTCCTCGTATGGAGGATTGTGTCGATCAAGTGGGCACAGCAAAATTTGTCAGTAAGCATGATCTTTTAAAGGGCTACTGGCAAGTGCCACTGTCAAAGCGTGCTCGAGACATTGCTGTGTTCATTACTCCCTCAGGTCTTTATTCTTATACCGTCATGCCATTTGGGTTGCGGAATGCCCCAGCAACTTTTCAGTGGTTGATGAATAAAGTTGTAGGAGGGTTAGAGGGGTGTGCAGTATATTTAGATGATGTTGTGATCTACAGTGACACATGGGGTGAGCATGTAGAACGCATCCAAGCTTTGTTTGACCACCTGGTGTGGGCAAATCTTAGCGTAAACCTGGTTTGAGTTTGCTCGGGGTACGGTTACCTTTTTGGTAGTTGGTCAGGGGCAGGTCCAACCCGCAAAAGTCCTCACCATCAATCAGTTTCCTACTCCCTCCACAAAGAAAGAGCTGATGCGCTTTCTTGGCATGGTAGGTTACTACCGAGGGTTCTGTAGAAACTTCTCCACGGTTGTTGCACCTTTGACTAATCTTTAGAGTTCAAAGGTAAAGTTTGATTGGACCCCTCAATGTCAGTGTGCTTTTGAACATGTCAAAAATCTGATCTCCTCTGCTCCTGTCTTGGCAGCTCCCCACCTGGATGAACCTTTAAAGCTGCAGGTAGATGCCAGCAATGTGGGTGCTGGAGCTGCACTTTTACAGACAGGTCCTGATGGCACTGACCACCCAGTAAGCTTTTTCAACTCTCACCAGTTGAACTACTCTATTGTAGAAAAGGAGGCACTGGCTCTCATTTGGGCTCTGCAGCACTTTGAGGTTTATGTGGGTGGAGGTAAATCTCTAGTAGTTTATACAGACCATAATTTCTAACTATGAGACTGATATCTTTAACGAGCTATCATTTTCCCCTTTTTGGGAATGGTGCCCCACGAGGTGGTTTAATGTAAATAAAGTCACAGTATTTAACATAATCAATAATTACTATTAATGATTTTTGATTATTTCCGATAGCCAATTTGATACTTAAATTGGAGATCTATTTCAAGGTCAGGCCCGTGTTTAGGCTTAAGTCCCAACCAACGGTACTGCCGTGTAAAACATAGCACTGGTGCCTAGGTCACAACACATAGTATCCCCTTTTTTATAGTATCACCA